>NW_016690255.1:3048175-3245345 GCF_001604755.1 Lepidothrix coronata | reverse complement strand
TAAAATACACAGACCTCTCACTCTGTTGCATTTTAATCAGGTGGACCAGCCCCCAAAACTAGTAGTTTTGTAGCTGCATTAGATCTTTTCATACAAGAACAAATACATAATACAAAGAAAACTACTGAATATTGTAATTGTTTAAAAAGTTAAATTAGTTCCCAGTTATTTGGCCAATACGATACAGAATATGAAAGCAATGTATTATTTTCTTTCTATCTTGTTGTTTTCCTTAAACTTAGATCAAAAGCTTTAAGAACTGCTTCAGATTTATCTCCAAATACTACCCTCCAACAGAGTATCATGATGTTAAGACTCACCAAGGTTTTAGGAATACTATTGGGGTGAGGGGGAAGAGTTGTACACGTGTTGTTGTTTTGTTTGTTAAGGGGAGCACATAATCCATGATGAAATATCTGTTGCTGATAGAATAAAATGCCTTTAAACATAATCCATTCACTTTTTAAGTCTTTGAAAATGTAGTTTTCTGAGCGAAGTAGCTGGTAGTTAGAATCATAGAATCTCTCAATTGGAAATGACCAGTAAGAATCATTGAGTCCAACTACCTGCTACTTGAAGGACTACCTAAAGTAAATCATGTGACTAGGAGCATTGTCTAGACACTCCTTGAACTCTGGCAGGTTTGGTGCTGTGACCACTTTCCTGGGGAACTTTTTCCAGTTACCAACCACCCTCTCAGTGAAGAACCTTTTCCTAATGTCCAACCTGAACTTTCCCTGATGTCACCTCATGCCATTTTGAGTTCTTATCATGGGTCACCAGAGAGAGAAGATCAGCACCTCCCTTCAAGGATGTTGTAGGTTATGATGAGGTCACCCCTCATCTTTCTTTTCTCCCAGCTGAACAAACCAAGTATCCTCAGTCACTCCTCAAAAGTGTTGCCATCATGACCTTCCAACATTTGGTCATTCTCCTCTGGACCCAACCTAATAGTCCAACGACCTTCTTATATTGTAGTAGCCAAAACTGCACACAGTGCTCGAGGCGAGGCTGCACCAGCACAGAGTAGGGTAGAATAATCTCTTTTACTGTCCTCTAAAAACCTGTAGGAACCTCTTTAACTTTACAGAGTTTCTAATTGTTTTTATTTACTCAGAAATAAGGTGGTAACAGACAAGTTTGCAATTTGATTCAGCTAGATAATCACTGTTACTATTCACAAGGTCTAAATTATGTTTCTCTGATGCTGTAACAACTCATTCTCCTTGCCTCACATTCAGTAGCTTTTCATTGTTTACCAGAAATTAATTTTAGAATAAAAGTAACCAATGTCTTAAAAAGTACACCTCTATGGCTCTTTCTAAAGCACAGATATTCTGTTTCTTTAATGAAGAAGTGCCTCACAATGTTATCGGTCTCTATTTTTATCAAACAATTGATTTTAGTTCTTACAAAAGTGAAAAATTGTAAAATGTTCTTAAAATTCTGAGGTTTATGTATTAACATTTCTGATCTTTTTGTCATCTCAGTTGAAAGAATTGGAACCTTTTATTTTCACAGTTTTTAATCTATCTTAATCCCTTTTAATCTATTTTAAGAACCAGTTAATAATGACTTGTTAATAATAATACTTAGCAATAACAATCTTCTGTTCAATATGTATTAGCACCTGATAAGTACCTGTTTTGTGCTATAAAAATAAATTCATTTTACCATTTTTCTTTTGAAATCTGAGGAACATTTAATGCAGTCTTGACAAAACCTCTATGTACCTGTCTCTGAAGTATAACTCAGTTCTTAAATAATTACTTTATATGACTTAGGAACACGGTTTTTTGTTGATATATTTAATTCTTCCTATATATGGATCTGATGAATGAATTCATAAAGTTATCCTAAATTAAGGTCACAGCATTGGCCATAAAAGATAATATTTCCCTTAAGCTATTAACTGCAACCACAAGAAACAGATTAGTGTGAAAATTTAGAAAACTTCTTTTCTCTAATTATGAAGTTAGCAGTATGCACTACTGAAGACATACTTTAGAACTTCTTCAGTTTAATGAATATTCATTATCATCCTTCTAAAGTGTAAACAGAGTAAAAACATGCTGATTTTTCATCTTTTGGAGAATAAAAAGTGAACTTTGACAGTGTCAAGCCAAAATCAGTCTTAATGTTATTTAAAAATTTTCATTATTTTCTTTAAACTGTTTATTCCATAAATAGCAGGAAAAGAATAAGATTTTGTTACCAGTTGCTATATTAAAAAAATATTTATGCTTTACTTTTGCAGAGGTACAGTTGATGAAAAACTGACTAATATTTTCTCTTCAAATTCAGATATTTAACTTTATGAAACATAGAAAACTTACAGCTTGGACTGATTTCTAAGACACTGACCTTACTTTGAGGTGAAACCATTAGCCTCACTCAGTGAAGAACAGGAATTTTTAATTATGTTATTCCTCTTTCTTTTTTTTCCTTTTTTGGTTATTCCTCCTCCCATTCCAATCGTTCCCAGGTGGAAAGAATGCAGTGGGAGAATACCTCTGAATGGGGAAAGAGAGAACAACCTGAAGCAGAAAAGCACAGTTTAGAAGAAGAGACTAGAAAACTGAAATTACAGGTAAAGTAAATAGAGGGACATCTGGAGATGAAAAAATAAACCAGCAAAAACTAAACTCAGTTGTGATCATAAACACACACAAAATAAACTGTTGGTTAAAAATAAGGTACGCTTAATACTTTGATCTTTGGGGAGAACTCGCTCCCAAAATTACTGTTTCACAATGTTCAAATGTGTCCCTAAAACAAGGATTATACAAGACAGAACAGCCCATTCTCAGACCTGGAAAATTGGAACTCAGTGACTTGGAATTTCCATAGGGTACAGAAACAGAATTAAATATCTTTTCTTTTCTAAAAGGAGCAGGGACACATGACAAGTCTAACAAGACTAGGAAACAAAAGTGAAGACTAGGAAGAACAGAAGAGATTAAGTAAACTTTGGTAGCTACAAAGTCCTGATAAAGGTCAAAGCAAAAAAAAGCTATTAGACAAAACACTTCTCTGTCTTGTTGAACACTGAAACACTTCTTAGGGGAGGGGGAACAGAAGGAAGAGTCTTACTGCTTTTTTCCATCTTCCTCTAAAGATCTGTTCACTTTTAAACCTTACTGTACTGCTAAAAATGATGTGATAAGTTATTTAAAGACTCTTAGCTGAGCATATTTCCTTTATTTTATGCTTTTCTATGCCAATAGCTAAGTAGTAATCCAGAAGGTTCCTACTTTCATTAACACTCTGAAAGCCGTGTAAGAGAAAGCAAAAAAAACCAAAAACCACCAACCAATCAGCAAGTGTGCGTACGTTCGAGTTGGGCGGTGAGAAACAGTAACATTTTTTTAACTTGCCTAAATAACAAATAATTTAATCTAATTTCTGTGCATTTATTGTTGAATAATTGATTCTGAGTAACTAGATTTAGGGTTTAGTTACAATAGATAACTCCTCGTGGGAAAGACTGAGAACTCTACTTGATGTCTGCTTTTAAATGTAATTTTATGATTTTTCTATATTTCTGTGGTGGGTAAGGAACAGCAGATTGAAGTTCATGCGTATAACATACCTTTCTAAAGCATCTCACATAGCACCAGGTATGGACTTTTCTTTACTAGTATTTATTTTATCGTAACATATCATACATATCAGATAACATCATAACATACCACATCAACGTTTTCTTGATTTCTGTGTAATGCAAGTTATTTGACGTTGGAGATATGGCTGGAAAGATGCTCACCTGCTAAGGCATGCTACTGCTAAGGCATGCTACATATAATATCTTATATGACTGTGCTAGTTTATTTATTTGTTTGGTTTTTTAAAAAACAGTTACTTGCATAGACTATTAGACATCTGTGAGCAACTCTATTAGTATCAGCACTATCTGTCAGTATCAGACCTCTATATTTGATTTACAAGAAATGCAAAACATGGAATCACAGAACAAGCCAGACTGGAATGGACCTCAGGAGATCTTCAGTGATACTTCCTGCTCCAAGCATGGTCAGCTCTGAAGTCAGAATTGGTTACTCATGGTTTTGTCCAGTGAGGTCTCAAAAATCTCCAGGACTGCACAACCTCTCTGGGCATCATGTTTATGATGGGCTGACCCCAGCTGGCAGTTAAGCATCCACCCAGCCCTCATTCACTCTGCAGCAGTGAGGTGCAGGACAGAATTGGAAGGGCAAAATTGAGAAAAAAACTTGTGGATTGAGATAAGGAGAGATTAATAGTTGGTGAAGGGGAGTGAGGAAAAGCAAAAAAAGAAAAGGGATGCAAAAGTAATCACACACCACCAGCAGACTGACTGCCTAGCCAGTCTCTAAGCAACAGTTACTTTGGAAAAGCTATAACCCCTCTGTTGTTGCAAGGGACTCTTCTACCCATGGTCATTACTCAATTTCAAAAGGTTCCTGTTGGCCCCTTCTTTCAGCTTGGCAACAGAACTTTTTGATCCCATCTACAGGCAAGGATATTGCCTCTACCTGCCCAACCTCAGAAGGAGATAACAAGACCTTTATGGGACATCTGCTGCAATTCTCCATTTTGGGCTGAGAAGCATGCCCTGGGATGCATCATCACCAAGGCTGAGTGGTCTTGTGGTCTTCAGTAGCGCTGCCAGCCAGGACATCTTGCCAGGGCCTGCCATAGTATCCTAAGCATACTTGCTCACTGTGTCCAGGGCTCCTGGCCTCTAGCTGCAGGGAGATCAAAAAGTATCACTATAAAACAGTTTTCTGTGACACTGAGCACCCATTGACAACATGAGCAAAACAAAGGTCAAGAGTGTTAGAGGAAAGGACTGTGGTGAACCCTTAATGACAAAATGAACTATTCACAACTGGAAAAAGTAAGGTAGAAACAGTCTTATGAGGAAACTACTCTAGCAATGAGTTTGTGTCCAAATCAGTCACGGCACTGGGGGCTTGGCCAGTCATATGTGGAGAAGGCAGAGATTTGTAGAGTTAGTTAGCATACTTTTTAAAGTTGCTGCTGCTGTTAAATGAAAAATGAGAGTTAAGGAAGGACAGAGTTTCTTTTTCAAGGATTTCAACATAATTTATATCTTAGATGGAACCTCTCTATTCCTATGTAAACACATCCTGATATCACCACTGGACCTTTCTAAACTCTGAGACTGTTTCTCTCTAATTTGCCCTAATACTGTAAATAACCTGAAAAGAATGGCTTTAACTTCTAATTCAGGAACCTTTTATTTCTGGGATGGTAGCCTGAGTCCAAATAAAATATCACATCATATGTAGGGTTAGAAGAGTACCAAAGGATGATTCTTGTAATATGGGTTATGGTTAGGTGTTTAAGTTAGCAAAGATTGAAATTACAGATGCCTAAAGGTCTTTGTCCATACTGATCTCTATGATTATCACTTTATTTAACAAGTAGACAAAAGAAATATACATAAGGTGTTATAGAATGAATTCCAGAGCAAAACACAGTTACCTAATGTCCTAGCTTTTCCAAAACCTGTATTTGGGAGATTATTTGGGAGATTCATTGTAGTTGTATAGAACAAAATAGTGGTATTAACCTATAAGTGGCTGATTCATACTTGTAGAAGGTATAAGCAAACAATGGCAACATTTTTTTTTTAATAACACATTTAATAAGACCAAAACATGGAATCAAAATACAGAAATTAAATCCTTATATCCTTTTCTAAATGATTTCAAGTTGACAGTTATCTTGTTCTTTAATATCTATGTCTCCACAGAACACAGAATTTGTGCCATCTCTTGCCATTTATGCAGACTGAAGTTCTGAACCAGCAGTATGTTAGTTTAAAATATTTCCAAATGTAGTTTTTGAAGGTTGATTTCAGTTGTACAAGATGAGCTTGATGAATTGATGAAACAATTGAGATCAGACATTGTTATTATGCAGTTTTATCGACTGTACTTCTTGGAATGGAAAATACAGTTTGAATTAATAGCTATATTATTTGACGAATAGCATGGCAACAAATATTAAATGGATCTAACTGGTTCATCTAGGAAGGGATAAAACGAAGGAAAAAAGATCCTTGTTGGTGGTACAATTCAATACCCAAAACATGCTGTTTATGGAAAAATACTTTCTATTTCATCTGTGACTATGACCATTAAACAAACCCATAAATTAATTTTCAGGAATAATAACTAGCTTTTTGTATTATCTCTAATGGTAAATAGCTAGTTATGAAATACTGGATTAACTGAATATGTTTTGCAGTGGACTTGTGCAGAATGCTGAACTGTGGAGCTTGTAGATGCATAGACTAATTTTTTTTTCTAAGTTTAATTTCTAAATTTACTATGATAAGGTTATCTTATAGACCTCATAGATCTTAAAATGGATTGATGAACAACATGTATTTTTAAGAGTAACCCAATTTATGTTAACATTAGCTAGCAAGATATTTTTTAAATCATCAATATTTTAGATTTAAATTTTCAAAAGTAGGAAACACTCAATTTTTTTCTGTAAATTATTTGAAAAACTTTCTATGTCTGGTTTACACAGAAAGGTTTTGGTAGCAGGGGTGGCCTCTATGAGAAGAGATTCAGGAGCTGCCCCATGCCAGCCACAACTAGCTCCAACTTGTTCCAAAAGGAACCCACCACTGGCCAAAGCTGAGCCTTTGTGAGAGAAACAGTCCTGCTGACACTGAAGTCAGCGAAGGAGAAGGAGGAGGAAGTGCTCTGGGCACCAGATTAGAGATTCCTCCTCAGTCCGTGGTGCAGACCATGGTGAGACGGACTGTCCCCTTGAAGCTCATGGCAGTCCATGGTGTAGCAAACAGCCATAGTACAGTCCACGGATGACCTTTTGCTGGAGCAAGTGGACTTGCTCTGAAGGAAGGTGCAGCCTTTGGAAAGTATAAGCAGGAGGCAGACTCCTGGCAGGAGTTGCAGTCTGTTCTTAAAAGACTTGCTGAATGGAAAGGTTCCATTCTTGACCAATTCATGAAGAACCGTGGCCTGTGGGAAAAACCCATGTTTGATCATTTGATGGAGGAGTTTTGTGCATACTTAATTCCTTTTTTAATGAAACTATGTAGGAAGTTCTGTTTTAGGTATTTACTGTCCTTGTTCCAAGCCCTAAGAGAGGGGATGGGGCTGGAGCATTGACAGTTTTTGAGGTGGTGTTATACTACACGTGGATTAAGGGCCATAGGAGAAGCAAAGTCTAGACTCTTGTGTTTGTGCATGGGCCTCAGCACCTGCTGCTGTCATCTGCTTACCAACCTCTGATCTGCTCACTTACTGGTGTGAATGGGCCAAATGCAAAAGGAGATGGAAACTGCTTCCTTGTCAACAGTGACCACAGTAAACAGTGATCTGCCTATCTGCTATCTGAATGCCTGTGGACTGCCAGATGTACTTGAGGAGGCAGCAGAGTGTGGAGTAGGAGTTATATAATTTGCCTGGATGATAAGAAAGGAGTTTGTATAATACGGTCTTATACTAGTTGACACGTGTTTCATTCCTGGTTTTGTGTCACAGATCTCTTGGACTGAGTTTTTAATATATTTTTTTACTCTTCATCAGAACAAAGTTCAAGAAAAGATATATTTATGGTATTGTACTTAAACCCTTTGATCTTCATCTAGCACTATTCATCCAATGGAGAATTGTATTTATTACAATGTAAACCTCTGGAGATGATTGTTGCAATGATAAAGCAGGCTGCACAGTTTGCTCCCTCAACAGATTCCTAAAACACAATATATCTTGTCAGAATTATGACTTGGGCTACAGTTGTTTCTATATGATTTTTTTTCTAATTATTTTCTGGTGAAATGCTCATTTCAATTCCTTAGAAAACCCACTTAACTGTAAAGCTAAAGCCAAATAAAAAGAGAGTTTTACAGATGTGTTCATTTCCTCTAGCAAGTTATGTATATAGTTAATAAGAAGGAGAAGAAAATTACTGGATTACAATCTGCTATGAATCAACTCTCAACACTGTACTTTTCTCACCAAATTATTTCCAGTTTCAAAAATATTTTATTCAGAATTCTTAACAAGAAAAGCTAAAAGTCCAAGAACAGATTTAAAAATTAATCTCTCATTTGCATCTGCCTAGTGATATAACTTAATATGCTTCAAATTTTTCATTTAAGTTTAGTATTTAGATATTCAATTCTGTTTTTCCCTATTTTATTCACTCCTGAAATATGTTCTTTATATTTTTGCTGTTGATACAAGGTCAGGAATTTTCCCTTTGGTGTTTTTGGTGAGGGTTTTTTGTTGTTTGGTTTTTTTTTTGTCTGGTGATTAAGTTGTCAGTTGGTAAAGGGGGGATATATGTGTGTTGATATAAAGTATGTTGATGCTCAGTTCAAGTATCATTCCTTTAAATTCATCCTGTCAAATGTGACAGTTCCAGTGATTAATCTTTTAAGTTAAAAACTTTGCCCCTATGTGGAATATCTGTAAGCTTGTCTCAGTTGGCAAGGTAGTTCTTACGCTTACTGAATATTTGAAAAGAGTTCTTCTGATTAACATCTGACTTTCAAGTAGTAAACTTTCAAATTCACTTGTTACAGGAATAGGAGTTGGACTTTGATGATCCCTGTGGGTGCCTTCCAACTCAGGATATCCTATGATTCACGTTCCTTTTCAAGAGAAATAAAATAAATAAAAAAATAATTAAAGACAGGTTAACTCAGCCTTCAGATTTGGGTATCTTTTAACAGTCTTGGAAAAAAAGTAGAAGGCATTGTTCCTCAGCAGCATTCCTCTTAAAAATGCATGCTCATGTATTTGAACTCTGTTTTGTGATATTTCTTATCAACTTTGGAAATTTTAGTTCTTTAAACAGTCAGCAGTAGATGCTCGGAATACCTTGAGCTATGCCTTGCTGTGCTATGCATGCTGCATTGCTTGCTTGCTTGCTTGTTTCCTTTCTTCCTTCCTTTCCCTCTTTCTTTCTTATTTATTTATCCCAGTATATTACACTTGAGAAATGGGCCGGTGGAAATCTCACAAAGTTGAACAAGACCAAGTGCAAGGGGATTGGGCCATCCCCTGCTATCAACACAAGCTGGGGAATGAGCAGATTGAGAGCAGCCCTGAAAAGAGGCACTTGGGGGTGCTGGTGGATGAGAGGCTGGACACGACCTGGCAGTGTGCACGTGCACACTTGCAGACCAGAAAGCCAATTGTAACCTGGGCTGCATCAAAAGCAGTGTGGCCAGCAGGTCAAGAGGAGGGTATTCTGATCCTCTACTCTGTTCTGGTGAGAACTCACCTTGAGTCCAGGTCTTGGATTCCCAGCACGGGTGACATCAACCTATTACAGCAAGTCCAGAAGAGGGCCACCAAGATGATTAAAGGAATGGAACACTTCTCCTCTGAGAAAAGACTTAGAGAAATGGGATTGTTCAGCCTGGAAAAGAGAAGGCTTAGGGCGGGCCTGGTTGTGGCCTTGCAGTACCTGAAGGGAACTTACAAGAAAGAAAAAGAGTTTTTACAAGGGTATGTAGTGACAAGACAAGGGGGAATGGCTTCAAACTGAGAGTAGGTTTAGATTAGATATTAGGAAAAAATTCTTTACTGAAAGTGTGGTGAGACATTTGAATAAATTTCCAAAGAAGTTGTGGATGCCCCATCCCTGGAAGTGTTCTAGGCCAGGTTGGATGGGACCCTGAGCAACCTGGTCTAGGGGAAGGTGTCCCTGCCCATGACAGGGGGGTTGTAACTAAATGATCTTTAAGGTCCCTTCCAACTCAGATCATTCTATTATTCTATATGGAAAGAGTAATCTAATTGGAAATAACCTGGTTTTTCTTCATTGGACCTTATTAAAAAAAAAAAAAGGGCAGTGCAGCACACCACCTTCAAGGATTAAGAACTGCATAAAAATTAAGTCTTGTGCCAAAGAGATAACAGCAATAACAGCCTTTATTTTGTTATTAGATAAAGTAATTTTGTGTAGAGATTTCTTAAAAACACCAGTTGTTGTTTGTGTACTTTGGAGACAGACAGTCACCAAATGGCATGAATACTTATCTATAGATCTGAACACCTCTTGTCTGACCCCATCTGTTCCCATATGCTTTGCTTTTCTCAGTTTAGGAATATTGACCTCTCTGTCTTTCTTCATTGCAGAATATTTGTGATGAAGAAAAATGATAGGCTTTGTAAGGTAATCAAAATTATTTCTCTATCTGAAGTTAAAATTCCTTTTTTTTCTCATTTTTTTCTTTTTTTTTAAGATGTTATGAGCAAAATTTTATTTTTACTTGATGATGATAAAGGTGTTCCTTAAAAGACAGTGTTGTACCCTACAACTGCCCTTCTAAATGCAGAAATATTGTGAATGAAATTACACTTTTTTTTTTTTGTAAGTGAAGTATATTTAATATTTCTGGTCTTTTTGTTTAGATATAGTTGAAAAGTGAATATCAAAGAAAAATTCAAGATATTCTCAATATGTTGTTGTCATATAAGAGGCAAAAGACTGGAAACAAATTGCAAAGGAAAACAAATAATCTTCAACATTATTGCACTTCTTATCTACAAGCAGAAATATCAAACAAGAAGTCATTTAACAGGAATGCTTAGATACCATAATAAATCCTTACTTCAAACCATACATTTTACCAAGGATATTTATTTACACATTACCAAATGTGGCAACTATGTTGGAAGATGCAATTTCTTTAGTACCAAATAGTGTACTATATTTAATACACTATTGTACACCTTACTTAAGCAAGTTTGTAGACATCTTTCCAAATGCTGTCTAGAAAATATTTTTTTTGTCACTGTAGAGTTAGGGGTCCTTGTAACTTTGTAGGTGATTAGTCAGTGGAGACTGCTTTTTGTGCCAATATTGTATGGATACATTGTGTCTGTAAGTATTTGGAATCCAGAACTCCTCTTATGTTGTACTACTGTAATTTTGGTATCAGCGTCAAAACCAGTATGTTAACGTCTACCCTAACATGTTAGAGGGACACCTGTTCCCCAAGGGAAGGAAAGCCAGGAGCTGAGCAGTACTTGCTTTTGATTTCCAGCAGAGCTTTCTGGAAGAGCCTTACTTAAGGTCCTTTCTGAAAAGGGAGCAGGGGCATGCCCTCAGCTAAACTGTCTCTAAATTGACTCAGAGCTCAGGCAGCCAAATCTCTGCCCTTGGAGTCCTATTGCTCCTCACGTAGTATCAAATGACAGTATCTGCATCAGAACACAGCTAAGACGCTACAAAGCTGTAGAAGAGGGAGAGTGTCTAGCCTAATTCACCAAAATGTTAAGTTCCTTCTACTCAGAATAATTAAATATGAGCTGAGTTTTTTGGGAGCTTTTTTGGGGGTTTTTTTGTTTTTTGTTTTTTTTTTTTTTAGTATTGTTTTGTGATTATTGGTTGCTCTGGTAAATTCATCAATTAACAACCTTTATGTCATGTTGAAGGTCAACGCTAGTGATTGCTGACCTTCAAATGGAAATGACTGTAATGGGTTTCTGTATAGTTGAGTGGAAATACCTTTTACCAAGCCTAATGGCCTAGAACTGATAAGTTGAAATCAATTACTCTACATTCACACTCTTGTGGTTTTATGATTACTAGGTGTAAAGGTATCTGCAGTTCTGAATTGTCTTAGTCATTTACAACTCATCACACAACATATAGAAGCCACATACCATGATTGAAGAAGGTGCTTTTTCATGAGAACTTATATTTCTAGCTAACTAAGTGGAAGTGAATGCTTTTGGCAGTTCTGCATCCCTGGCTCCCATGGTATAAGGTGGATCAATTTACATGAAGAATATTGTTGGTAAAATCTGAAAGGTCATGGTACTCAGACATACATAATAGTCTGCCTTCTGAAAAATCAATCTGTCTGAATTGATTAGGTGAAGAAAGCTATTGATGTTTCTGTTTGTTTCAGAAACTGATGGTTGTGTTGAGAGTGAACTTTATTTCCATTGACCTTATTGGGACTTCTTAAATCTAATAAATAGGGGGTTTTTTGATTTAAATACAAGAATAATCTTTATGATTTAGAAAATATCAATTCCATAAATCTAAAGTTTTTCGGAAATTGTGCTATAAAGAGAAAGAACATAAGGTCTTAGAATAAAATAATGAGAAATAGGAAAACTAGTCTATATAACTATTTCAGTGATGCTCTTTCACATAATAATAAATCACTGCAGATGTGATTGAGGTGTTCAGTTCTCATCCAGCCTAAAGTCTAGCAGTTAAGCTGCTATGAAGACCATATTATTTTTGTTCATCTTTCATTCTATAGCTTTTCATACTGAGAAGCATATAAGCAACACTCCACTCAAGTCTCTGGACTTATTCCAGCATAAGTGGGCAAGTTTTTGTCTTTCAATCTCCTGGGCTGTTAATGCTCAATTCCAACACTGCCAAGCTCCTCAGAGAAATATTTTAATCTTACAGATTTGAAAACAACATTAACATGAAACATAATAAATAATTTGTGAAAAGAGGCAGTCAGTGTTTGGGATCAAGAAGATTTATTTTCATTCTCTATGTTTACTTGAACTTTTCAGAAAATAAGAGTTTAGATTCTTGAGAGACATTGCATTCCAACTTGAAAATTAGTCTTTTGCCTTAAAGACATGCTTTAAAGTTTTGACTGTAAAGGGTTCTAACTGGATTGAGGTGTAAAATTAATTTGTAGTGACAACGATAGACTTTTGATTTCCACATTTAGAACTTTTTTTTTAATTAAAGAAGATGGAGTGATTGTTAACGGCGAAAGTTGGACTGTTTAGGTCAATAGGTGTTCAGTCTCAACTGTTACCAATAGAACAGAGGCAATTGTATAATTTTTTAGCAGTACTTGGAACATAAGCTTAGTGTTACTGTTCAATTTATGTAGATCTTTTTTGTTATTTTATACTGCATTAAGATACTTCAGTACTTTATTTATTTAATTCTGTTCTGATGTTGTTGTATATCATAGTGGAATGCTTTAAAATGTATTTGTCACAGCAAGATTTAGTGAGAGGATTATTTTTTATCTCATTGAGATTTTGTGAATTTGCATAGCTGTCCTGTTGTGGTTGTACTAGTCACTAGTTACCTTTGTGTATAACAGTACATACTGCTACAGTACCCCAACTTTCATACTTCATCTCAAAATAAATGGCCTTAAACTTGTATCATATTAAGACACCTGAATCTGCCAGTATGACCTCTGAGTGCAGTTGCCCAAAACATGAGAAATTATCTAGTTATACTACCAGCTTCTTCAAGGTGAAAAAAAACAGAAGGTCTTTGCTAACGATGTCTCAGACTATCAACCTTTGTATGATAGGGACTATACATACTGTTTTTATTTGGAACATTATTCTTTTTGAAAAATTGTTGTGGATTCATATGGATACAAGTAATTACAACAATAGTATTATAGTCAGGTCTGTTAGATGAAGACTTCACTGTATTAGGTCTTTGAATAGGGTTTAATCCCGTAGCTTATGCATCACTAGAGTTTGAGCTTTAAACCATATAAAAAAAAAAGTCTGTACAGATGTATTTTTGCCATAGCATGGTACTAAAAAATCAGTGTTCTGTAACAAAGGACACCAAGAATAAATGTATTTTTAGCACTGTACGGAGCATGAAAACAACCTGGGCACTTTGGGTTTGATGTTCATCGACAGTTCCAAGGTTCCCTTTTCTTTGAAATAAGGTATTGATTATTTGATGAGTTCTGTGGACACTCTGAAACTCTGCTGGAATTCTCAGTATTACTCTTTATGTTCATACAAACAGTGAGAATAAGCTGTATTTTCTTATATATTTTTCATATGTCTCAATGTGTCTGCTGTCTCAATTTCTTCAGATTCGTGTGTTAGTAGTAATCACTCAAGTCTTAAGATTACATACTTTGAATAGCAAGATGTAGGTATGCCTAAGTCTGTATACATGCTGTGTGTTTCTGCTCATCTGCATATTTATATAAAAATATGGGCCATATATTGCCACTTTAAACTATAAATCATAAGTATCTTGCTTTTCCTTGGAGGGCAGTACAATTTAGCATTTTACACATTGTTCATATTGAAAGAATTTTTATTTTCATTTCCACATGAGTGCAGTGAATGCAGACCTCAAAAATCAAATCAAATCAAATCAGAGGCAGTACTCAGATATGTTCTATTTAAAGGTTTATAGATTTATAATACGTCTTAATCTAATCTTTGATAGTGAACAGTCCTTTTTCTTCATTTTCAGCTATGAAGGAGGTAGAGAAGGCATGTTGGAGGTATTAAACTGTTTGAATTTTATGGGATTTTTTAGAAACAATACTAAGGAAGTTATACTTCAGACTTATGATAATACAGTGATATGACAGAAGTAACGCCATTGAGATGCTCTGCTCTAGAATAAAATATTTCAAATAATTTTTATCAGAAATAGTTCATTACATGATAGCAAAATCCAATGGTTTTGTTGGTGTAAGAAAAAATTGTACTGAAGGTATAACTATAAATCTGCATGCTTTTAAGAGATAAAATAGTCAAATATTTTCACTTGAAATTGAAAATTGAGCTCTTACAATTTAATGAAACAAAAGGAATCAGGTTGTCAAAAATAAGTGTTCTGTCACTATAGAAATCGACAATTTAAATTGGGATGACAAATTTTCTTTCAGTTTTTCATACAACTGAAACTTTTAAGTCACTTTAGCATCTTTTCCCTCATCATTCAATATTATATTCTGAGCTAACTCAGTTAAATGTTTTACTTAGGTGGTTATGTCATTAATTTTTTTTCACTAATAAATTTAATTCAGACCTATATTCTTAGTAAGTGTGTATGTGGAAAAAGTTGTGTTATCTGGCTTCATTCCAATGTTTCACTGTTTAACTGAAACATTATTAAAAAGATTAAGTAAAAATTATTTACACCAAAAGTAACTAGGGTAGCTTTTAAAAAGTAGAAATAAATCAGATATTTTAGCGTGTTTGGACATGTGTTGGAAGGAAAGAAAATTGAAGGGAAGGGAAGTGTAAAAAGAATAAATGGGTACTCTTATCAAGTACTCTGACAAAACACATGACATAAATTATTATATTGAAACGTATTTAAATATTTTCCAGTGGTGTTACAATCTGTGGAAGCACAAATACTATAGTATAGAATGCCTCAAATTTTGCCATAGGAAGGAATAAAGAATAGCAGATGGTTAACACTCTTTGAGATATATGTCCCATTTTATTAAACTCTAAACTTCATTCATTTAATGGATTTTTATTAAACTTTTAAAATTCATTAATGTCTTTTTCACAGCTAGGTAATGAGGTTTAATTTAGGAAGAACTCTAGGTTTTAAAAGTGTATTGTTCTGAAGTGTAAAAAAAAAGATCAATGCAGGATAAATTAGAAGAAGTCTGGTTTGCAGTGTCTGTAATGTGATTCTGGACAAATGCTGTAGCTGTAACTGTTACGAATTGTTTTCTACTCCACATATGTTTTATTCAGTGAAAATAGAGTGTGTTGTTTTGCTACAGAAAACAGAAAAACATACAATTAGATGTGTGTAGCTATAGTGCAGTGCCTACAAGGTAATTAATTCTCTCGCAGATATTCAGAGTTGTTTACAATACCACCGCTGGTCCCTAGTAGGTAATGGACTGATTTTTTATATTGTGTCTTACTGTAACCTCAAGTCATCTCTTGAGTGGCAACTCCTGTAGAAAAATGAGGAGAAAGCATTTGTTCTTGTTGATCTATAAAAAAAATAATTGAGTTATGGGCTCGTACAGTGGTCTTGTTTTCTCTTTTCTGCATCTGTGGCTACGTGTGGTCGCTTTTTCGTCCGAAAACAATAAATCCCAGTGTTTCTGCATTGCTTTCTTCCTAGTTAAGAGAAATGTATTTGCAGCCCTATATGTATAAGAAATCAACTCTGTCATATATAAGTACTGTAGAAGAAAAAAATCCAGCTTGACCATACCTTACATCATAATTTATTCTAATTCAATTGAAGTGATGGTGGTGATATTCAGGAAACAGACAATAACAGAATTCAAGATATTGATCTAAGGAAAGGAAAGATGTGGTTTTGAGATTTGGAGGGGGATTGTTTATTTGTTTGTTCAAACAAAGAAATTGTTAACCCCCAAATAATCTAGCGTCACTCATCTTTCTGCACAAAAATAAATAAGTACAACAAACTCATAAATCAAATTTGCCAAATTCAAACCCAACAGATGCTATTCCATCCACTGTTATTAGTGAAAAATATTTTAACATTCTTCAATACCAAAATTTGTTTTACTAGTATTTCTATAACTATGTTATCCTCAATTACTTTATAGCACTATATAACACTTTAATGTGGCCTTCAAATGCTTAAGAAAGAAGATATTCTTTCTTGGATCAGGGTTTATTGTTATGATAATGAAAAAGTTATAGAATCATAGAATCAGCTGGGTTGGAAGGGACTTCAGAGATCAAGTCCAACCCTTGATCCACTACCACCGTTGTTACTAGACCATGGCACTAAATGCCACATCCAGTCTCATCTTAAAAGCCTCCAGGGACGGAGAATCCCCCCCTGGGTAGCCCATTCCAATGCCTGATTACCGTTTCTGTAGAGAATTTCTTCCTAAATAAGTATGGATTGGATGTAATGTAAACAACAGTACACAGGCCATGGTACTAGAAATGACTTGACAATGGAACTATATTTTTGTAAGGACCTTTGTAATTCTCTTACTATTTTGCAGGAGAGTAGTGAAAATCTGAACTAATGACCATAGTGCTTTAGAAACAATTGTTTTTCAAATATGAGTAATTGATTTCTTTTTTTTAAAGACTTTTAAATGTGGGAAAAAAAATCCCACAATTTCAACAAAAGTTAATTTTATTCTGGTCCTCTTTTCTAATTTCAAAACATTCCACAAAAAACTTGCAGCTTCTAAACTGTTAAGTTTGTTTCCATCAGGATGTATTGAATGCTTCAACGATGTAAAAAAAATTGTGGTGTTCACACTAAAAGATGAAGGATAATGAAGACAATTAAAAGCCTTGAACGTTTATAGTTTTTTGATAAATGTATGCATTCTCTGAATTAGGAAGAAATAAATTTTCATGAAATTATATGCCCTAACCCTATTGTGACTACAATTTAGTAATCTGTTACTAATTAATTAGGTAATGAAGGAATAGAAATCACATTTTATGAATTTTTAGACCTATTTTTCACTGTCCTAGTTAGTTCTTATCCAATACCAAATTATTTTATTTTTTCCAAGTGCTTTTTTTTTCCGAAATGTTTCAGGTCATGAAATTCAGCTCATAATTTATTTATAAAGAATTTATTATTAGTGACCCAAATATATGATGACAACTCCCAAGAGGTTTTCAAGGAGATCTTTCAGAGTGTGCGGTGCTTACTAGCTTCTAAATGCAGATAGGTTAATTTCATTAAACAGTGAACACAACTCACACAGAAATGTTAAATCAAAGGCTTCAGGATATGCTTATATTAAATTTCATAAGAACAAATCAGGCTTGTGTGCATGAAGCAGAAGTTTTGCACTCTGGAATACTGAAGGTCATATGCCAATCAACAGAAGTTGTGAAAACTGGAGTTTATGAAGAGCAATGACTAGAAATGTTTTAAATTTCATTTTTTCCTCCTATAGAGGAAAAAAATGTTTTTCTTCTTAATGAAAACAAGATTTGTCTCCAAATCTTGGACATGATTCCCTAACTTACATATATTATTTTGGAATGTTAGAGTATGTCCTATATCATCTTTTATAATTTTCTGAATAGGTATATTCATTCCATGCATTTGTGTTTTGTCTATTATAAAGATGTGTTCACATAAGGAAATAATAAAATAGAATGAGTTGATGAAAAAACCCAACATATCTATAATCAAAACAATATAATATTTGAAAAGGAGTTTTAAAAATATTGGTATTCAATACTGTAAGATAAGATTTCATTTGTTCTTTATGTTAAATACAGTACAGTAAGGGATTTTTCCTTATTCTGAAAATAACTTCTGTGAATATGGTGAGACATGGAGAGTACAGAACTTTGGGACTTTTTTTTAACCTACAACATTGATATCAATGACAAGGCAATTTACAAAACATAGCTATGTTACATAATCCTAAGTAGTACATGTAGAATGATAGAATAATAGAATCATAGAATGGTTTAGGTTAGAAGGGACCTTAAAGACCACTTAGTTCCAATCCCTCTGCTATGTGCAGGGACACCTTGCCCTCGACCACGTTGTTCAGAGCTCCATCCAACCTGGCCTAGAACACTTCCAGAGATGGTGCATCCACAAATTCTTTGGGAAACCTGTTCCAGTGCCTCATCACCTTCACAGTAAAGAATTTTTTCCTAGTATCTAGTCTAAACCTGCTCTCTTTTAGTTTAAAACCATTTCCTCTTGTCCTGCCACTACATGCTCTTGTAAAAATTCCCTCTCCAGATCTCTTGTAGGCTCCCTTCAGGTACTAGAATTAGATCACCCTTCTATTAGGTCATGCCTTCTATTTTCCAGGCTAAACAAACCCAATTCTATCAGCCTTTCCTTGTACTAGAGCCGCTCTATCCCTCTAATCATCTTGGTGGTCCTCCTCTGGACTTCTCCCAACAGGTCAATGTCCTTTCTGTGCTGGAGACCTCAGAGTTGAATGCAGCACTCCAAGTGGAGTCTCACCAGAACAGAGTAGAGGGGCAGAATCCCCTCTCTTGCCCTTCTGGCCACACTGCTTTTGGTGCAGCCCAGGACACAACTGGCTTTCTGGTCTGCAAGTGCATATTGCCAGGTCATGTCCAGCCTCTCATCCACCAGCACTCCCAAGTCCTTCTCGGCAGGGTTACTCTCAATCTCTTCATCTCCCAGCCTTTGTACTGGGGATTGCCCCACCCTAGGTGCAGCACCTTGCACTTGGTCTTGTTAAAACTCATGAGATTCCCATGTGCTCACTTCTCAAGCTTGTCCAGGTCCCTCTGGATGATATGCCAGCCTTCAGGTGCGTCAACAGCACCACTCAGCTTGGTGCCATCTGCTTATTGCTGTGGCTGCACTTGATCCCTTTGTCTTTGTCATTAATGAAGATATTAAATAACACTGGTCCCAGAATGGACCAGTATATAAAATATAGTTTGGTTACATAAATAAATATAAATAATATAAAAATAAACATAAATAAGCATGTTATGCAGCCACGGAGAATCATCGGAAAATTATGGACCATCCAATTCATGGCATGTTCCAAAACTCAGGCACATTGATGTGAACTCACATTCTTACACCTTCACACAGTAAATCAGCATAATAGCAGAATCATAAATGCTTGACAGATGCTATTCATGAACTCTAAAATAGATACTGTGCAACTCTTATTCTACATGGTGTATAATTCTTTTAACAGGAGAATTACTATAAATTCTGATATTCAGTATCTGAAATTAAATGAGTGCTCTGTGTATAAATTACTAACAAGTGGGTTTGCAATAGTGAAGGTAGGCTGATAGAGTCTAGCTTGAATGTGCATCTAGGCTGGAGTATTTAATATCCGTCTTGGAACTGTGGCCAAAAGGATAAGGCTTTGTATTTTTCTAATACTTAAACAGTGCTGCTGGGCTAAGGAACTTCACTTGCACTGGAGTATTTGTTCAGTTTGGCTCCAGAGAAACAGAAGCTGTGTTTCATAAGATCAGCTAAATTGATATTTAGAAATGTCACCCATGATATGGTGGCCTTTTCTAATATATCCCAAGGTAAACATAACCTTTCACTCAAAATTTTTGTTGTTGAAATTATGTGGTCATATAGCCTATTTCTTATTTGGAGCCTTTAATATTTAAATGATATTTAAAAAATAACTGGATTTATAAGCAGATTTGCCTTTTTTTTTGCCTCTCAAGATCACTGATTTCTCCTATTTATACATATGGTAGAAAGCATGCCGTTAGCATGATAGGAAATGGTTGAGCAGAAATTAAATGTTTGATCAAAGAATTCCCACTGAGGAGGGGAAAAATGAGCCTTGTTAGACTAAACAAAAAGGAATTTTTGGTATGAGAAATATATATGGGTGGAAAGCATACATACCAACTAAAACTTTTTGTGAAATGGTGCTATCCTTCTATGCATAGCCTTCAGAAGCCAAGAAGAAAGCTGTAATATTTTCATCTTTAAACTTTTTTATTTTTTTCTGTGTATTGTGTCCTCTTACCCTTTTGCCCCGGCCTGCTGAAAAACTAAGCATAATTCCCCTGATGACACCAGCAAATGTTGACAGAAAAATTATGCTCAGAATAGTCCTCAGGTAAATTGCTCGAGGGACCTGTCAGAAATGCCTTACTGTTCTTGTAGCACACACATTAGAGTTACCTCCTGGGTGATCTGAGGGAAGAATAATGTTGCATACTTTCTTTTAGAGATTGGAAATAACAATATTATCCTGCAAGAAGGCTTTAGATGTGCTTTGAAAATTTCTTATTGTGAATCCTTTCCACCACACTGTACTAACTCAATGGCTTTTAGGAACATATCAAAATTACACAGTTTTGGAGTGGGTTTTTTTAAACCTTTGTGCCAGGCAGCATTTCCACATAGTTACTGCAGAGGTCTATTCTTCAGGAAAAAAACCCCAACAAACAATCAAAACAAAAGGAGAATCAGCCCACCAAGGTTATTACATTGCTATGAGGTGGGCTGATCTCAATTTAAAAATCTAGTCAAGTACTAACTATAAAATATGAATAAATTAATATATTGTGCTAATATAAAGCGCTAATGTGTATTTAGAACAACTTTATGAAATTGCTTAAACAAGGCAGTAGGGTAACCTAGGTGGGAATGTTGCTTTTAACTTTTCCATATGTATTAAATACGTAGCAGCTGTATGAAATGGGTAAACTGAACTAGACTATGGTATGCATGAGATATATAAGATAACATATAATACAGAAGGAGTGTATTTACAGAAGGACTGTAACTGGCAAAATTAATGATTTTTTCAGTGTGATAGCAACCATCTCAAGATGCAGCATGAGGTTGCAATAAAAAAGAAGTGAACAAAAAATATATTGATGTTTTAGACAAGGTGTTCATATCTCTTCTCTCCCCCACCCACAGAAATTGTATCCAAGTGGTATTCAGAGATCTTTTTTATAGATGTTTGAGAGTGGTCTTGTTCAAAATACAAGTCCTGAATGGATTACAATATTTCCTAACTGAAAATATGGGATCTTGGACAAGTCCATTATGCAGATCAGCTTCATAAGACTTGTCTAGTGGCACTCTGATTTTGGGAAATGCAGAAGTTTTGTTGCAGTGCTGTGCATCATCGGTCTGGCTATACACTAAATTTGACATGAGAAAATTATATTGTGGCAGCCAGGGCAGGTGCAGCAGATTTCAAGGAAGGGTGCATGGGAAGGGCTTGTCTCCCTAGGATTCCATTCCACTATCTGAGTGGGAGACCAGGAGTAGGACCTGAGGGAATGGCATGAACCTGTATGGTTTGGCAATAGAAAGGGGTCACCAGGGAAGTGGTCACAGCACCAAGCCTAGCAGAGTTCCAGAAGCATTTAGACACATGGTGTGATTTTGGGGTTATCCTATGCAAGGCCAGGAGTAAGACTTTTATAATCTTTGTCGGTCCCTTCCAGCTCAGGATATCCTGTGATTCTGTGTTTCTGTGACATGGTGCATGAATGTTTCTTAAAGCAGTTTAACACTTTTTTTTCCCTTTCTTTTCATGCTGTGCTTTGGGCTTATGACTGTTATATTCTTCCATTTTCTGTGCAGTCTGGTTTCTTGATGCTATGGTTAGAAACTAAAAATTAAATTAATAATCCAATTATACGTCATGTAATTTATCATTGTGGTTTAACCTGGGTAGGTAGATCAGCCCCACAGAGTAGCTCACTCACTTCCCCACCTGGTGGGATGGTGGGGTGGAGAATTGTGAGGTTAAAAATGAAAAAAGCTCATTGGTTTAGATAAAGACAGTTTAATAGATAAAGCTGCATATATAAGCAAAGCAAAAAAATTAAATTCATTTCCTACTTCCCATCAGCAGTCAAATGTTTAGAGTCATTCCAGGAGAGCAGGGCTATATCACACCTAACAGTTATTTGGGAAGACAAACTCCACCACTATGGGAAATTTCATCTTGAAGGAATAGATCTAGTTGTCTGTGAGGTAGGAATAGTGGGCAGGGAGACAGAGTGGTTTCACTTCGAAAAGGACTCTGCTCACTTAGGAGCTCCTGGTTTCCATGTAGCCATCTATAAACAGGAACACACTCTACCTACAGAGCCAATAACATAAGGTTAGTATAACTGTGTAATCCAAATATCTAGTTACTAACCCAGTTACAATGACATTAAAATTTACAGGATGAAATACCTAGGTAATAAAGAAAATCTTCTATAGGAATACAGTTAAATTGGTGGTACCTAAATTATTCAGGTTTTCACTTTTTTTCTCTGATATTTTGTTCATCTTTCTGATGTCAGTCTAGTATCTAAGGTTGGTACTCATCCTTGAGAGGGATAGGGTGGGGGAGAGGATTACAGGAAGTTATCAGTCATGAGTTCTTTTCACAAAGAAGTTTATTATTGGTGACCATTTCTTTCTTCTCAGATGTGAGTCTGTCATGGTATTATTTTTTTTTAACGTTTTCAAACACAATGCTATTGTTTAACTTTTATTCCTTGGTTGATACCTAAAAAACTGTGATTGTCTTTGCCCCTTAGTGAAGACATTTTGCAATTATCTGTTTAGGTTGTATGATACCCTCCTTCAACTCCAGTGTAACATATAGGATAGTGTTTGTTATTCATCAGCTTTGTATATTTGCTAGACCTTTGCCATAAATAATATTCACAGTCAACAGTTACTTGACTGCTAAACTCAATTCTGGTGAAGATAAAACATGAGATATCTCACTACCAAGATAATAGAAATCCTGTGGCCTTCCACTAAAAGGTCAAACTACTATATGGACTGGCATCACCCCCACACTCTCGGTATAAACTTTGGAACATATTCCATGTAGACACCCTTTACTGTATGGATATTTTCATTTGGGTTTTGTTCTCTTTGGTTTAGGACTTTTTAGTGGTTTTTTTAGAGGGTTTTTTTTTTCTGATTTTGAGGCTAATTAATGAAATTAGTTGAGACCTGTTGATCCTCTAGCAGGTAATTATAGCCAAGCTACACTACAGTTTTTATTGTATTTAGCTGAATGTTCCAAATTAAGTTACGTAAGATTCATTGTCAATAGCAAAAGAGAATTTGGAAGAAAAAGATTAATAAAAATTTAATCTTTGAAAAAAAGGAAAGTAAAGTATAACTCAATATAGAATGCCAGAGCATATCCACTGTGAGCATATCCACACTCCTGTTCTGTAGCATATGCAAGGCTTGATATTCTGAAGCCTTACTCAGTGACCATTTTTCCTGTTTTAACTTTTCATAGAAGAGGAGTGAGGGACAGTGGTGTCTTCAGTGATATATTATGAAACTAAACATCTTCAGTGGACAGCCTGCTTTTCTTGTATTTTGCTTTCCCGGCTCCTAACTGATAACAAAACAAACAAAAAAATTGCCTCTCCCCATGCTCTAAAATACTTCCTTTCAGAGTGAAATAACATTTAGTTGTAGTTATGTACCTGTCCTAACACCTGTTTTCAAAATTCTCCTCAGGAACATGGGGACTTGAATAAAAATTTTTGCTACAATGCTGTAAATCTCTATAAATGAATGGCCTGGGGTCTGTAGGTTCTTTTGAAGGTGGCTTGTTTAAATCCATACATAACTGATTATACCACATTCTGGCAGAGTCTGATCACATGGAAACCTATAAAAGCTGTAAAGTGGTTCAGGTAATACCCATAAAAGAAAATGATTGACTTGGGAGTAGAAGGAAAGGCTTATCTGGTCAAAATAAATTCTTTTCCAAGATATTGTGAAGATACTACTTGTAAAGGAATTTGCTGGGATTGAGACTGAAGAGAAAGGTTAAGAGGACAAGTTCATATTAAAAGTTCAATATTAAGAGTGCTTATTGATAAAAGAGGAAAAAAGCAAACAAAAAGGTTTAGCAAGAAGCCTTACATAGAAATTTTGGCTCTAATGGCTTTGAATGGATTTAAACATTTGAATAATATTTACTTTTTTTTAAAAGAGAAATATGAGAAGAAAGATAAGAAAAGAAGGATGTAATTCCTCTGTGTACGTATTACACACAAACTTTAAAAGTTAACTTTGAATATCCTTTTTGTACTATTAAGTATTTTTGTAGTGGATGGTTCTTTTTGCAATTTGTCTTTCCAACTCATTAAAATTCAAGAACTTTTAGAATCAGTAAACTGACATTTATGTCCTCAGAGCAGAGAGGATAATAAATCTTTTACCTTGAAAATCTAGTTGTTTGATGCATCAAAGTCCTGTGGGTAGAAAAACTAAGGCTATACTGTTACTTAGGTCATATATGACGGATTCTACAGATATGGAACACTGTACACCATAGATGTCTGTACCACGGCCTTAAAAGCTAAATTTACTGTTGAGTTTTGTTTTCTATTTCTGTGAATCGGATGGTTGCACAAGACTTTTCATTGCTTCTTCCTCTGACAGTTTTGTCAACAGACCTGAAGAACTGCTAAATGAAACATAATGGTCATTTCTGTAATTTCCAACAGGAAAAAGGACTCATAATTTTACAATATTTGCATCAGCAAACGTGATAGTGGTGTGACGCTGTTGTCAGTTATGCTTTGTGCCTGCTAAGCAGAATTTCTTATTTGGCATTTTAAATCTGTGGAGACCTGCCCTTGTTTAATAAAAGACTGATGTAAAGTCAGGAGTGTCTTAACTTGAATTCAAACTCCATGTATACATATTTGCTAAAATACAGGTAAAGCAGGCAGCTGCTTTTTGACCCAGTTTAAAGGTATATGGATCTACTCAGAGACTATTTTATGCAAAGAAGGTAGGTAACATCCATTTCCTACACCCTTTTTTGCAAATTTGAGGATAAACAATCATGCTGAGTAAATAATTTTCCTGCTTACTGAATTTTGTTAGTCTTCTTGACATGTCTGTTAATGGTGTTGGAAATACCACTGGGTATTAAAGTAAGTAATTATTAGAAGTAGTTGATAGCTTAAAGAAAATTTTCAGTAAACTATATGATGATATGAGATTTTTATTTGCTCCATCTATCCAACTGACAATCGATAAGGATGAAAGGTTTTGATGTACACTGTATTTTATGCCTTTTATGCCTGCCCTGGAGAATTTTCAAGCTATGTGAGAGGAATTTTATAAAAGTTACATCAATAAATAGACTACTTTCAGTGCTTTTTTTAAATTACTATTACAGTACTCTAAAAATTCACTATTCTTTATTTGTTTCCGACCAAATATGAAAGCAATGATAATCCTCAACAGGTGGCATTAGTAGGAGGTCACAACAATATTTACCATAAGTATCTACATGGCATCAGTGTGACACAGTCTTTTGTGTATCATTTTGAAATTCAGAACCATATTGCAGAAGTATCTCCAAATTTCTGAAACCATGTGAATTTAATGAGGAGAACTCTTAGTTGAGCTCTGTAATGGTACATCTCCTCTGCCATCCCCATATAATGATCTTATTGAGAGAATTTTTCCTTGAAGCTGCTGCATTATAATGCATAATATATAAATATTATTTCTTGTCAATCCTTAATGAGGTGGTCATTTAGGAAAAAAGTACTGGATTAAGTCTTAACAACATGTAATTCCTACTTACACATCTTTCTGTAAAAATTCATGAATGGTCTAAAGGGTCAACAGAGACTGTTTGCTCCATCTCAAATGCATCATTCATTCAGAACAGCTTCATCTTTTGTAATACCGCAAATTCTCATGATGGAATATTTGTATCTCATAAAATTAACTTGAAAATCATGTTTAACTCTTCCCAAATCTGTATATGAATGCAGAAGGCCTAAGAGAAACACTTAGAAGGTAAAATATTTTAGTTAATTGTTGCTCAGTAGTTGATCTTAATCAGTAATGATTAATAGCCAGCATTAATATACTAGATGAGTAGAGCTAAATTATTTGCAATGTTTCCTGTATCTAAAGTAGCTTCAAGATATGATATCTGAATAAAGATTTAAAATAATACCCACACTAATAAAGTTTAGCTTTGAGATTATGTTTATTTCTCTGTGCTTTAGGGGTGTTAATTTTGATCTACATTTACACAATTTGTGATCTGTAGCTGAGAAATCATTCAAAGCTAAAAAATTACAAAGAAGAGATGACTATGAGTGCAATATGAATAAAAGTGAAAATAAGATTCTTGGCTTGGTTTAGTTTTGGTATAGTGTACTGTAAGTTACTGTAATAAACAGTAGGTCTCTCAAGGTAGTGATATTTTAAGCACTAAACTTCTTGTTGGGTAGGTAATTTTAGCTAATGCTACAATTCCTTTCATGATGGGGAAATTTTTTAATCTCCATGATTTTTTTCTGAGTGTTGCTGTAAAAACTCAAAGTAAAATAGGGTAAAAGAACACAGAATCTTTTGGTGTGAGTAGCTGCCATATATATACATGTATTTAAGTTCTACCAAAGTAAATAAGGAAGACTTTTCATTTCAAGAATTTTAATCATACTGGAATATCATCAGTAAAACTTCTACAGTCAGTTAAATATAGCTTGCTGTATTTTAGTAGAGGAATCTTAGGTTTAGAGTTTCTAGATCTTCAATGACATTTTTTTAAGTAATCAAAGTGTCCCTGAATATTCTTATAACAAGAATTAACAGGAAGTCCCCCACTAACTGAATAGAATAGGTTCTGAAATTACTATATTTTCATTTTCATGAAAGCTTTGCTTAGCTAGCCCTGGCCTCCCCTAAAGGTTTTCCTAAGTAGAGAGGTATTTTTTTAAAAATCGTGATTCTTAAAATAATTTTATTTGTAAAGATGTCTCCTTATTTTCATTGCTTTGGTTTAACAACAGTGTTCACATAAAGTGAGTTATAAAAATAATTTAAGTATGGATAAAGCAGCAAATCTGTGGGTTTTAACTTGTAAGAAATACATGGTTCATTTGGTTTCTGCATATTGATCATGCTGAGAATATAAAAACCTTGATAAAGTGGCAAAGATTGCAATTTGAACAAAAGGAAATGAAGCTGAAAAATTAAGAAAGCCTTTGGATTAACATTGGCAAATGAAGTCTTAAAAATTTATCCACATTCTGAATCTGTGTTTTGTTTCATATAAACTGTGAAACATCAAAGTTGGAAATTAATCTAATCTATTGTGAACATAAAGGATATATTGTTCATATTGACGAATATTCAACACTGAAATACAGCTGCTAAAGTCAAAGAACATGGAGAGAATATTAGCTTGTGCATAACAGTAATTTAAAAAGAAATGCAGAGAGGGTAGCGACATCATCTTCCTGTAGTATTTAACTTCAATAAAATTGAGACTGCAGATGTTTTTAGGTGCCATTCCGAGCAGTTGCAAAAAAGCCTGTTGAACAGATTAGAAAAGTGAAAGACAAAATTGTTAGAGTTTGGAGAACCTGAAGTACTGCCCTACTAACAAGTGTCTCAGTTGGCTCAGAATGAGCCTTTTGGCTACTACCAAGTAGCAGCAGGGCTACTACTGAGTAGTTAACATGGCCATCCTGCAAGAAGATAAATAGTTCAGCGCTGTTCTACCATTTCACCACTACCATTTCCATGATTACCTTAGAAACAATCAAGTATGAGATGTTGCTGACAAAAATGCAGACTGCAGCTACAGTCCTTAACTTCAGAAAGGCTGAGCTTCATGATTGATCAACCTGAAACTTAACAATGGGCATTTTTTCCTGCATTTGGTAGTCTGCATTTTTTCAGTGGAATAAGCAGGGGCTAAAAAAAGTCTTGAAGTAAGTGTGGATTGATTGTTGGGTATTCAGGCTTTGGCTACTAGCTTATATCTCACTTTTTCTGCTGGTACATTTATGTTTGCATGTGGTCAGGTTTACTTGGCAGAATCTCAATGGAATATAATCGTGTAATAGTTTTTACATGAGAAGAAATGAAAATGAGATTTCATCATAGTTCTCATGATTGATGAGATTTGTAAAATAAGAGAGAGTCCAATTACTAAACGGTGTTTCAGGCGAAAAGATCACTGAGTTTCTCAGTCACTGCTGACTGCTAATCAATTTGTTGAGTGATGATTAAAATGTTTTGCTTTGACCTAAAATGACTTTGCAGTTTGAGTTCTAGCTAAATGGCTCCTTCTCATAAGGAACTGCATTCCTCTTCTGTATATAAGTTTCAGGTCCCTGTTTTAAGATGAAAAATTATGAGTAGCTCTTTTAGGGTTTTATAATTCCCTCTATTTTTTACCTATTCAAAACAGGAATTTGTCATCTTCATAACACTTACATAATTTTTTTTTTCATTAAGGTAGGAAAAGAGGATGAAATACATCAAAGATATAGAAGATGCTGATGTTTTCAGTCTATTTTTTAAGATCTTTCTCCTTAACATTTTGACATACTCATTTTCTGTTTCATAAAGGATGGTTGAGACAAAGGTGCAAAAAAGTACCTATGTAAATGCAGGTGAACTTCTATTTGCAACAGTAGAATCATGTTACTTAGATAAATTCAAAAAATGAAAACACACTAAATTGTAACAAGAATCATTTAGAATTTTTTTTTTTCCGTAAGTAAGATTTCATGGAAGAGTTTACTTCTATTTCTGTGGTTTTGTCCTCATTAGGTTTCATTAAAAATACATAATGGTAGAACATTTGTATTACTATATTACGAATCAAGAACTGCAACTTCCAGAAGAAAAGAAAATTCTAATAGACTGGTATCCCATTTGCAGGTAGTCCAGATTTCAATGCAAGCTCTTCAGATGCATACAGGTGATGCATGGGTACGATCCAGATAAAATTTTGTAGAACAGAGCCATCATTCCTAATAGTCTCAGTAATCCTTTCGCAAGATTTATCTAACAGGCAGATACGATCATATCCAAGTTTAATTTGTTTGGTTTGGGAAAAAAAATTGCTAGTACATCAAAATGTCAAGGTAACTGATAATATTGAAGATAATAAACCTTTCCCTCATAGTAACATATGAAACCCCTGAACCTATCATTTTCCAAAACAGATTTACTATATAAAAGCTTCGTGCAGGAGTCAGTTATGATTCAAACACACAGTTCTGGCCAAAGTCCCAGATTAAATACTGTAGCATTAAATCTGTTACTAGTCCAAAATTCAGACTCTTATAAGTCTCCGTACTGTTTGTGAGGTGATTCAAAACCAAAAAGGTCTTAATACTCTTAGGCAGGTTTATTTAGGCAAAGTTAAATTTGCTTTAATGTTTTATTTTGAGTGACTGTTAGCTTAAGCAGGATATTAGGATACTAGGATATATGCTAATTAGAGAATTAATATATGCTAGCTTAGAGAATGGAAATGTCTTTGGAGAGCTCTAAAAAAATTTTGATAATTTCGTACAAGTTTGTATTTAACAATTAAAATTGCAGAGAATAAAATTATAAATTTTTAAAATTATTTTTGGGTTGATTTTTCTTTTGTATTGATCATATTTAAAGATTGAATAGCTCAGGGTATATGGAAATCTATAAGAGTGTATCTTTCATTAATTAGTAAGGAAAAGTCATATTCCATATGCAGGGCTGTTTTGTTTCATTCTTTCTGGATTTAACTGTGTCATGGTTTGAGATAGCCCCAAAAATCTAAATTCCCTAGTCCTAGCCCCCCTCCCACATCTCAGCCTAATGTGGGATGATTTTTTCCAGACAAAACACACCAGACTCAGAATGGGGGAAAGGGAATATATATATATATGTAATATATGTATGTATATACATATATATATATAATATATATATGACTGTACAAATAAATATTATAATACATTATACACATGATCACAACTATCTCTACCATGACATAAGTATTTACAATGGATCAGATCTCTTCTCCCCTGCAAATAAAAGTCCAGGAAGGAAGAAGGACAGATCCCTTCCAGTCTCTAAGCAGGAGTATCTTCTACAGCAGCAATCTGTCTTCTTCACATGCAGCAACTGATAGCTGGATTTCTGCCAGCACTCACGAGGGGGTATCCCCCTCGGCCCCCGTCGTTACCAAACGAGGGGGTCTTCCGTGGGCTACGTTCACCCCAGACAAAGGTCGTTCCACCACGGTCATATCACGAAATGCAGGGGCATCTTCATGACAGTCTGGTATCTTCAGGGAACTCAAATTCCCCTTTGCAGAGCTCCTGTGCTCTGCTTCAAGATGGTTGCGAGCTTCTTTGTAGCTTGCAGCAAGGGAGGGCTCCAAGGTCAACCTCCCACCCACTGTCCTGGCTGAACTCTCAGGACAACTGAGCTTGTTAGTTCCTCTCTCTCTCCAGTGCTGCATGTCCAAAAGTCCTCTCCAAAATAGGAGTCCATGTCCCTCCTTTCCCGGAGGTCTCAAAGGAGTTTGGGGGGTCTGGTTCAGTTCTTACCCCCAAAATTCTGTAGCTCTGCTGCTGACTCTCTTTTCTCGGCTCTCCTTCCAGGAGTCCTCTCTGGTGCTGCATGCCTCTGTTGCTTCGTCTTATCTCTTCTGGCCCTGTGCCACCATTTCTCTGGTCAGTGTTGGTCTGTCGCTACCTCCTGCCGTTGCCCACGGTGGAGAAAAACATCTCCCGGCATAACTACAGGCACCTAGCCCAACTTTATGCTGTTCCAGGTCCCTGCAGCTCCCCCAGCCAGAGGCTGGGGGGCCCCAGAGGCCCCAAGGGGCTCCGAGCCCCTTTCCTTGTGGCTTCAGAACATGGCTACCACTTCTACCACCAAACTACAACTCATCTCTTCCGGTCTGGTTGTGGTATGTTTATATTTCACAGGAGCGCAGATTGGTTCAAATCTCTAGTGTTACCACCCCTGGGGGTTACCACTTTCTTAGCTTCAGGGGGAAAACCTTGTTCAAACCACTACGAACTGAAATCTTTAAACACCTTAAATATTCCATTAAAAGAAAATGCAAAAAGCCAAATGCAGAAAGCAGTATCGAGTCTTTAACTGTGTAGGGACATCCATGAGAGCAGAACATGTAATATACAAACTTTCTTGAAAAGTGCAAAGGTGGGGAAAAGCTGAATTAGCTTATCCACCTCCTAGTAGCAGAGTCGAGCTGTTATTTGGAAGAGTTTGTTTTGCCCACAGGCAGAAGTAGTGACAGTGTTCCCTCTCGACATTTACTGTAGGTAGCAGAGTTTTTTGGGAAAACACTCTAAGTAATGCTAAGCAGGAAGTTGGAAATGCAGAGCAAGCAGACTGTTTGCTTGTGGGGAAAAGACAATCTGTTGGTGATCAGAGGAGTAGCATCTCACTTTAGCAAGATTTATTGCAGCTTCAAACTGAAACAAATTTCTTTATATATATATATATGTATATATATATATATGTATAAAAGAGGATGTGGTTGTCTTGATCAAAGCACTGTCCTAATGATTAATTGGTCTGTGCTGTATGTTCAGTTTTGTTCAGACTTGAAGAAGACAGGTAGTAGTTCCCTGCTTCAAATTCCTCATGCATCAAAATGGGTGATAGTTTCCTACTTTGTCAGTTTGCAATAACCGAAAATTATTGCTCATAGTTTTCTAGTATTGTTGGTTCATAGTTCCATAAAGAAACTTAAAATATTAATATTCAGTACCTCTACATACTTTCATACTAATATTTCTTCATTGTGTTGTGATCTCTGCCAAGTGGTTGTCCCACTGCTTTGTTTGGATTTAGAGCAATTTACCTGTAATGACACATAATAGGCTGTGAGTAGCTCTACCTTTCATTTATATGTACATACATGGAAATTATTTTTTCAGCTTGATTTTAGCTATACATAATTCAGTTATGTAATTATATGAGAGCTGTTGCCTTTTTAAAACTGCAAATTGTTTCAAAAAATCGGAAAAATATATATAGACCTTGTTGACCACAGATATACACTTAATAGACATTATGAATGAATCTATAAGGTAAGATCATATGAGATAAAAATTCTCTATATTCACTACATGATGAGGCATGTCTCCTTCTGTGTATTACCAAATATTTATAATTTTTCAGTTTTCCATCTTAACCTTTTCGCTGAGAAGTGCTGTAGCTTGAATATCTTGAGAAAAACCCAGGTGATCTTCCAGTAGAGAAGTACTTCTTTAATGAATAAGCCCTTTAATTATATTCTTTTTCTGCTATATGCTCAAGATTGTAAAATTGCTGAAGAGAAAAGCAAGTAATTGAATAGCAATTTAAGTGTGAATTTATTAAATCAATTAGATTTACAAAAGTAATTTGAGAAACAGTGCTGCTATGTTGGGCACACCAAGTATATAAAAAAATTAAAATAGATGCTGATAAGTGTAGCATAGTTTCTAATGGGAATTTTTCTTGCTTATAATAGTAAAAATGATTGATTCTGCATGTCTTGTAAAGCTTATTCCGTAAGTTATTCTTATCCTAATAGCACCTCAGAGGCAGGCTATTTCATTTCAGATTGCTGGGGAATCTCTAGGCATAATAAAAGATTTAATAAACTGACGAAAATTTACAACAGTGATTGAAATATTTCTGTGCTTTTATTTTCCTGTAAAACAAACATGTCTTCTGTATTAACTAGTTTGATAAAGGTATTAATTTCTCTGCACTCTGAACTTCCATGAACATATGTTAAAATTTTATGTGTAATGTACTATGCAATATTTTATGTGGTACTTTAGAAAGCTAAAGGAAAATGTTTTTGTGTAATTTGATGAGTCTGTTTATTGTAACTAGCCAAACATATGGACAGAAAATGGTTACAAGGGCTTATGTGGCCAGTTGCTGCTTTAGCCTTCCTGAAGACATGAACTCATACCATGGTGTGCATTATATCAGAGTGTGAGAGTAGTTACTAGGTATCAAAACCCACAAAGACTGAGTCTAACATGAGGAGTGTGACTACTACTCTTTGCTTACCTTTTCTACCTTCCAAATTGTGGGAAGGGATATGTCTGTTCAAGCTTTCCCTAGTGTCAAAAACTAGGGTGTAATCAACACAGAATTTATTGTCTCTTAATGGAAGCAAGACCTCATGATACACTTTTCATTGTTCCTCCAGTTTAGTAACAATCTAATTCCTCTTCTGCCTCCCATAAAATATCAGCAACCCTTCAGATCATCTTGACCACACGTCCTATCTCATGAGACACTGTTTCCCTGCTTGCTCTCCAGACATACACAATACCTTGAAATACATCTTTATTCTTAGGTTTTGGTGTTTTTTTTCCTCTCCATTTTCAACTGTCCTTTGAAATCTGACAATTAAAACTCCAGTCACTGTTGTTATGTTCTTTCCTCTTTCTCTTACTTTATTTCCACCAGGTTGCTTGGATATTCAAGGTCTTCACCCTTTCCTCTTACCAATAAATATTTTAGTTGACAGATTCTGTACATTAATTTTTCACTATTCTCCTTAGTCATCTGAATTCAGAAAAGTTTCAGTCTGAAGAAGCAAGTTTCATATTTGATGAACATTTTTTATTACACAAATTTGTTCCTGATTACTCCACCGTTTACAAGGTCAATGTGTGGGCTACATGTTAATGTTAACATCAAAACAAGATAAGACAGTGAAATCAATAATATTATTCGTTAAAGAGTACATACATATTCCCATGACATTCAGTGAAGAATTATATAGATCAAAGCAGTGATCAGTATTAAATAGATAGATTAATCATTTATTTAACTAAAAGTGAGACACGAAAAACTTTTAGTTTAAAAGCACAAAAATTAGTAGTGAAATATTATCAACAGTTAATTTTGTCCACAGAAGATGGTCTCAGAATACTAGTATAGGTAAACCTATTCGCTATCTCTTTTTAAAGTAATACAAGAGAAGTATTTGTAGACTACCACTTTCTATATGAGCTTGAATATTTTTTGTATGGACTCTTTGGGTATTAGGCAATAATTTTTGGAAGTAATGTAGTGGTTTGAACTAGGTTTTCCCCCAGAGGCTAAGAAAAATGGTAAAACCCCAAGGGGTGGTAACCCCTGGAAGTTTTGATGTTTTGTCCAATCTGCGCTGCTGCAAAATGTAAACATGCCACAAGCAAACGGAAGAGAAGAGTTGTGGTTTGGTTGTTGATAGAAGTGGTAGCCATGTTGTAAGACCACGAGGAAGGGGGCTCGGAGCCCCTTGGGGCCTCTGGGGCCTCCCCAGCCCCTGGCTGGGGGGAGCTGCAGGGACCTGGAACAGAATAAAGCTGGGCTAGGTGTCTGTAGTTATGCCGGGAGATGTTTTCTCCACCCTGGGCAGCGGCAGGAGTAGCGGCAGCCGGCACTGACCGGAGAAACGGTGGCAGAGAGCCAGAAAAGATAAGATGCGGCAGAGGCATTACAGCCAAGCAGGAGAGACACAGTGTTGTCCGAAGAAAGAGAGCTAGCAGCAGAGAGACAGAGTTTGGGGTAAGAACTGTACCAGACCCCCCCAAACTCCTTTGAGGCCCCTCTTGGAAAGGAGGGACATGGATTCCTATTTTGGAGAGCAGTTTTGGACATGCAGCAGCGGAGAAAGAGAGGAGCTGAGAAGCTCAGAGCATCCTGGGAAGCTGGACTGGGACGGAGAGGAATGCAGAGGGGGGTGATCTTCCTCCCCGCCTCGCACTGCTGCCAAGGTAGCAGCCTGAGGCAGAGCACAGAGGCCCTGCAAGGAGCTTGAATCTCCTGGAGATACCAGACTGTCACGAAGACCCCCTGTGTCTCATGATATGACCATGGTGGAACGACCTTGTCTGGGGTGACGTAGCCCATGGAGGAAGACCCTCGTTGAAGACGGGTGGCCGAGGGGGATTCCCTCTCATGAGTGCTGGCAGAAATCCAGCTATCAGCTGCATGCGTGCTGAAGAAGATAGATTGCTGCTGTAGAAGATACTCCTGCTTAGAGACTGGAAGGAATGTGTCCTTCTTCCTTCCTGGACTTTTATTTGGAGGGGAGAAGAGATCTGATCCGTTGTAAATACTTATGTCATGGTAGAGATAGTTGTGATCATGTGTATAATGTATTATAATATTTATTTGTACAGTCATTGTAATATATTCCCTTTCCCCCATTTGGAGTCTGGTGTGTTTTGTCTGAAAAAACCCATCTCACATTGGATTGAGATGTGACAGGGGGCTAGGACTAGGGAATTAGATTTTGAGGCTATCTCAAACCATGACAAGTAATAAACCTCTGGTCTTAAAATATTGCAGCTCAATGAACCGGAAAATATCCTAAAATTCAGATGTCTATTTTTTAACATAGGAAGTATTGGAGAAGCTAATGAAAAAAAGTAAACTTGAACTGGTTGGCTTTATTAAGGTTCCTTCATGTTTTGAATTTATAACCACAAAGAAAAACAGTGAAATGTGGAGAATGGAAGACTTACAATTAAAAACTTCATAATGTCTAATTGATTGCTGGAACAGCCAATAGAAAAGCTGATTTTATGTTTTCTCTTGAACAAATCACAGAATCACAGGATGAGTAGGGTCAGAAGGGAGCACAATGGGGCCGTTTGGTCCAACCTCCCTGCTCAGTCAGGGTCATCCTAGAGCACATTGCACAGGATTGTTTCCAGATAGTTCTTGAATATCTCCAGTGAGAGAGACTCCACAACCTCTCCTGCCAACTCGTTCCAGTGTTCAGGGTTTGCCTGGGTAGTATTTCCATACTCAGGAAATATTATTAGCAACAGGTAACAATGACACTTAAACACAGAAATATCTGACTGTTTGCCAAGTTGGGGCATCAATAGGTAGAACTAAGTCTCCAGCGTCCACAATCCCCACACTCTGCTTTCACATAACTCATGAGAGTAAAATGGGTTATATTCCAGATCTCACACCATCTCCTAGGCCTGGCCCTACTGTCTTAAATTAGTAATCGATTGCCCCATCTTGCATTAGGACCCAACTCCATGCATCACCTTGTGTACTCTCACATACTACACACACTCCAATCTCTGCCTCTCACTGATAACTTGATAGAGCCATTGCCTAGCTCACTGGATAGGGTGTTATGTACTAAAGCATAAGAGCCCTTTAGATCAGCAAAAGAACACTGGTGGCTGCAGCTTCTTTCCCCAAGAAGTCTACTTGTTGAAGAATTCAGAAATATATGTTCTACTGTGAAGTAGACAAGTAGGACGCTAGTCACTTTACAACCATTTTGTTGACCCACGGGGATGGAAACCAAAAGATGAGATGGTCAGGAGTAGCAGAAACCTCTTCAAATATTACACCTAAATGCACCAGAGCTGAGCTATTTATGCTGATTTTTGACAGCTTTTGTTTGATGACTTATTTCAATTTCAGTAGGATATATCTGTGTACAAATTTGCATTTACAAAGAATTGCAAAGTTTAAAATGAAATTATTATATTCTGGTCTGTGAATACTGTAATACAGACCTTGCTCTCTGTGTGGACACACACACACATGCACGTGTACAAGCGCACGAGCACACCCCCCCCCCAACACGAGTCTTTGCTTTCTTGCATTTCCAGAGTTCTTTGTGACCATGAGCTGTGGCATGGAGACTTTTGATAGAATTGCAAATAGCAGTCAGATTTTGTTGCTGCTCTGTTGTTGCTGCTTGAAATTCTTTTTTTCAGAAAAATGTTAGTTTCAATGTAAGACTTATTTTTTACACACTGGCACTCAACACTTCATGGCTTATCTCTAATCAATACTTTTTGTGCTGACTTCTCCAGTAGGTAAAAGGGATAAAATTCTTAGTATTAATCACTGGTTTACCATTTGGTGTAAACATCCAACTTGCTTTGAGAGAAGGATATTGGAAATGTTAGGAGATAACAGATCTAAGGCTATCATGATGGCTCATCACAATGTAGATCGATATGATTGAATCCCACACCTGTGACAAAAAAGAGAGTGTTTCTCCAGTTACTTGGTGTGCCTAGACTATCCAGTATACTCTGCATTGCACAAAACCTTGGCAAAACTTGTGGTATTGAACAAAGGTGTTCTTGCTGTAATTTACAGATTAAAAATTAGATACATGTTGAGAGATCATTTCTGTTTCCTCCTTTAGCTGTGACTTCAAAGATTAGGTTACCATGTGTTGGTAGGACTAAAACACTCTAGTGTTTTAGTCTCACTGCATGACAATATTAAACTTTCCCCATTTCTTCACTTATGGGCTTGACTTACAAAGCGGAGGACACTCTCAGAAAAATACTTATTTATTCAGTCACCCCAAAAGTAAACAGTGTGCTCATTCCAGTTAATAAGGGAATTCTTATTTATTTGTCATTGATGCACATTTTGCTACTTTTCTGAGAAGTGATGATCTTGTGGGATTGATATTTAGGTAATTTCCTGTGACTCTTTAAGATCTTACGACGTTCAAAACATCTATTATGTTACGCAAATTTCTAGGTCACTACATAAATAAAGACAGTTCTCCTCCTCTAGTCAATATTCTTGCATCAATTGATATGGAATGCAGAACTGATAAACAGAATACTGTAACCCATTAGCAGCCAAAGAAATTTGCAGCAGGTAAAATATAGATATATAGAGGAATAAAAATGATTTTTTAAATTATGCATCAGCATTTAGAATTCACAGACAAATCTTGTAAGCTAGTTTTTTGCAAAGTTCTTTACTTAATCCTAACTTTTTGCAGATAATACTATATCTAAAGTCCTTTTTGATTCTGTCAGAGAATCAGATGTGTTTTCAGGTTGGAGTGAATCTTGTCAACTTTGAAAGTCATAGATACAGTAACCTATTTCAAGGTTCTTGAATTATTCCAGGACATCTTTTCTGACAATGCTGTCTTATATATATTTATCTGGGGTGAGGAATGGAGGGAATTAAGCACTGTTAATAGCAAATTACAGTAGAATTCTAATTTATGTTTGAAGATAATTAAATATTAGTTATAGGGGTCTACTCTCTGAAGAAAGGTGAATATTTATACACTTTAGCTCAGAAAGGAGTGGATGGTGTAACTCTGGTCTTCTGGAGGTAAGCTGGTAACAGAACAATTAGCTGAAAAATAGACTGTATTTAGAAAAGCTGTTTACTATGTAATAACTATTTTCTATAATAGTAGTATTTCTCAGTTACTTTTAATTGAATAGAAATATTCATTTTGTCTTTCCTTCTGTCTCCCAAGTTTTCTGCCTGCATGAATGCAGATGAAATTTCAAATGTAACTTTGGATACAAATAATGAAACTCATTTAACTTAATTTAGCAGAATGGGCTATTTTAAGATACAGTTCATTTCATCCTAAAGTGGATGTCTCTCTGAAACTTTCTGTTATCTAACAAGTCACACATGCAACATAAATATAGTAGATGAGGTATGAGTGTGCAAGGTCTAGAAATTACTAGTTCACTGCATTTAGAAGCTCAAAACAAATTTTATTCAGTTCAGTCATTACAAACGTCATTCTGACATATTGTTGTCCATTTGTGAACTGCAGGAGCTGAAAATTACAGTAATAGATGTTGGAGATAGGAAATATGGACCATTTCTTTCATATAATCACCAATGTGGTTTTTTTCAATACTAAGAAAAATTAACAGTATGGTAGTCAATGATAATTGTTCAGTTTTGCACCTAATGGGGCAGATTTCTTCAAATTTTACTTTCAGTCAAGTTTCATTTTATTTATGTTCTAAATTGTTCAGGGTAATGATTAATTTTTCTGTTTGTTCTTACCAGAGTGTAATGGTACTGCACTGCAGTCTAATGGTGCCAAACACCAATACGATCAAAAACACAGCTTTTGTTTTTAAGTTACTTTAACACATTTATAGTCTATTTTGTGTTGTTTCTTTTGAAAATCAGTTCCATCCTCTGCCTTTACAAACTAAAAATATTAAAATTTTTGACCAAGTTACAACATTATCACAAGGAGGGATGGTGTTGTCTCAATGTACATATACAGTATTAGTGGTGTTCAGGAGGAAATAGAAGACTGCGAACTAGTAGTAAAGCACAAGCTAATAGTGATAGTTAGAAAAATATTTCTGCTCAAAGGACTATTCTTTCTTTGTCAGTGTCTGGAACAAGGGAACGACTGTGCTGTGATAAACTCTATCAGTGACCTTTGACAATTTACACTATCTGCAAACAAGTCACAGTGGGTTTTTTTAAGTCTCTTTTTTTTCCCCCCAAATAGTCTCCCATATTACTTTCATTTCAAATACAAAAACATACTAATAAAGTATGAATAACCTTTATTAGTATAAATAGAGTATGAATATTTTAAAAATAATTCTTAAGCAAGTCTTTTTCTCTGAAAGTCTTATCCTAGATAATATAGCAAATGTGGTCAAATATAGATTTAAAAAAACACCAAACAACACCAATGTATCATTATACAATGTCTTTGTCCATATCTACTTGGAAACATTATAATGGTGTTTTCTTTCCCCAGCAATAATCAGATTCTTCTACGTAAGATGTTGGAGTCTCAGTTTTATTTTTTTTGTTCTTAGTTAAAAAGTAGCTTGAAAATCTGCAGCATGCTTACACCAAACTAAAAACAGAGTATCAAGAAAAAGTAGGAAAACCAATATGTGCAAACAAAGTAGTAGAACAGCACGAAGCTGAAGTTAAAATACCAACGATTCTTAGGGAGCTAAAATATTCAAAAGTTGAGGCAGTATTTTGAAAATTTATATATTTATTGGAAATTAATCAAGCCATTTGAATTTGGACAAGGATCAGTCAAAATCATTGTTGATATTGTCCTTTCTATATCTTTTCTCTCTATACATATTTGCTTTCCTATTACCGTGTGTGTATGTATACACTTTGAAATGTCTGTACTTGTATAAGTAATTGAGACCATGACAGGCTGATTTGTAAAACATTGCACTGTTTGATGGCAATATCTTAATGTGTTTTAAAACATATTTACATAAGTTTCAGTAGTCATGTCAGTATAAGTTGAAAGAAGCTGATTTTTTGCTCCAGTCTCGGGATTATTTACTTTGAGGGGAACTGAAGGAGATATAAATTGAAATTGTTAACGAGAAGGGAATTATACAATTAGGCATCTAGAAAATGGTATTGGGCAGAGGCAATGCACCCTTGTTAATTAACTGCAAGCGTATATAATTTTTAGCAGGTTTTTTTTTTAAATTCTTCATGAATACTTTATACTTCCCTCAAAAGAGACATTATGTGAAAGAGATCAATCTTTACCTTTTAAAACTGTATGTGCAAGATATGCATTCTTCCTTCTTCTCCATCTGTCCCCCTTCTGAAAATTGCCTTCCTTAATACATGTTTTCTCACCAGTCTCAGAATAAGGGTTTCTTCTTCTTCTTCTTCTTCTTCTTGTGATGTATAAAGTATCCTTAGTTAGACGATGAAAGTAGTTGCCTTTCCCATTCTCTGGAAAATGGTTGGACTTACATTATTACACTTCATTTAAAGGATTACCCTTCCTCTAGCACTGCATGGAAGTCACATGTTTAGTTTCCTCTGAATTCATGTAAGGGACAGACAGAGGTGAATCACTAGCTGCATTTTGAAATCTATAATAGTCCTTTCTGTAATCATATTCATGATACCAGCATAAAGAAGACCCCTCCCTACTATTCACCTTTGTTTTTCTTTCTTGTATAGAAGTGTGTAAGGTTAAACATTTTCTTATCAAACAATATGACCCTTGTGAAATAATACAGTGTTTAAAATCTCTGGTGAAGATGAATTAAACAAATAAATTCTTCCCTTATTCTGAAGGATAAGTGTCTTTTTTGCTTGAGCTTTTGTTAGGTTTTTTCATTTCCTGTGATTGAATTTCTGACAGTCAAATACACCCAAAGACCAGAATTTAGCAAACAGATCTCAAAGAAAATATAGGAATGGTAGGAATAATAGGAAAATACAGGATGGTGAGCATTGATAGGATTTTAGGCTTGTTTTGAGTATTTTGGAATTGGGTTTTTTGTTGTCGCTTGTTTGTTTTAAGATCGAATCCTTGCTATATATATATATATATATACATATATATATATGGTGTGTATATATATATATATATATATATATATATCCTGTGTAAAAACTTCAATTGCCTCACTTTAGTTGCAAAAATAAACTTTACTTTTTCATGATCTTCCTTAATCTGGACATCACCTCTCCTTTAACCAGTGACCCAACAGCTTGCTTGGAGATGAGGTACACACATACAACTGCTCATGACTTCAACTGCCACAGGTTACAAGTTCTTTAAAACTCCGAGTAACAGATCAAGAATCACTACAGTCAGTAGGATTATCTTTCAACAGAAAAGACTCTGATTGCAGAATGCATTAGGAACCTTGTCTTTATAATTTTTTGTCAACAGTGTCTTCACAGTATCAATAAAGTACAGTAATATAATACAAATAGATACACACATATTTGGGATGTCTGCTCAAACATATTTTTAGTAGTAAAAGTACCGGAACAAAAGTGTTTGAAGACCTCTGGGCTAGACCATCTCCAGAGGTACCTTCCAACCTCCACAGTTCCGTGGCTGTATGATTCTGAAATTACTTGGTACATTTGCTAGAAGTGACAGGAAAGAGCTTATATAAGAAATTAATACAAAATAATTTGACTTCCTTTATTAAAACATTCATGTTGTGGTACTGTGTTTTTTAATAAAATTACTGCATATCTGGAACCTTTTTAGCTGTGTGAAAACACAGGTTTCAAGTTCACAGTTGTTTACCTACCGAATTCCCTGATCTTCAGTGAAAGCCTTCTCTCTGATCTTTCTGGGGTAATAAGTAAAACAAAGGAAAAATGCCTTCAGTAGTGGAGGAATATGTTTTCCTTTATTGCTTAAAAAACCCATGGTGCCAAGGGAGAGATAACTTGCATTTTGAAAGTATCGCATTTACTTAAGTTCTTTTTCTTAACAAAGCAGTTTGTCAGTGATTTAGCCAAAAGCATGAAGATCCTGTTTTCACTCTAAATCTGAGTGATAGGAATAAAGCGATAATAGTAAATGCTAGTGTAATTTTCTTTAGATGGCACATAGTTGTGGTATATTCGCTGCTAATATACACTGCACAAAAGAATTGTACTTAATGGTACAGGCAGTGTGTCTTTAACACACCACAAAAGTAGTTTGTTGTTTTCTCTGTTTCATTGCCAGGAAATTATCTTGTGTATTCAGATGAAATGTGCAATGTGATTATTTGTATTCCCAGACTCATAGGAAAATGGAAAGTTCTCAGGTTTTTTGACTCTGCTACTTTTTATTTTACATGTGATCCATATTAATTTTCACAGACTCCTCTTAGGAGTACATTTATATAGCCATGCCCTAATCTAGCAAGTTTTGAAGGAATATTTGACATGTAGTTAATATTCAATCTGATTTATGCAGATTATTGCAATTGTCTGATGAGCCGTCAGATATTCTCATTATTTTATGTACTGTTTAGGACATGAATCATTGAAGTGATCAAGGCTTTTCTGAGGTAAGTGGAATTCCAAACACTTATCAGTGATTCATTAATAAAGCCTACAATTTCAAGAACAAAGGCGTTCATTTTACAATGTGTGGTAAAAATATGTAACACTAAGTTTTGTACGTGAAATTATGTTTATGTGCAGCTCTAGATATTGCTGCAAATAGTAATATTACCTTGTTTCCAATGAGCTAATAGGTCATTATTATAATATCTTCCTGCACAATGTAGTGTGTTTTCCTTTTTTCCTACGGTTGTAAATTTTTAGATTCTGATCATGTGGTTGATGATTAAATTATTTATGATGAGTAAGGAAAACTCAGTTTTTCTCATGAGAGACAAGAAAGAGATACTCCTTTAAAGATTTGCATCAAATATTTTTTGCTGCATAAAAACACATTTATACAACTAGAGTATACATGCTGAACAAGGTGTAAGTTATTTATAAACAAACAATGTTTAATCCCCAAAACAACATAATGTAGCACTGGTTAGAAACAAAGAGAATTTTGCTGCAGCAAATGTTTCCATCAATAAATAAAATCAGAAACATTTATCTTTTTCTAACACTGCTAGGGATACTGCTCCATTAATTTCTTTTGTAAGCAGGGGTTTTAATTTAGTCTCTACTCTCTGCGGTGCCTTGTGGTCTGTTTTCTGAAAGAGTAAATAATTGAGGCATTTTTTTTCATGTAGTCATTTCAGAACTTTGTATAATCATGTTGTGTTTTCACTTTACCACCGCTACTACCACCAAAAAAAATAAAATTAAGAATGGAAATGTCAACAGTATTGTTAAGCTGTCCTCCTGTACCTTCTGACAGTAATCTGCAGTTATGGGTGCAGTGAGATCTGTGCTTCCCAGAAGTAGCTGAACTGATTTAAGTCTTTCAAAGACTGGAAATATTCTTCAACATCATCTTTACTGTGTTTTATCTCAGTGAAAAATGAGGCTCTTTACACTTGGTAACTGGTGATTGGAATGTGGTAGGGAATAAAGAAGAAAGAAGAGAATAAAGAAGAGAAAATATGAGTATTCTATGAGCTAAGAAGCAGCAGAACAGGGCATTGAATCCATGGGTAGAAAATGAGATCAGCTAAGATCTTGCTTTAGGGACACTATATGAACAAGTGGATAACGACTTCTACGGTTAGAAGCAGTCTCACATTACCAGATCCTGGTTCCTGGTCCTTAAGGGGGACTTCAATCACCCTGATATTTACTGGTTAATATTCAGTGATCTTCTCCTCTGAGCTCAAAAGCAGTCCACCCCATTGAGCAAGTCAGGTAAAAGTTCTAGGAAGTCTGAGGGCATGAGTATGGAACTCCTGGCAAAACTCAAACACGAAAAAGGATTCTACAGAGGGTGGAAGTAGGACAGGTAATTTGGGAGGAATACAGAGATACATTTAGGAAAGCCAACACCCAAGTGGAATTTAATTAGGCCAGAAATGTGAAGGGCAACAAGAAGAACTTCTATAAGAAAATAGGTGACAAAAGAAAAAATAAGTAGAATTTGAGTTCAATACTAAATGGGGCAGGGGCCCCAGTGACAAAGGAAATGGAAAAGTCTTTAGTCTTGAATGGTGCCTCCATCTCAGACTTTACTAGCAAGATCAGCTTTCAGGAATCCCAGGGCTCAGAGACAGAGCAAAAGTCTGGAGCAATGAAGACGTACACTTTCTGGAAGGGGATCAGGTCCGGGAATACATAAGAAAACTGGACATACATAAATCCCTGGGGTCTGATGGGATGCACCCAGAAGTGCAGAGGGAGCTGGTTTATGTCATTGCCAAGGCAACTCGATAATCTTTGTAAAACATAGTGGTTGAGAAAGATGCTTGAGGACTGGAGAAATGCCAGTGGCAGTCCTATCTTCAAGAAGGGCAAGAAAGAGGACCCAGGGAACTACAGGTTACTCAGTCTCATCTCAGTCTCTGGAAAGGTGACAGATCAAAAAAATTCCAGGTGTGGTAGGTTGAAGATCATTGGGTGTAGTCAGCACGGATTCACAAAGAGGAAGACATGCTTGACTAGCAGAGAGAACCTGTCAAACCCATCGGGTTTATTTTATGAATATTAGGATTTGAAGCAGAGCAATATGCAATGCATGTGCATACACATGAGGTGACAGGGCTGTCTTCATATTCAAAAAACATTTGAGAAAAGAGACTGGATTGCATGAGAAATATTGACTTGTGGGTCTTCTTTCATTCGGGACTTTTTTTGATGAGTTTTGCATTAGTTAGTTGAAGGATGGATAACAGCATATCCCCTTCTCAGTTTCAACTATTTCTTTTCAAATACCTCTCACAGCTTCTGTCCTTAAAAACTCCCATCATTAAATTGATTTATTCCTTTTCTTTCTGTAGATTAGCAACTTTTCTTATGGGTTTTTCAATTTGATCACATGGCGCATTTCAACAAAAAAACACTTATACTTTCACAAAAGAGAAAAACTTCCAACACTGTGAATGTTTCCTTTCCTAGATGTATTTGCTTGCTTTTGATCTCAATTCTGCTTTTTACTGCAATAGAATCTTTTTCTCTCCCCTACATGTTTTATATCACTCTATACTGATGCCTTTGTAAAGTAGTCTGTTCATTTTAATTTCTATCAAATTTACACCTCTTAAATGACAATGTATGTAAAGTAGTAATATAAATTTTATTCATTCAGTTCAATTCGGTATATTAAAATCTCTGTAGACTACCACCTAAACAACTGTCAGAACCAGGTCATTCTTGTGAGTTTGTTCACAAACACCAGAAACCCTGTTCTATAATATTCCAGAGTATATGTTAAAATAAGCTCATAAAACCCCTTATATTCAAAAAATAATCTCATATGGTAGCACATCCATTCGTTTAAAGCAATGCTGATATAGAATAGCTGATAATAATTGTAAGCATAACTGTTTTAACTATCCCTGTTGATCCCACCCCAGTGAAAAATGGGCAAGAAAAGTGTGGGATTCTTTCTGGGAAACAATTCAAGGTGAAGCCTTGAAGCCTTCAATTGCAGATGAGATAATTAAACTCCTATTAGGCAGGGTCAATATTCGTGTTTTTCAGATTTTGGTCTTGATTACAGTTTATTTGCTAGATATTGTGGCTCCCAAAGATAAACAAGGTGGGATAGATAAAGTAAAGGCAAATAATTTTGGCCTGCAGCGTGCAAGGGAAAAAAGTGCAGATGGCTAACTAGCCAATTAATCACTGGGTCCAAATGCAGTTTTTCATTGCTTTTAGGTGAGAAAGTCTATGAAAGGAATAAAAATTTCTTTTGTTTTCCTTATTTCTTTTTAGTAGGATCACAGAGTGCACTAACATACCATGTAAAAGTGTGAAAATTGTCCCAAACCATTGCACAGTTTGAATCCATCAGATTTATAAGATTGTTAGTTGTGCTGATAAATAATAGACATGATAACAGCTCCACATCTTTCACAATGATCTATAGCATAGATCTCAAACAGTTGAGAAAGCTGAAGAATTGTGAGGAAAAGTTAAATATACAGTGTCATGCCAGTATTTATTTGAAAGGAAGTAAAGTGCTCAGCCCAACATATTTGAAATCTTTTCTGCAGGATGCCAGGTGACTTAGTTTGCATAACAAGTTCAACAGAAACTTCTCTGCACATACTTGATTATTATAGAGGGAAAATAATTTAAAATATTATATCCAAACATAAGAAATGATTGAGCGATCCTAGGCATTACTGACAGGATTTGATTTTTATAAATAATTCTCTTAGCTGAATATTTGGCCATTCACAAAGTTCTTAAGATCAATATTATTCCTGCAAAGTAAGAATAATAATTAAAAAAAGATGTCTATACATGGAAGAGTACAAATAAATTGTTTGTATTCTGGAGTCGTATCTTGTTATAGGTGAACAAATGAATTGGCACTGTTTCTGTTCTTAACTGCTTTCCCTGAAAATAAGTAATAATGTCTGTCATACCTAAATATATAATAACCCTTGAATTTAGATCAATATTGTCTGAGTAAGCTTGCCAAGATCTAATAGCAAAATCCCTACAGAGTTATATTTTTATCTTTCACTGACTTGAAGGCCAATACAACTTTATATCCTGTACATTTAACAAAAAAACTGGACCTATGTATTTTCTTTTCAATATTTCCATAAAATAGACAGCTTGAATATATGCTCAGTATACAGTTTATCAAGTTCCTTCTTTACTTTGAACACAAACAATATTCAGGTGTGTGTGAAAATAGTGCAGTTTTCTATATGTGCAGTTTTAGATTTTTTTTCTATGACTGTGTGGATAAAGGCTTTAATAAGCTTACTATCATGGTCTAAACAGTTGTTATATAGATAAAGTAAGGCCATCCCGCTTGTGAAACTCTCTCCATAAAAAAGGCCACACTTGCCTATTTGGAATTAAAATTTATTGTCCTATTGTTGAACCACGAGTCCTTCAAAACAGTATGAATTCACTTGACAGAGTGAAAGACAAGAAGTTTAAGAGGGAAAAGAAAATTTAGAGATACGTTAAAAGTAAGATTAATCAAATATTTTATTAAATTATGTTTTAGATAAATGTCATAAAAACTTCTAAGAGACAGTTGAGGTCATGGATATCACTTCCATGCAACAGATGATACAGTACTGAATTAAGGCTCAGAAACCTTGAATTCTCATTCTGTTTCTGTCACTGAGATATCATGATGGCAAGAGAGTCACTTGTCCGTACTTCAAAATCACAGCCTTTAAAATAGAGATAATTACACGTCTTGAGTCAGGTATCTTCTGAGATACTCATGTTTTATAATGTACTATTTCAACTGACTACAAACCATGGAGCAAAACCAACATAGAAATAACAGATTACTTTTCTTTCAGAATTTTAATTCTCTGCAGAACTATTATCAGTCTAAAATATAGTCCATTTCAGATATGATACCTGGTTCTCCTCTCCCATGTCTCCAGCCTGGAAGGTCATGCTCTAAGTCATTTCTGCAGCAATTGAAGATTCTTACTGTTTGGAAGATTGGAAGGATTTCTAGGAGGGTCAATTATTTAAAGATAATCTATTGAATGTCTACTCCTTCAAAAGAGGCACAGAGCCAAGGTTCTGACCACTTGCAGTGGTTAGCTCCCATGGCTCAAAGGGTTTAACTGGTGTTGAGCCAAATCCTGCCCATCAATTTTAGTGAGATGATATGACTGCAACAGATGGCAGAATTTGTCTTTTGTTTCTCTGGCATCCTTTCAAATTATGTAATTACATTCTATATAACTACAGTTATGTATAGTTTTGGTTCAGTTCAATATTTTTCATCCCCTTCATTGCTAAACAGCCTTCATACTTGAAGAACCTTTATTTCTGTTTTATGGTTGCATAGATGATATTTTTCTATAGTTAAACCAGTATTTTTTTATTTATAACAATGCAGCATACTTATGCTCATATTATTGCTAAGACTCTCTCTACACAGAACTGAACACAGTGCAAGTCTTGAGGATCTTAGGGTCTACTTAGTTTGTTACACTTCTAATGCATTAAAGTTTATTTGGGACACATGTTTATACAATGTCAAATGTATTGGCACTGTAACAGCTACCACTTCCCGTCCTGCAACCAAACTGAATTAAGGATGGTGTACTTTGCAGCGGGATGTAAATAAATTATTTCACCATCAAATAACATTTATTTAATCTGAAAAAGCCAAACAAAAACCCTTCAAACAGACAAACAAAACCTCCCCCGCCAACCCAAACAAACCTACAAAAAAACCCCAAAAGAAAATAAAACAAAATAGTTTTAATTAACAAAGTAGTATTATGTTCCAAAATGCATTACTAATGGCTTGCTTCACTCTTTTCATAATTGAAGTTAAGAAATAGAGATGCAAAACAAGAAAATTTTGCTCTAAGTTCTAGCCTAAAATATGATAGGAAAATAATAACCAGAATAAATCATCTAAAGATATTAGAGTACAGAAAATTAATATCTCTGTGTGAAGAAAAATTTACACATTTAAGAATAGGCTAGCAAACTACTTGAAAAAGTAGTTATAATAATTGCAAATCTTACTAGAACTAATTCTTGACTTAGTTAGAGTCTTGATCTCGTACCTATTAATGTTACCTTAGAAACTTCCTTTTCAGAGTCTTTGAAGAATTCCAACTCCTTCTCTTCCTCTAATCCCTGTCATAAGACCCAAAAAAGAATTTTCATTTAAAGGAGCAGATTTTTACCATATATTAGGCTAATTATACTCTTTTGAGGTGTTTACTATTTAGACTTCACTATTTGACTGTAGATATAACCTGAGTTTTAATTAAATTCAGCAACAGTGAGATGCCTGTGTTCTCAACTTTCTGTGTTCTTATAAAAGTATACTTTGAGATTTTTGGATTTGAAAGTTTTCAGTTCCAATAAACATTTCAAGTGATTTGGAATCTGTCAAATTGGAATACTTTTGAGCTTTTCCAGTTTCTTCATATTTAGATACTTGTTTAGTTCTTACCCTCTTAATATTATCCATCGCTGCAAAAGTCCTCTGATTTAACTTTTACATTTAGTTGATGCAATCAATATAAATTTGTGTAGTTATACACATGATCTCATTGAGGTATTAAGAATGACTACATTCCTTTCCTTGCAGCTGAAGATTCACTCCAGTAAGGAATGAAGTTGTATATAGTATGCCCATTGAACCCATTTATCTGAAACTACTCAGAAATTCACAGTATGTCTTCAGGGATTCCAGAGGTCATGATTAGGAAAGACAGTTACATATCTTTAGGTTTCTTAATTACTCCTGTTTTAAAGAGTTTTATTCTCTTGACTCCTTTACCGTGACTAAACCATCTGGCTGGGACGTGTTTTATTATTTCTTAGGGACTGTGATAACATGGCTCATTTTGTGGCTTTTTTCCACAATAAACTTCATGTAATGATAGTTAGATCCTCCCAGATAAGATCATGATGTTATCCTAGTGTGAGTAGAACTTATAGTAAATGATGCAGGCATGCTTTGGACAAAATAAGCTATTTGGTATGTTTCATGGAGAATGAAACTCCCTACATGTGTTATGTGTAGGAGAAACTCTCTTGTACAATGAAAACTCTTAGAAAGGATATTTGATTTCTCTCTCCACCAGCGCGGTAGCTGTTGCCATCGGTATCACTAGGTATTGCCAATAACATTCGTGTAGAGTTGGAGAGGCAGATGAATCATGCTGCTAATTGTTGGGAGGTAATTTAAGAAATTAAGATAGAAGCATCCGAGCTATTACAATGACATTAGCCATTGCAATGGTCTAGATGACCCTTGCATCTAGAAAAGAAGTTGGAGGGCATCAAAATCTTTACACTGAGTTTGTTTTCTGCTTCCTCCAGTTTGAATACCCTACCATGACAATTGCTGACTTTCCAAATACTGTTTTGAATGGTTCTTAAAAAAACTTTTATTTGCTTTAAAGTCTAGGTTGCTCATGATTATTTAATTAGTTTTTCTTTTAAATAAATAATTTTTAGTCTTCTGAGAAAACTATAGAACAGTACGAATGTTTCCTTTCTCTCTTCTGTTCAGATCCTGACTGTTTATTGATTTTAATTCTTGAGAACAAGAAGTATTATTTAATTATTATCAGTGAGCATCATCAATTTTCTCACCTTTCCTTCTATGAAGAAAATTCCTTTCTTCATAGAGTTACTAGGATGGTTATTACTGTTGTTTCTGTCAAGCTCTGACAATGAATTTTATTAACAAGATTTAGTTCCCTCATGAAAACAATGAGTAACAGTTCAGTTCTAGGATATGTACAGGTGACAAGACAATAAAAAGTTATTAATATTTTTGTACAGAAATGACCCATATAATTATTGCATATTCATGATTATTTTTTTTTTTCACTCAGTTTCTAGGGACCTATTCAAGTTTGGTCAAACCATAAAAGTGGGTCTGGTTTTATTTAGAAAAGAAGTCAGGTAAAACTGCTACACCTAGTGGAAAACTTAATGAATTCTTTGTGCCTTCTTTTTGTAGATCGAATAGTTTAAAGAAAACAACAACATGAAAACTGTATTTTTGCTTCATGTTCCAAATTCGTTGAAGAGGTAATACTCCTTATACAGAAATATGCACATTAAGCAAAGCTGTCAGTCTTTTTTCCCAGAGCACTTTTGAGTGCTCTGTTAAATTCAGTCATTCTATATTTATATCTCATAATTCCTCAACTAAGTACAATTTCACAAACAATTGAAATAACATTCCCCATGTCTCCACTCATCATGTCCTTTGTTCTTTTAATGTAACTGGACAAAAAACCTATTTTATCTCATTCTGACTGTACACAATAGTCTTAAAAGTTTTATTTAAGCAGCAAAAGAAGCAGAACTCAGAGTGAATGCACTTTCAATTCATGACCTCACATTGTCTTAGTTTTCACCAGGTTCATACATGTGTCTTATGTCTGATAGATTTATTTGCCTACAGTGTGTAAATTATATGTTTAGGGCTTTTTTTGCCATACCTAATTATAGAAAAGATTCCTTTATTCAATTATTTAAAAGGAATCATTTGCAAAATTCCTGAAGACAAGAGTTTATTCTAATTATTTTTTTCAGAGTTTTTGACTACTTTCAGTTCCTGTCTTCCAGAACTAACATATCATCTAGTAAACAAAAGAGAAATTATGTTGCTGAAATGATTGGGTTCAAGTTTTGAACAAAAAAAGAAATACATGTAATAGTATTGCAAAGTTAGAAATAGAAATAACTGTCCTTTTCTGGAGGAAATATTGCCAACTATGTCAATGTCACTAACCTGTCAACTGATGCTATAATATTTTATTCTTCTTTCCAAGGTAATCAAGTAACAGTATCTGTAGAACAGCAGTTTCTACTGTGATTGATAACAGTCAGAAATACAGTACAATCATAGTAACTTAAAAGTGTGTCATGTTTGTATGGAGTCATAAGAATAAAAGAATAGATATGGAAGACAGTTTTTTCAATGTCCTTTTTTTTAAATACATTATTATTCTATACAAATTATTTCTCTTTTGCAACTAGTCGTATAAAATTTGAACAGAAATCTGCTTTTTCCATTGCAATTTGTATTTCAAGTCACATTTTCAATATGGGACCTTCTGCAAGTCCGATTCATATTTCCTGTAATGTAAATTTGTTTCATGTAATGCTCAGTAACACAGATAGTCTGATTAATGAGAACATACTACACTGTGATTGAGTACCTTTCCAGAAAATCAATATTTTTTTAAACTAGCGTAATATATAGAATTTCATGTCAGTTTAGCAAACCAAACAAATGTTATTTTTTTTTTATTAATTTTGGTATCTCAAACATTTTTGTTTCAGTAAGACATGTTTTCAAGAACTGTAGTTTATGACACTTTATGCAGTATTGCAAATTATTAAGTGCTTTTGAATTATCTTGGACAAAATGACAAAATGTTAACCAACAAGAAACAATTCAGTATGCCAGTCATCATCTCCTTCTACTGCCTTTGTCCAGAAAAGAATTAGAATTTTTTACAAGTAGCTTGATACTGATCAGAACAGTTTCTAAGCCATAATGTCAACTCTCTCATTAAAAGCTTCTTAAATATTGTCATTATGGCTTTGTATCATTTTCAGAAATAAAAATTTAAGATTTTGACCCCATAAGTTATGCTTTTTAGAAACTTAATTGCCACATTATATTCACTTTACCATTCAAGACTCATATTTGTTCTTGAGACTAAGAATACAGTCCATCAACAGCCTCTGAAAGTACAGAAGGCATTGAGCATGGAAACCAGCTCAAGCTCGGATAAAACCTTTACAAAAATGCTGGTCATACATCATTTGCTAATGTATCAAAACCAGAAAAGAATAGTTTCAGCCATTATTAGTTTTCATTGCAGAGATTTCATAGCGCTCAAATTACATTTCTGTAATGGAAGTTAAATGTGTCCTATTTCTAAACCATCTCTGTACTATATTGCATTTCCAGTCTTGTGACATGTTTAGTTGGCAGTGACACAGAAACTGGAGAAATACATTAGGATAAAGAAACGTCCTTCTCTGTGATTAGAAGGAAAGAGCTATGTGATGTCCTGTTGTCCTTAAACTGTTATATAACATTTTAATGGAAGAATTTCAAGGTAGCTAAGACAATGGGATTTCTGTGGATAGCCTAGAATATACTGTGCAATGATACATCTGCCATAAAATCTGACGACTTTAATTTCAGGCATGAAAAGGAGGATACTACTCTTTGAAGTTAAACATTTCAAAAAGTGAAATATGTACATGTATAGAAGACAGCTTGAAATATTCTTGGATGTTACTTTGCATTATAACCAACATCAAAGTAAAAATGTGCTTAGGATACTTGAAAATTAGTCTATTTATTTTCAGCTTGATGTTTTGCTAAATTAGATTCAAAAACTACAACAGTGCCTGAATAAGCAGAAAGAAGCAAAAGAAAATCTGCAAATTCAGTTTAGGCATTTGAAAAGTACATAGATGACTTTAATAGCTGGGTCTTAATGGGGATGTTAAAATGGGTAGATTAAGGAAGATGTATTGTAAGTCAACTTGTTCTACAGTTTACAGCAATATTTATAGTGAAAATATTTTGTTTAATTTTCTGTTCTGCATCTATGTTTTAAATACAAAATGTTGGCTTTAATGGTGAATGGATGTAACAATGTTAAGACAAAGTACAGGCAAACAGTGGTGTTTCTAAAAGGAAAATAGATCATACTCCTGTGTCAGGTTCTTCATGAGAGACAGCTAATTGTGGATATTCATATTGTGCCTATAGATGCTGTTCCTAATTGCTCTTGGAGAAAATAAAATTATTTGGCATAGATATTACATAACTGGTATAAAAAATTAATTGCACAGCAATGAAAAGACTAATTGAAAAGAAGTCTACACAGAAAATCGTAACAGATAAGTCTGATATCCCTTTGTGTTAACCCCTTTAATGATTGGTTTGTTTCTCAGTATAAGAGTACAACCTCAAGGGGATCTTACACTGAATGAGGAGTGCTGATTCTTAGAATGGTTAATTTAATCTAATCAATAATATTAAAGCTGTGTTTCTTTATGGGAATAAGAACATTTGATTTTCCAGGAAGTTGATTGGAACAAAAGTGTTCTGGAATAATATCCCTAGGGAGAAATGTAATAATCTTCAAAAAATCTTCTCCAGAAAACCTCAGTCCAGACAAACCTGTTTCCCCTACAGGTTATAGCTGATCCTAAGACTGAGTAGGTTCTCTTGTCATGGAAATATACTCAGTCATTATATCGAGTTTACTGTAGCATACTTTTATTGCATGGACATGGCTAGGCCACATCAAATAGCAGATTACTCCAAAATTTGATGTCCTTTGTATTATCACATTCAGAATTAATTTCAATATATTGGATGCAATGCAATAGTCAGCTGCTTTATTCTTAAGTAACAGGTTTTTTTTTCCTGTATTCTGTGGATGTACTTTATGAAATCCAACTGTTCACCTTCTAATGCCACATAATCCTAATAAACATGACAGCATATTTTTGACAGAGATGGATATTCAGAACAGCAAACAATGAAAGATCAGAGAAATAGCATTGTGTGTGCTAGCACATATGTTATTTCTGACACAATAAAATTAACAGCTGCTCTTTTCTTTTTAACATCATGTTTATGTACTTTGCAGCTTTATCAAAGTCTGAGTGTTATAGACTAGCATTTAAACCAAGAAATGAATGAAAGCTCCTTTGTATAGGAGACAATTAGCAATGTGTTAAATCAAAAAGATTTAACATTTATACCATTTCTAAATATCCCTTTAGTTATTTTCCACTATCTTATGAAAGAGCAGATCAGCTGGCTATGCAAGTTTTTTAATGGCAATGCTGCCAGCCACGTTACAGAAACAGGTTACCACAAGTAACCAGCTAAGCTCTTAAATGCAATATTCTTCTTGATTTTGTGGTGTTACCTTCTCAGGATAGCTGAAGGCTTATGGATTTAATAAAACAAGAAGGTGTTAATTAATACACTAAAATTGGCAGACAACTTTGTGGGGTCTGAGTGTACTTTGGACAGAATCTGTAGGTATTGGAAAAGCTCCAAACCACATAGGAGACCTCTATATTCATGCCAGCAGATGGGATTTTGTTTGAAAATGCAGGGTTGCAATAAAAATTTGGGCTACTGCTGGAGTTGTTTGGTTTCATGAGCTTTTAATGACCAGTTGTTTTCTGTATCCATGGTTACCTTGAATGTTAAAACATCCTTTTTCAAACAGTTTATCCGTATACTACTATTTATGTATTTTGTAGTGCTACATATAACTATTGAACAATATTAAAGACAGGTGTGAAATAGTGCAATTCTGTTTTTACCTAAGCAAATACACATGGGTAAAAAAGCCTAGGTGTGTAGCAATCCAGAATTTGGATACCAGAAAAAGAAACTACTGGGCCTCAGCAGAAAGCCTTAGCTGGGGAAAAAACCTGCATTTGAGGACCAGACAGAATGTCACCTGTTTGGAATGTCCTGCCAAGATACAGAGACACCGTGCTGTGATATTATCAAGCCTCTATATAAAATCCATTGTTGATTTCTCCCTCTCTGTGTATCCTCTGTATTCTGTAAACTTGAAAATCTCTCCTCCATGTAAATCCTCAAAAATGTAATCCTAAAATAAGTGAGTTTTCCCCATGATGTAAGTGCTAAACCCAAAAGGTGTAACTTGGGTTTTTCCCTTGCCTCATCTTTGCAAAACCCCCTGTTTGAAATAGCTTGGTCCCCCTACGAATATGTAGACTCGAGACCCTTAAAATATCAGCCTGTATGTCCAATAAACCATTTCAGTTTTTGCCCCATAACTGGGATCGTGTTAGTTTTCTTGACTCCCACATAGGTGCATCTAAATGAAAAAAAGAAGCTTATTTATTTATAGGTCTTTTACTAATTAATACTAATGAAGAAATCAGTTACTATATAGTCTAATAATGGTCTTACATGAAAAAAAAATGTGACCATCAATGAGAAATTCACCATTTCAAGAAAAGGAATATATTTAAATATTACACAGTGCAATGTGTTGGCATTTTTACTTAAGTACTGATGTTAAGTTATAGAAATTATAGGCTGAGAGTTATGAAGTCTCAATAGACAATAATTACACATGGAATTGTCACAGAACATTATGTAGCTAGTAAGACAGATAGAGATTTTTGGGACTACAACAGCCTTAGTCTTTGTATACAGCTTCAATTAAGTATCTTTTTAACATATTTTTTTAGGAAAAAAAAGTTAATAGTATTTTCAGGATGCCAGTTTTTTTGTATTATGCACTTGAATTATTGCAGTTAAGCACTGTATTTAGCACTTGCTTGCAGCTTCTTGTATACTCAATGATTTCAATCTTTTAACTATGTTTATATACTTCCAACCAGTTCAAGACATTTTCTAGAGTTTTTCTGCTAAAAGTGCCCTGTTGTGCCCTGCAGTCAACTAAAAGTCGCTTAGTATTTTAAATTGAGTTAATAGTGAGGAGAAGATAGTATATCTGGAAGGAATCAAGATGCCTTAACGTGTATGATACAGTTCCTCATAAAAGAGAATATCATGTTTAATCTGCTTCTCTCTGAGTCTTGAGGGCAGCCAAGTGAACTGCCATCATGCATTTCAGAAGCAAAATCTTCAAGCCTTCAGAAGACCATTTTATGACAATATATTTATTTTTTCATCTTTGGATAACGATTCCACTTAACACCATAAAAGTGTTTTATAATATATAAGAAATACAGATATTATTTAGATTGAGTCATTATTCATTTTTTTATACAAATCAAAATTACTTTGAAAGTGTAGTTTACTTCAGAGATCTTTCCAACTTTGGCTGATATTTTTAAAATTTTTGTGGTTTATATTTTAAATAAAAAAAGAATATTTTCAAAAAGATGTGTTTTAATGCCCACTAGATTTAGTAGATTAGCTTCTGTTCAAGAAACTAAACTGTAAGGGACAAAGTTGATATGCAAATTTTGCCCTACTTTGCACATTACCCTTAACTAGACTGAGTTTATAGTTTTAAGTAAATGTTCACTGATTTAATTTGAAGGAAATTTGTATTTCAATTAGAGGTAAATTTTTATTGACACAAGGGGTTCACAGTTTAGCCTTTATGCAGTCAGGATCTTGGCTGTGTAATTGTCTAATTTAGTGTCTTCCAGTATTTTAAGATTGATTCATTTTGTAGTGTTACTCAGAAAAACAGATTTTGCTTTCCCAGTAAATATGTGAAACAGCATACCTATGATAAATTTAGGTTTTGATATCAAAAAAAGTGATATATTTATGTTGGGAATTGTACTGAAGAATGTCTGAACTCAAAAAATCTACTTTAAACTAAAAAGCCTCTCTTAGACTTGCTGTGACTTTTTGGCAAAGGCAGATCCCAGTTAATTTCAAGCTAAATAGTTTTGAAAGATTCAGGTAAGGCATAGTAATGTCAAAAAGAAAAAGAAATAACTCGATAATAATCTTTCCATTTCTCATTATGTCTAATTATATACGTCTACTGGATAAGATATCTTCATTATGTTATGAAAGCACCATTTATTGTTAGTGACATGAATGAACTGCTCTGGGTTACCAGTTGGCTGATTAGACTAGGATTTGAGACATGCTGTTCTCTGACAGTGACTCTGCAGTAGATCTTGGATCAATCACTTCTCTGGTGATTTTCACTTCTTGAATCAATCACTTCTCCCCTCTTCTACATCCTCTCTTTGTCTCTTCATTTTAATTTTCTTGTCTTTTTAGACTATGAAGTACTCCTTATTATGCACTTCTGTAACATCTAGAACAGTTGGGATTTGAATTTGGCTGTAATTTTAGCGCTTCAGCATATAAATATTCCTGAAGGACTTCAAAATCACTGAGGTTATGATAATTACAATTATATGAAGTGTTTAAGATAAAATAATATTCCTGAGTCAATGTTATAAAAATTGAGCCTGTTGGGTTCTAAAATATTTAGCATGAGGTTTCTCTCAGAACATTTCTGCATTTTATTGTTGGAGGATGCACCAAATCTGATTTTCTTATTTGTGTTCTCATAGAGGAAAAAAGATATTGCAGCCAATTACTCTGCTGGTCTCTTTCTTTCTCTCTCCCCTTCTCCCTTGTGTTAACCCTGTCTTGACTTTCTTTTTTCTTTTTACAATTGCAAATTTCTATTCCAGATGAGAAGGAAGACTGTTAACACTTCACTCTCTTCTGCATGGTAGCTTGCTGGTTGCTCCGCCTCTTTACTGATGGTGTTCTGGCAGCAAGTGGGTAGTAACCCCTTATTCTCTCTCTCAGTCTCATTTTTTGGTGGTCTTGTTTTGGGGTTTTTCTTGGTGCTACTTTTTGTTTTTAAGACGGGCAAGAAGTTATCAGATGTCTTTTGATATCATGGAAATGGTTAAATGAAATTTTGACTTTGCTAAAAGTTAAATAATGTAAAATTGATGTTTTCTTTAATTCAGGTTATCATAATACTCCATTCAGATGCCAGTATTTGACTAACTGTTCCAGAGCATTTAAAAGTGCATAAAAATAAGTTCCATTAATTCAAAGGCTGTTGCTGGTTTTGTGAGTTCCAGATCAATCAACTGGGAACACGATGAAAACAGAAATGTCCATATATTTTACTCTGCACTTGTTTAGACATGTTGGAAATGAGAATCTGTCTCACAGTCAGCTGGAGGTAACAAAATGCACTGATAGTGTACGCTGGGAAGGAAGATGCTTCAGTGTTGTTTTGGAGAAGTAGCATTAAGCATAAAGAAAGTGCTTGTATTTTGAACTTCGATGTTTTATGTAAAGTAGACTTTTGATATTTAAATGCAAAATATAAAAGTCAGTTAGAGATCACTCATGGAAAAAAAGCAACCCACACACAAAAAAACCCAAACACTAATAAAATTTGAACTATTTTGTGTAAATCTTTTTATAGTTCTTAATGATTACAATATTACAACATCATAGTTCTTATATATTCAGTCTTCTGGGCAATCAGACATGGTACTTTTAGCAATAGATCTTATGCCTAATATATGGTAATATCTTGATTTCAGCATCTTGACACAACTTAATCTGGCTACATTTAAGTACATCTAGTACCAAGAACCAAAAAATATTTTGACTTATTCTTTTCAGTTTGAATTATATTTATCTGTAACCAATAGTACATAGCTGCAGCAAAGAATCCCAAACTTGCAATAAAACATAAATTCTAGTAATAATTGAATAATTAATACATAACAAAATAAAATTCAAGAATATTACCAAATTCAGAATGAGTCTAGGAAGGACAGCTAGATGATGTTTAAGAATTGTTTTTGGCTCAGTTTTTCTGTATGGATAAATTTTCTGTGTGTTCTTTACTATAACTCTGCTCACTAGATTAAAAATTAGAGAAATAAATGTGTTTAAAGTTTGCATTTACTTCTCACTGACTTGTTGTAGAAGGTTTCTTTGTAATACTTACTCTCATATGAATTTCATGTACCAATAATACTCAATACATTCTGGTTTTACTAACTTTACTAAGTACTTTAATTCACAGGGTAGGATGACAACGCTACCTAACCATTCTTCCAGTAAATGAAGTCAAATAAATCATAAGTATGTTATTTTTCTCCTTTAGAATGGGCTTTGTGGTTCTGCTGTTCATATAAAATATCACAGAGAGGTCAGGGAGTAGACTCTGTATCTCTCCAGGCATTTTATCTCATTTTAGAAGGGGTACTGATAATAAATCATCCAGAAACAATTTTACTCCCATTTTCTCACTATGGTACTATTCTGCCAACTTGTCTTCTTTTTTAGTAGCCAAGCATTTATTTTTTTTTACATGTGTACTAAAATATTTTCCTTCCTTGAGCTCAGGGTCTGAGTCCATGAAAATCCACCTTTGAACACTGAAGTATGCTGTTTCCTCTGTGAGATAGCTCTGAACTTCAAATAATTGACTGTTCATATTTGATAGATTCTTACCCCTATATCTTCATATATTTTGAGTCTGACTTTTGAAATCCTACTATTACAGCTATTTGAACAGTGTAATATTTTTAGGTGAATCATACAAAAACAGATCAACTTGACATATTTCACATTCATTTATGTGTAATAAATGTTGTGATCAAGTTTGTTATGCTGTTTACAAAGGTAGTAGTTGTGACTTGGAGTCAGACTTTGGAAGTGGTATTCATATCTTCAAGCACAGAAATTTTTAGAAGAAAAAATCAAGAAATTATTACTCATAGGATATTTTTTAAAGTCAGTAAATATGACAAACTTCTGATGTTTCCAAACTATTAGGAGTGGGACAGGGTAAGAAGGGAGTTGTTTGTATGCTAGCATGTATGTATAATACTTTTGTGTATTACTGTGCTTTTAAATAACTTTATAGAAAATCTAAAATAACTTGGAAACTGTCAAAATAACAAATCTGATAGTTGGAATTATGCCAAATTTCTCCATGAAAATATGAAATGCTTCAGTAAAAAAAAAGTTTTACTTTCAATTAATGATTTTTCCATTTATTTCTGGCTACCTCATTCTCTTCTTATGCAAAGCACTGTCTCCCTGTGTAACATTAATGCAACATTTGAAATCAAGGTTTCCTTTAACTTCTGTGTTTATCCTAAGTTTTATGAGAGATATTTTTACACAAATGTCATTTGACTTATCCTAACAGACACTTATCCTAACTTACTTACTGTAAGTTTTCTATTATATCGTCTTTAGAAATCTAGAAGTGATGTTCAATTGTAATTAAAGTTCTGGTGAAAAATGGGAACGTGTCGCTGTGTGTTGGTGCTATTGCAACAGAAAAGCATAGACGCAGTGAGATCTCTCATGAAAAAACCAGGTAATGAAGAACAGGAGTAGAATAATAAAAAGCAAAATATTCTGAAAATTAATGAAACAAATTTCCCTTTGGACATTCAGTAGACTGTTACAAGTCTGTGGATGTTGATTATTTAAGGTGAAGACAGAGTGTTGAATACTTTGTCTTTCAAAGATCTTTGTCACCAACACCAGTAAAAATAGAGCAGATTTTCATTGAGCGTGTTTGATCTTCAAAGTGTATGGCTGTGCTGAGTAGATGAGTATAGATTTGTAGATGTGTGCATGGGAGTTCTGTTTAGTGTTTGTTACAAATCTCTACCTGCAGACAAAGATTTGTGACTAACAGAGGCTTTGAAACATAAATATCAGAAATCTCAGCAAGGAAGAAACTTCTCTTTCCATTATTTTGTAATTGTGCTAGGAATTGGGCTTTCTTTTTTTTTTTCTTTAATAAACTTTTTTTAGCTTTATCACAAGGGTTGGCTGGGTAGAGTGCATAAAGAGAAACCCCACGGTCTACTGGTTAAGTTCTTTGTGTCACAAAGGAATTAAAATAAAAATCAGACTTAATCAAGCCTCATGAATGAATAATCAGGTTGAACATTAAATCTTAATTGCTTTTTCTAAAATATAACAAAATTATTTAAGTCATTGTTGCAGTGAGGCAGCATTTACATTAGCACTTCTCAGTCCAATAATATTTCATGTTCCTTAATATGGTTAATGAGTGGCCTTTTAATTCCTCTCATTATTTATTATCTTTCATATATCAAAATGTTTACGTATTTTTTTAGAACCATGTGGAAAAAAAAACCTTTATGGGTTTACTCTCTCTGATANTCCATGAACTACGCAGCAACATGATCCACCTGAATTATTTCAGTAAAATTTTCTTCACTGTTGTTGTACACTTGAAATAATTTATATTACCTGATCCTACAAATGCTGCATCTTTTTTTGCAATTGATCAAAAAACCATTTAGCAGCTTTGGAAAAGCAGCATACTTCTAATGAGTTATGAAGATTAATAGAGGTGTTCTGTCTTGAAAAGAATAAATGTACAAATGACTTTTTTAACAAAAAATTCAGATTTAAAATTGAATTTGTGAAATGTAAGGAAAACTGAAGGTTCACATGTCCTATAAACAGAACAAATAGAATATTATTAGATTATTAGAAAGGAAATGACTTTGTGTTGTTTGCAGAAGAAACTTTGATGTGATGGTTGTAAATGACAGAAAATGACAGTAAAGCAAATAGAAGAAGTGATGTGAATGGTTGATAACAGAAGTTGAAGATTATTTTAGTTAGAAATGCATGCATTATTTTTTAATCATAATTTGCAGGAAATATATCTTTTCCAGAATAAAGTAGTATTCAAATTAAAGAGGGTCGAATCTAGCTACTAAAGGAGTTTTTTGGGGGGTGTGTGGGGCAGGGAGGGGTGTATGTAAGTCACTTTTCACATCGCTAAACAGTTCTAGATGAATACCAACTGTCTCTAGGGTGGCACTAACAGTTACTAATTAGCAATTGTCTAACAGATAATAAGAAGTTGCATTTGTCATGTTGAACTGAATGCTAATATTCTCACATCTATCAAAAATAATAAAGAAAACCAGATGCATGACTTGACTATGCTGTCAAACTTAAATACAAATATAGTCACCTAACCAAAGATGATGTTTGTGCCATGCCTTCAGAGGCACATTTTTCCTTATAATTCTTGAAATTGGAATATTAATGGTTATAATGACATAAATTCCACAACCACTATAAGAAAAAGTTAATCATTAACTGGAATCACTTTCTGATAAATACACTTTTTAAAAGTACACAGATTCTAATGGATTAAGTACTTTCACTGAAATATTTCTGATCAAAAGTAGAGACATATGAATGCTTTTATTTTTTCTGTAATCAAGAAAACTTCTCATTGAATACCTGGATAATTCTAAGAAAAGAAGATTTAATTAGCTTAAAAGTTTGTGGAGAAATGTATAGTAGCCCTTCTGTCCAAGCCACTGAAGCCATTTATTAACACTTTTTTCCAAAGGGCTTTTCCCCTTGTCCATTAATAAAGCTAATTTGTTAACTTTTAATATTCAGCATAGTTTTTACTGTTATTCCTAATTTTTCTGTCACTGGCATTTTGATGAGAAAAGTATATTATCATAGGTGCTTCACTCTAATTTGCATCAAACTAACTGAATTGTTTGGTTTACCAGATATATTCCAGTTTATTACTAAGAAAAAATATTTAAATAGGTTTTAGGAAAAGAGAGATCAGACTCAAATTCCCTTACACATTCCTGTTTCTTTGTATTCAAGTCAGTTAATAATTTCATGTAGAATACTGAGACAGTTCTTCTCATGGACAGAATCAAAGAATCTGTCCTCTTAGATGAGTAGCATTAGCCGTGAAGTTCCTGTATACTCTTGCCCGGGATTTCAACTTATTCATTACAGAATTAAATTATTCTGACACACGTGGTCTATCAATTTCACTTTACTTAGACATTTACTTTGTAACTTACAGTTCCATTAGGCAGAAAATGTAGGTTCAAACCCATTTAGACAAAGAATTTAATCTAGTTCTAACCTTCAAACAATGCATACTAATCATAATACAAGAGCTGACTTTCCAGGCCACCATAAAAGCACTATGTGTTTTTCAATCTTTTAAGGGTAATGAATTGCCACCAAAGAATGATCTCCTGGTCAAGTGATCTGGATTTGTCAGTGGTTTATGGTCTGCTTTTTTGAATTACTCATGACTAGGAAAAAAACTTCTGATTATAATGAAACTTTTCAGAACTGAAATTCGTATTTGCAAGTAGTGACTCTAATTTGTTCTAATAACTTCATAGTTGTGCCCAAGTAGTGATATTTAGTGTGTATTTCATATTGTTGATACTTACTCATTCCCAAGGTGACATCGTATTTGGCATAAAAGGATAATATTGAGTTGTACAATGTATTCAGAATAGTTCAGGGTGTTTATGGATTCTGGTTCAGGTCCTTAGGATGAACTGTGTAGACATCAGCAACCATTGTTATTTCTCTATTTTAATGTGTATTTAACACATTATCTCATCTAATTGACACAATAATGGTGGGGTTTTTCCTGCTTTCTTATGGTGATTGCTGCTTTGGGATTACTAGGTTTGTTTGGTTTTTATCACATCCTTCATAAAACATTAAATACTGTGGCTTTAGTTGCCAAGATTCAGCTGTAGTTCACACTGTCTGAGATTTCCAACCTCAATTTTTGTAGATCATTAGTTTCATGTAAATCTGCTCATTGCATATAAAGCCAATGTTGCTTTGCAGGTGATGGCATAAAAATTGAAACATAATTTATCCAAAATGTTGCAAGTTCATAGTTCTCTTACTTTTGTGTTCAAGATTTCCAAGTTCAATATTTGTTCTCTACAGTACAGCTTGATTATACGTGTTTTCTTGTTTCATTGTTATGAAACAGTGTTTCCAATAAATGGATTTTAGTGTCATTGCTCTAACACACCAATTTGTTTGTTCACTGATGTCTTTTGCTCTTTGTTATTGTGAAGATAAAATGGTTATAAGTGCTAAGTGCTTTGAGAGCTTTGTCTACTCCAATACACTGTTTCATGGCTCTGACAGTTCAAATTTTGGTAGTATGAACCCGTAGATCTAAGGATTACCTACAGTAACAGAAAACTTAATTGTATTTCTCTTTGCTTGAATATCTGTGTTTACCTCTTATTGTAGAAAATAGCATTGGTTATTGATACTTTTTTTTTCTGAGGAGTCTACTTTGTCATACACCAAATTCTACCAGCTATTTTAGTCACTTAATAATCCCAATCCACTTCCAGAAATTATTGCAGACTAGAACAAAATCAGGCTGGTACATGAAATCACTGATGATACAAATTCATTTATTTTCAGTCTTTTCCCTTGGCTTTGCACTATCTTGGATCCTTCCTGTTTGCCACTCCCTCCAGAAACCAGCATTGTTACCTGAGCATATGTCTATTTCCATTATTTCATAGTGAAAAACCAGAACTCTGATGCCATCATTAATTTCATTTAAATATTAATATTTTCATTAGCATTTTTTTGCCTGCATTTTTATGGCAGGAAACAAAAGTGCCTCTATTGTAGTAAAGATAACACCAGAAAATATTTGCATTATAATGTACCATGTATAGAATTGGTTACTGGATTTGTTTACTTTATTTTATGGGGGAGGAGGTGTTGGCTTTTGTTGTTTGTTGAGAGGGTTTTTTTAGTAGTTTCATCACGGTCCCTGTGGTCTTAGCAAAAGATATGACATACGGAAAAATGGTAGCAGAGAAATTTTGAGAAAATACTTTTACTGCTGCCATTATATGGATAAATAAAGAATATTAAATGTAATTATATTTTAAAAGGGATAATTTCAATGTGACACTGTCATATGCTGTATCTGTTACCCCTCTTAGAAGAATCCTACTTGTTGGATATCTTTTTATGTGTGTGAATAGTCCCTGCCACTTAATCATTCACTGAACAAGATTAGTCATCAGTGTTTCCTTATCGTTTTTAATAAACAAGAAGAGACTTTTTTCTCTTTTCTTTGTTTTTTTTTTCTCCTTCTCCAGACTTCTTCCTTATTGGACTGATACTGCTTAAGTAAAAGAGGGCATATTTAGTATTTCAGGCTCTATTTGTTAGAAGATTCTGGTATAGGATTCTCCAAGAATTCTGTGAAAAAGAGTTCTGTCTGCAGTAGAAGTTGAAGCACATTGTGTCTAATTACTCTATGTTGTTAGTCCAAGATGCTATCAAAGTCTATAAGACTTCCTGGTAAACATAAAAATTAGGCTATTTAAAGAAGGCAACTTTGTGAACATATTTCTCTAAAAAAACCCAGTTAACTGTTGCATAAAAGTAAATTCCATTCAGAATATTCAGGAGAAGTAACTAAGAATTAAACAGCAATTCCAGACTTAATTTTGAGGGGGGAGAAAAAGAGAAAGACTATATTTTTATAACATGCCTTTAAATTGCACATCACACTTTTTAATTTTCTGTTTAAATTCTGTTTATATCGCTATTTTTCCTTTATGTGAAGTAAAGGTACTGTAAAATTTATAGCATAAAATTAGATATATAAAATAAGGTGTTCAGTTTGTACAACAGATCTGACTATTCTTAGTAAATTATGGCTGCTATCTAAGCAAATATGTACTCATGCCCTGTGTCTTTGGATGAATGCTATGCCCTTCAGGAATTAATAGGGAAGATTATAGATGTTCTGGAACTCTTGTAGATTTTAAATAATGAAATTATGTTTTCAAGATTTTTCAAACTAAATTAATTACAACTGATACAAATCTTGGCTTAAATCTGATAGTGTTTGGTCTTCAATCTCAAACATTGTACTTAAATAATGTCTTCAGCAGTAACTAAGCTGTAAATGATTAATCATCTGAATTTATTCTTTTTTGTTATCAATCCAGTATATTTCTTTAAATCAGGCTGTAAATGTATACTATGTGAACTTATTATGCTGGAAAATAATCAATGTACCTAAATACTCCTAAGAGTCTCTGTTGTAGAATCCAGTATCATGTCCTATTTCTAATTAAAATATTTGGTAACAAAAATCAAACAGCATGCTGTGTTTCCCCACCATTTCAAAGTGATTAACAATCATTACCTTTTCAGCAGTAGGAAAATTGAAAAATGAAGTTTTGTATTTTAGTCAGACCTAACTATTCCAGTTTCAGTAGCATTTTGGAATCACAGAATAATTTAGGCTGCAAAGGACCTAAGAACCACAGGGCATCCTACCCAACCCTGTGCTCAAAGCAGAGTTGACTCCAATGTGATTGCTCAGAGTCTCACCCAGTCAATTAATTGGATGTTTGCAGCAGCAGAGATGCCACAAACCCAAACAAGCTCTTTTGTGGGAAGATGTGTGCATTCAACAACAGACCCTACCCTGAACACAATAGATGGTAAGCTTCTGAGAGGAAGCTCAATACTGATGAATAAATGATTGATAAATATTGTCAGAGGGAACAGACACAGCGTGCTTCTGAGATACCTACCACCTATCTATATATTTGCAATAGTTCTATGGTAATAAAGCAAAGACAAGTTTTTGAGAGGATTCTGAAAGACTGAAAGAGAGTAAAAGAAACGACTAAATTCCTATCTAGTTTAAGCAAGCGTAATGCTGCTGACTTAGTCAAAGCAGTGCATTTTTATCTCAGCCCAGGAACTTCCTTAAACCTTGGCAATTGTAATCTCAAACTTAGGGGTTTTTTGTTCAGTGGTTTTTCATCTACTTATTTTTTCATTTAATGTTACTTTTTATTTATTCAAGATCTCTTAACTCTTATATAAATACTTTTTTTTCTCACTGTATTGGTTATGACAACTGTTGTTCATTAAAAGTACTGAAAGTATGAATCATAGTCAGGTTTCCAAGTCCAGTGCTATAAAACATGAGCAAAAATCTTTGATAAAGTGAAAGAGGTGATTCCATTACTTCCACAAGATGTGAGAGTGAAATATAAGTTCCATTTTTTATATGATACCACATAAAGGGATTAGGGCTAGTACTGTTTCTCTAACAGTCATGGAGAAGGATATTTGTCTCTAACATTGAGGGAAAGGGTAAGGTACAAATGTGTCTGAACTGGAGCTAGAACAAGAGGTTAGATATACAATATCTTTGTATAGACTTTTCTGTGGTCAATGTGCACTCTCGGTGCAAGCCAAAGTGAATTTGTCTCTCGAGGGGGAAAAAATTCTGAAGTCTGTGTTCCGAACGAAACAATTACCTTGCAGTCAATATATACAGACAACATTTCTGCAGCTGTCTAAATCATGGATGCTTACTGTATCATTTTTCCCTGTAGTACAAGACTAAATGCTCCATCTTCAAAATGATTAAATGGATTTCATAGGTAAACATATTTGCCATTCCATTTTAATGAGTTACCCTTCATTAGAGGCTGTCATTCAAAATTAATATGAGGAGCTATTACTGAGGTGTCTAAAATGAAGAACTGAATGTCATAGTACTCATTTTTCATAAGTACGAATGCTTTTGAAATGGGAATTGAACACTGATAGCAGATTGATGTAATACTTAGTTACATTTTATGTCAATTGCTCCTGTCTGTCAAAGTGTGAAAAACTAAAGGAGAAAATACAACAGAGGAAATATTCAAAGCAATAAGCACAAACAAAAGAATGTCCTTCTCTTGTCCATTTTGCTTATAACACTTCCACAAGCGTGGAGGAATGTTCTGGGTTCACTGTTTTTGGGTTTTTGTTTGGGTTTTGGGTTTTTTTTAGATAATAGTAACTCAAATTATTAACTATTGAATTAATTTGAATTTCAAGAGAAACAAATGGGCAATGAATCTATATGAGCTTAGTGAGCTAAAAGACAATTTGTTTACCACTGTTGGGACATGACCAATAGACATGTTTGTCGTTTACATGTCTCAGAGGAATGAGCCACATTTTCTTCATTTAAAATTATTTGATTTCATTATAGTTTTTAAATAAAAATAATAATAAATTGTGTTTTAATGGTATTGAATCCCTTGCTATTATCACAAAATATGCAAGGCAGAGCACTGTATAACTCCTGTATTTTAGGTTTTCTTCTGTCACTGTAACCTAATTAGTAATGAGGTTAGTGATGGAAGGCTTTATAAGTCTACCTCTTTGCAAACCTGTTTGACCTAATAACCACTTTCTAAAACCATTTGAACTTGTATGTAACATTTTGCATTTTTTTATCTCAGCTTGCTTTCTATAGCAAAATATTCTTGTGTTTACTTTGTACCATTGTTTGACAAGAGGTGAGTATAGACAGAAGAACAAAATATGCTGAGTTGGAAGGGACTCACAAGAATCACCAAGTCCAACCCTTAGCCCTGCACAGGACTATCCGTAAGATTCACAACATGTGCCTGAGAGTATCATCCAAATGCTTGAACTCTGTCAGGCTTGGTGCTGTGACCACTTTCCTGGGGAGCCTGTTCCAGCGCTCAACCACCCTCTAGGGGAAGAACCTTTTCCTATTATCCAACCTAAACCTCCCCTGACACAACTTCAGGCTATTCCCTTGGATTCTGTCACTGGTCACCACAAAGAAGTGATCAGTGCCTGCCCCTCCCCTTCCCCTCAGGAGGAAGTTGTAGACTGCAATGAGGACTCCCCTCAGTCTCCTCTTTTCCAGGCTGAACAGTCCAAGTGACCTCAGCTGCTCCTCATTTGGCTTCCTCTCAAGGCCCTTCACCATCTTCATTGCCCTCCTTTGGATGCTCTCTAATTGCCCTTGTTGAAAATATACAAAAGGAAAAAAAAATAGGAATGTTATTGAAATGATGTTCTAAGACTTCTTAACTTAAAGTCAGAAGACAAGGGCAAGTGCTTGATATAATTATTATCTCTGGTCTATATTTTACCTTATTCCTTCTCTTCCCTCCACCCACAGACTGAATATAGAAGAGGAAATATGGAGAATATAGGACTATATAGGGGAAAGGGGTTGGTTTTGTAGAACAGAATGTACATTTCATTGCTTTCTAGGTTCAAACAAATAAAAAATTGGCACTACCTATTCTTAGGTAATCTTCGGTTCTTAATCTAAGTGCAGATTAATGGTAAAGCAAATCACAGATAAATGTGAATGGCTACAGTGACCATTCTGCTTAGTCTTAATCCATTGTCAATTTTTTTCCTTCCCCCACTTTACTTTTAAAAAATACACATATAAAAACTGTGTAAACATAAGTGATGAGAAAGGAAAACATTCAGCAGTATTTCCATCAGAATTTAAATATGCATTATTAAAGTGCTGATCCTTCCTGATTCTTGACAGTATTCATCTGAATAAGTTAAGATTGATCTAGTGTAAGTTTATTTCGGGAAATCGGAAAGATGAAAAATGTCCACTTAATAAATGCACTGAACTGCTAATTTTAGTTACGTTCTGTTGGTTTCATAAAGCTGAAGCCACATGTTCACATCAGTATTCAATGAGCATATGTAACTGATGAGTAAAAATGTTATTTCTATTAAACATTCTTAATAAACCATAAAGACTAGATTGGAAAAATGACAGTTGTCCAATTTTAGCATAAATAAAGGAAAAGCATGAGAAAATTAAAGTAATCTAATAATCTTTATAGTGACAAATCAATTTTTTAAAATAAATTTTCATGAAGAAAAGCTAGTATTTTGCTGATAAGCTCCAATTTTCTGCATAATTATCTTTTAGGGAACAGTCACATTTTACTAAAATGACTAATTAACTCACTTTGCTGCTGTGCTAATAGCGAAGGAAGCAAAATAGCCGAATATTGATAGTATGAGTTTTTAATAAGAAAAAAAATTAAATAATGGGTGCCCCATATTCTATAGCAGCAATTTAAATGCAAATGTACAATACAAAAATGGGCCCCCATTTTCACCCTACGCAGAAGGGATAGGCATTCTGGTAAAGAACACTTTTATTCAGGAACTGCTCTGAGAAAAGAGACAAGTTAATGAGGAGATATCTGTTGTTAAAACACAGTCGATGAGTTCATCAGGGGGAGACTTCAAGCAGGGTTATTCTCCTTGAAGTGAGAATTCAAAAGCACTAGTCTCCAACAACCTAATTTCCTGAGTTCTTTGCTTCTCAACAATTGCAAAGTCTACTTGTCATTTGGAAAAAAACTGGGACTACGGATTGTTGGAGAACAAAAATCTTTTCTCTAGAAATGTAATAGATTGATACAATATTGGACTAATCAAGGTCTCATTGCTTCCAACTCCCTTCTCTGCCATAATATTCAGAATTTTGCTTTACTTGAGGAACAATGCATAGCACAAAGGGTGGCTACATTGAACGTAAAATAATGGCAAGAAATGGACTGACTGAAATTTTTGCTGAGAGAGAGAACCTGGAACAAATAGTAAAATAAAAGTAAAATGGAGATTTTTATCAGTCAATATTTTCCCCTGTCTAGTCAGAACTGGGTTTATCTTATGCATTGACCTGTATGAATAAGAGCTCACACTAAAGAGGAAGGCTAGAATTACATGGTGCTTCAAGGTATACGTGATCAACAAATTAGAACTGTTTTATACGTTATTTCAATATTCGTTTTCAGAACAGCACTTACCTTCTATAGAGAAAGACCTGACACCCAAATTTTACATCCAGCTAGATATTTCAACACTACTATCATATTTATAGCTTGATAACCTTACTTTGCTTTGGCATTTCTTATTTATAACTAGGCACTCCTCTAAATAATTCATATTGAATATTTGCACTTGCAAAGTGGAGAAAGTTGAAAGACTGTGAAAGAAAAATCTTTTTCTAGCATCTTCCAATCATGCTTCCAGAATGATGAAGGGAAAAACAGATACTAAACTGACATTTGGGCATATTAGTAGATTTGGTGCTACGTTGTGTATCAATATGATATATAATCCCACAGTGCTAGTTGTGTCACTGCAAAGGTTGCTGACAAATAGTTTCCTAGTATGAAAATCTAGTATGGAAGCACTTGCATGAGAAGGTGAGCAAAATACAAAGAAATACTGGCTATGGAATTTTCAGATGGTATTTTAGATTTCTACTATTATTATTAGGTTCTGCTTTTTTTTTAATGAAAAGGTGTCCTAGATTCACTTTCATTCTCACATTATGTCATCTCTCTAGTTGAGAGGAACTTTTCTTCTTTCTTTTGTGCCTCGTTTTATTTCTATTGCTCTTGTTCCTCCCTAATTAGAGTAGCCAGTAATCTGAAAACTGTGGGTTTTCTATGTGTATTGAAGCAAGAACTGATGAAGGGACTTTCACACTGAATTTATAATGGGCATTATAAGAACCAATTTCTTCACAATGTTGCATTTTGCTATAATAGTTCATAGCTAAAAGTACTGAGAAATTATTCATGTCAAAATTAGAATTAAAAATGAAACTTAAAACTGCAGAAAGCAAAGAAAGCAAGAATTTGACTTTCACAAAAAACTGTAACCAAGACTAATCCTTTAGAAAGTTGGGTGAGGATAAGGATGGAAATTTACACCAGAACTCAAAAAGTGTTATGAATGGTTCCCGGGGCCAGAAGTATAATGAAATACAGCATTTCAGATAAATAATGCTGATAATCAATGTAATCTTTTTACAGCAGCCTCAGACAGGATCATACTAAACATAATGTGCTATTATATACTGTATACCTGCCAATCAGCCCCACATCATTAGTTAAATAAGATTTATGTCTTTACAAACATATCTGGAAAGAAGTTTTTCACCATAATTTTAATTTCAATTATATCCAATTAGTAGCTACCCATATTCTTAAACAATACCTGTTCCTTAAAAATGTATTGTATTCTGAAATGTGAAATTTCCTGTATTCTTGTCACCTTTTAACAGATCAGTGATGAGAATCTCCATCAGGAAATGATGAGTTGGGTCCCCGCTTTGCTTTAGTCAGATTAGCAATTTGCTATTCCAACTATAAAACTGAAAAAAATCCCAAATATTTGAGCTCCTACTTCAGTGCATTTCTTCAGCCTCAGTTCTCTGGTAACCTTTTCTGTCTGTCAAATCATATTCCATGTGAGTATTCAAGTACAGGAGATCTCTTATTTTGCAAATAATAATTGTAATAAGATTTCAGGTATAGACAAGTGCTCATTTCTAGAGCCATTGGTCATATTTTTAATTATCTCTAATGCAGTTGAGTTGCTTGCCAGCAAATTAATTGAATAAATAAAAAGAGACCTTTTCATATACTGGTACTTCATGAAGAGGATTGATCAGAGCTTTGGTTGTAGTTTACAATTTAACTATCAGCTTTAAGTAGAGGCTGGATTTTGAGAGATATTGTGGTGACTAAGAAAAAACCGAGAAATTCATACTTTGTCAGCCTGTAGCATTTCTTCAGTGAAAGATTAAGTTGTTGTGTCCCTTTTGAGTTTGCATTTTTCTTACAGTGGGTCATCTTCCATCTTTCTTCATTTTAGCCTTTAGAAAAGTACTGATGAAGAGATTCGTTTGAGATACAGAAATAGATTATATGTGGAAATACTTGCTATACAGGTCAAATGCTTTCAAATAATGTAAATGATCAAATATATCAGCACTTTTTCATTCTCCTTTCTTTTGATGAGTACATAGGCAAGAACCAATTCTTCTCCTGAGCTTTTTGGATTCAGAGTTTCTGTTTGGAAAAACAAATTGGAGGTTTTCTTTCCTATCATCTGTAGGAAATAAGGTTATGAAGGAAAACAAACTTGCATAACTTACTTGCAGTCAAAATATAACATGGCCTCCATAATCTGTCTGAGCTGTGCTGAAAATGACAGTATATGAAATGTGAAGTTTTCAGAACAATGGAAGACTGTTTTCTTAGTGACTGATACCTAAGCTGATAAATTGACAGCACATCTTCATGTAACACTTGTCATATGTTCTGAAATTTGATACAATTTGAGGTTAAAATGTAATTAATTTGTAAAGGAACTATCTATAACATACATTAACTTTCTCACAACTTTAATTCTATTTCAAAAGCTAAAGATCTTACTTAAACATTCACGGCACTAATGGGAAGTTAATCTACAACTCTGTTTTAGGAGATTTTGTTCTTTTTTTATGTAAGAGGTATCTAGAAGTCTTGTCAGAATGCAGCAATTATTTTTCTAGCCGTGTTGAGTAATTTACATGTGTAATTTGTAGGCAACTGTTTGGACACATTAGGAAAAATCCATGGGAATATTTCATAAAGGTATACTTTTGTGTGTGAATGGACAACTTTTAGCTTTCTTAGACTGCGATATTTTGTTGGCTTAATAAAGACTCTCAGATAGTGAGCAGTAGGCAGCCTTACGTGGCTTGCAAAACCAGTTATGCTTCTTGAGTTTTCAGTTAACATTGGCTTAAATCCTTGTGATTTCCCACTATATAAACTCCAGAGTGATAATCTGTCATATGCTGGAGATCATAATCAAACCCTGAGCACTGAAAAGAAAAAGTTAAAAAAGCTTGCATATATGCAAAGTTTCTTTTTTTTTTTTTTTAATTAAAAGTTTGATGACTTGGAATTTAGTGCTTATGTAGTTGTTTAAAATTAATATGAGCTGCAAATTCTTGCAATAAACAATGATTAAAATGTATGACTCAAAACTATGGCTGCTGGGTTGGCTTTTTTTACTTCCCAAGTATCAACTAAACAGAAAATTATGTTCTGTATGTAGTGGAGCACCATATAATTACTGTCAGGAGTGACACCACTCAGTCTTCTGAGTGACAAGGCTGGGCTTTGGGTTGTTGTTTTTTTCTTCTACTGTTAGAGCTATGTGTATATATTAAACTGTCAGACTCCCTGATTAAGTTATTGTTGAGATTGCCTTCTTCAGACTCAAATGATTTTGGAATAACTGGGGTGCAGCCTTTTTGTTGTGTTATTGTTAGGGTTTTTTGGCAACACCAAAAACAACAAACCCTCAGCCCCTTTCATTTCTGATGTTGTGGAAGTATATTTGCATCCCATCATGGGAAAAGATTTTTGCATTTGTTGTATTAATCTTAGAAAAAAACATAAAACAACATACTGCAGGCTGCTTGACTAACTTCCGCTGTTGACATCCCCTAGTGATGTCTTACGCTCCCAGAAAAGTTTCTAATTTCTTACTTGAATTTTTAATCTAATGTGAATACTAATGTGATTTGTGAAAAACATTCCTGGAACAAAGATTAAACCTAGGCATAAACCCTTTTATGTCAGGCCATTGAAGAAAGTCAGATTTTATTTAAGGTTATGTAAAAATATGAAGGAAATCTCTTACAAAGCTCTTCATATTCAAGATTAAAAATGTTTTGAATAAACTTCATTGTAACATACACACATGCACAGAATACAGAGAAACAAAAAGCCTGAAAAATAGTTAAAACCACTCCACCAAAGAAAGAATTATTGCAATTAAGTAACTTGTGAAGTTAATTACAGAATAAGTTATTTAAAGAGTTTAGGTGGATATTACTGTGTCCCTCACAAGAAGTGATTTCTCAAATGAGTTAATTGAGGTTACAACTGTCAAGAAATACACGGATCCCAAAAGATCTTGACTTTGTCTCATTGAAGATTAACAGACGCTTTTATCATAGAATTACAGAATACCAGATTGGAAGGCACCTCAAAGATCATCTGATCCAAATTTTCTTGTTCAGAGCATGGTCTAGACAAGATGATCAGCTGAATCTTAGAAGAGTCCAATGTTAGGGAATCCACCACCTTCCTTGAGAGATTATTCCAATGGGAGATTATTGTTATTGTGAAAAATTTTCCTCTTGTGTCCAATTGGAGTCTTGCCAGGATTAAGTTGCACTCGTTACCCCTTGTTTTTTCCAAGGAAGTCTCCATCTTTGTATCCACCCTTTAAATACTGGAACACAATGATAAGGTGTGCCCTAAGCCTTCTTTTCTTAAGGCTGAACAAACCGAGTTCTCTCAGCCTTTCCTCACATAATGGGATTCTCAGTCCTTTGATCATCTTTGTGACCCTTCTGTGGACCCTCTCCAGCCTGTTCATATCTTTTTTTTATAGCAGGGATCAAAACTGAGCACAGTATTCCAGATGTGGTCTGACAAGTGCCAAGTAGAGTGGGATAATAACTTTCTTTCTGTAGGTAATGCCCTTGTTGATGCAGCCCAGCATCCTGTTGTCTTTCTTTGCTGCTGCAGCACACTTTTCAGTCTTATTGAGGTTGTTCGCCAAGATCCCCAGGGCAGTGGGAATCCGTATCAAAAGCCTTGGAGAAATCCAGGTAGACAAGACACTGCTTACCTCACACCAACCAAGCAGGTTACTTTGTTGTAGCAGAAGATTGGGTCTGACAAGCATGATTTGCCTTTGGTGAACCCATGCTGGCTTTTCCCAACCACCTGATTCATCTGAGTTGGGAAAGGCTCCTGGAGGATTCATTCCATAACTGTCCTCAGAATTAAGACTGATGGGCCTATAAGATCCAGGATGCTCCTTTAAACCATTTAAGCCTTCTTCTATTCTTCTAGGATACTCTCTGATCTGCACAACTTTTCAAAGATCATGGAGGGTGGTCTCGCAATTACGTCAGCCAGCTCCCTTAACACCCTTGGGTAGATAATGTCAGGGATCATAAATTTTTAGGGGTCATGCTTGTGTACTAGCTCACACACCAACTCTTCCTTTGCTGATGGTGAGTCTGTGTTTTCGTCAACCTGGATTTTTGTTCCCAAGTCAGGGGGCCTAATAGGAAAAGGTGAATGGAGTGTTGAGAACATTTATCTTACTACTTCTCCTTTTTAACATCAGTTATTTATTTCAACATCCAGAAGGATTTTTTCTAAGATCTTAAGGAAATTCCATCTTCTAGGCACTTTTTTATATCCCTTGGATATGTTATTCTTAGTCAAAACTTTAAGAAGTTTGTCACTAATAGCAATCACATAAAAATGGAAAAGAATCCAAACAATAGCATGTAGTACTTACACATATCTTATCTGTTTAGATCTTGCCCCTTGTAATTCGGCATGAGATCTGGATTTGTCTCAGGAGCTAATGAAGGGCAAAATACTCTGGCAGGAATGTGTCTGTATGGCAAGTACTGCTTATTTTTACCGCAAAGAATTGAAGTACCATCTTTATTTCTTGCCTCCAGTATTTTTCATAACATTGTTGACTGCTCCTGATTATCCTAGATTGTCTGACTGAAATGAGATATTTATTTGCTCGTTGGCTCAGAACCTTCAGCAGTGTTTTGCTTCTCTGAAATTGGCACTAATATTGCCCATTGGCTTTGATAATTAAATTGTACACCTGCTCAAAAATAAGCACCAGATTGTTAATGATTCTTGGCCATCACACTGTCGGTAGTTTTCCAACAATATTTCTCTTCAAATTATCAGAACGTTTTTGTATTCCTCTAATTGTGACATTAACAGTTCTAACACTCTTCCATGGCAATATATGGGAAAAAGAGTAAGGGTCTGTATTCTAAATCAATAACACTGTAGCTGAAGTGGGGAACGTGCTGTAATGAGGGTTATTATTATTAAGGATTTATTTAATTAATAAGCTCATAATTACACTTTATAAGACATATTTAATTTTGGTTATTTCTACAAAGATATGACAACTCTACATGTAACTAGATCACTGGAGGTTAAGAAATTATAGTAAATCAAAATTCATCATATCAAATTCTCTGAAAAAAATAATCTCGTATATTTAAAATTGCTTGTTACTGAGTAACTATGAAGAGAACAGCAGAAGCAGAGTATAATGAAGAATAAACTATCCCATACATAAATGTTATTGCTCAACATCTTTTTTAAGTAATAGATGCTATCATATACTATCACTATTAACATATTAGAACTTTATGAATAAGTCTTGCAAATTCCTTTACTAAATATGTTATTATGAGATTTATGAGCTTTGTGTTTCATGTAGAACCTTTCCACCAGGTCAGGGCTTCATTGCACAAAATGATTGTTGAAAAAACAAAGTACAAAATGGACTAATACAGTATATTAAAGCCTTTCCCTATCCCCAGTCTTTGAATTTATTATATTATTATAGTCTGATTCATTTCTAGAGACCAGAAGGGCAGAAAGAAGAGTCATTGGATACTTCCTGAGTGTTATATGAATTAGAGTGTTGTCTTCTGTTGTCATTCACTCTTTGCAAATCTGAATTCGTTGTACAGTTGAAGTTTGGCTTCTAAGGGATTGTTCAATTTTTAAAATTTTTTTATGGCACCTTGCCTAGAAAAGAATTTATGTTTATTTTCTTGTGAGCACAATTCTATCTCTCCTTCATAGCTGATTTTTTTATCTGATTACTTGTGGTCTGTACAATCACTAAAGCATGAACTGTTTTTCTCCCTATGGCATCTCACCCTGTTCAGTTGGGTCTCTGTTGCTGGGCCTCCCAGACCTGGAAACAAAGATACAGCAGCATGTAAGCATGTCTGTCTGTTCCAAAGTGCCATCTGTGTGGTACTCTGAAGTTGGTTACTGCATCTGGCAGCAGTACTGCTTTTCCTGGGCTATGCCTTATTCTCACCTTGCAGAGCTGGAATCTCAAGAGCTGGCGCTGCAGTGAGATGAGCATTACATTCAATAGGGTCATCTCCACAATATATTTTAACAGCTTCTGCTCAGACTACACATCTGCTGTACGGCCAAAGGCGAATTGATGAAACAGTCCATGCAAAACAGCATAACCAGTAACTCTTTCTCCATCTCTCATCACTTTTTATATGCCTTGGCTGACTCCTGATGTCATACAGAGCACCAAGGAATCTTGACCTGTCCCAGGGGAAGTCTTACTGCTTTCTTCCTACTGATTTTTCATCTTTTTTTTTTCTGGTTCAGTTTGTACTATCTGTCTCAAGGTTCTTCAAGCTCCAAACGAATAGAGAAAGGAAAATTTCTGTTCAGACCGTATGCATCATTAGACTGTATTCATATCTGTAACAAAAAGATTTATACTGTAACCGGCACACTACTTAGACATCTTTCTATAATGTTCTCAGAGGTTAGTGTTTTAAAGGAAGGTTTATCTGGTTGTATGCTGCACCAATCCGAATTTCTTTCTGTTTTGAAGCTGAGCCTCATTTTACCTGAGCGAAAAGTCCTGCGTAATCTACAGAAGAGAAACAAATTCAGTACAGAGACAAAACATATAGCTGTGAAGTGGGGAGTTGAAGAGTAGATAACTTGCTTCCACAGTTCATGTATTTCACTAGCCTTATGTTAAAGTTACTTTACATATATTCCCACTTTTACCAGTAAAGTTTCCAGAAATAATTACCTACTATATTGTCTATATGATGAACACTTTTCTTTCTTATTTCCTTGTTGCTCTCTCCACTATATTGACATGGCCCTAATGTCTGCATTCTGAATTGTTTCATACCTGTGATATCTCTTGAAGCCTGTGAATTTGCACCAGATCCTGTTCCCTCTACTTACATTCTGCCATTTTTACCTGGGAAGTTTGTCGAAAGCTCCCCAGAATCTGTGATGTACACTGGAATCACACACCCTTCAAATAATCCTGTCTTTTACATGTTTGATACATGTTTAGATGTTAGATTCCTCAGTTTTCCAACACATGCATTGAAGGCTTTCCCATTGGATTGTATCTTGCCTGTTGTCGTATTAAGGGTCTCAAGGGCAAGACTTATGAGGAGCAGCTGAGGTCACTTGGCTTGTTCAGCTTGAAAAAGAGAAGACTAAAGGATGTCAAAGTCTTTGACACCCTTAAAAGGATCATGGAAGGGGGAGATGTTAATGTCTTTCTGGTGACCAGTGACAGGACACAAGGAAATGGAATGAATCTGCAACAGGGGAAGGTCGGACTGGACATTAGGAAAAGGTTCTTCCCTCAGAGGGTGATTGATCACTGGAACACCGGGGAAGTGGTTCTGTCATGAAGACTATCGGAGTTCAAGGAACATCTGGATGATGCTCTTAGTCATGTATTTATATTTAGGTAGTATTGCAAGGAACAGGGAGTTGGACTCAATTGTCCTTTTGGGCCCTTTCCCACTTGAGTTATACTATGATTCTATGTGACCTTGTTGATATTATTATTCCTTCTAGGTGGTGATAATAAAGCTCAATACCAGGTCTTATTCATAGAATCATAGAATCATAGAATTGTTTAATTGCCCTTTCTTCTGTGTTCTGACTTTCCCTAGAGTGACCACTTACTCCAAGTTTCATGTCCCATAGCGTAAGAGCATGAAAAATTCTTGCTTATTTAACTAAATGGGTTCCATTTTTTTAGGGAAAAAACAGTTTAAATAGACTTGTGGCTACAACTAGTATTTCAGACAAACTTTCTTACATCTCCTCCAGTATTTTCCCTTGTGTAGTATGGGATCTTATGGTCTTTCATTTAATCTAAAGGCAGACTGGTGTAATCCGTGGCAGTAAAATAACGTCCACACCCTCTCCAAAGCTTTAGCCTGAATCAACATGGAGAGAATAATCCTTCCTTCATCCCATCGCAGGCCAAAGAAAAGAAAGTATGTAAGGAAAAATGAGTTTTGTTAATCCTGTAACTGGAAAAGCCAAGCTTATTCACTGGCTCTGATATTTTGCAGTTTAGCACAGTAATTTGCTACAGGGTCTGTGTTGACTACCATCCCTCTATTCCAATTATCAAAAACTTTTGTCTTTACTAATTATTGTCTAACACATTACAGACTAAAAATGAAGTTGTTCTTCACGGCCAAAATTTGATGCCTTTCCAAGCCTTGGTTACCTAGATAGTCAATATATATAAACAAATCATGAGGAAAGGGTGTATAAAACTATTAAATCCAGGATTAAGGCAAAAAATAAAAATCTTTTCTTAAATAAATAGATTATTCCCAATCAGACTTTGGTAGAATTAATACATATTGTTCTAAAATGACTGGTACTCTCTGAAGATTATGAGGAATTTTCACACTAGAAATATACTGGGTTGATCAACAAAGACATCTTGTATAGCTATTGCAGTGCCCAAAAAAGGTTGCATTTTCAAACACAAAATCATTTTTGGAGGAAAACAAGTGACATAGTTACATCTCCATGTTGGAAACATACTGTAGCTTGTTTTGTTTATATGATGTATATACTAAGTAATATACTAAGTAATAGAAAATTGAAAAATTTAAGAGATGTCTCATAAAATCTTTAAAAAACTCATGCTAATTATAGATATTGCTGGCGTTTAATTAATATTTTTGAAATTTTAAAAAATTACGTTTAGAGTAAATAAAGAGTTTCCAAGTATTTCAGTTGTGCATGCATTTGTACTGAAAACATGAAATAACAATTTTTAAGTCAATTTAGTCTTCATGGGACTAAAATTCGAATTCTTGAACTGTAGAGTTTATTCAGTGTATTTACCTTTGGTTAATTTGTAACTCAGTATTGTTTCTAATCTTTTAGCCGGTGAGTGTCCCACTTCCCACTCCCTCCTTGCCAGTCTGAAGGCTACAGCTCTGGCACAGTATCTTGCCTGCACTAGCATGTGCTCCTTTCTCTACTGTGCAGTGGGACCAGACTTAGCACCAGTACATTCAGCCCAACAAGGAATTAAGTCTGGGAAAGAGTCAGCAGGCTGTCAAGATAATGGGGCGAGTGGGCCCCACTGTCCCTGGTAGTAAGAGCCTTCCTCTCTAGTTAATTAAAATTACTTTTGGATAAATCAAGTGAAACAGAGTTAAATCCATACTAATTGATAATCCCTTCATATAGACATGGTGCTGGTGTTAAATATGTTGAGATGTAATGTCATAAAAATATAAAATTCTGTAAATTTTAGAAAAACATAAAATTACATACTATTAATAACAGATCTCTCAAATGAATTTAATAAATGCAAAATTTTCACATTTCGTATGTATCCATTTTTGTTAATGAATTCAGTACTTACTATATGTACTATGTACTGCAATCAATAATTCATGAACAGTTATATGACAGGTTCTACATCAGCAAGGAGCTTAAGTTGCTCAGATATTATTTCTAAATGTCTTAAAGATATCTAAATACCTTAATTAAATCTTCAACATTGAAATCAGTTTCTTAGGAGATATTGTTATAGTGTAACCCATAAATATCAACACATATAAATGAACACAGTGCATACAGGCACCACAGAGAGCTGTCAACGCTTTCATATGTGGAGATCTACCAACTGACACCTTTCAAAAAATTTAGCAATTGTGTAATAAACCTAAAGCAGTGGAGGAATATCCCAGGTAATTTTCCTGGAAAAAAAAATTATGTATCTACAGATTTTATATTTTCTTCTAGTGTTATTGTTTTAGTTTATTCTGTAGTTTAAGAGATTAAGCTGATATCTACTGCATAAGTTTTTTTCATCTAAACTGCTACAACAGCATAATTGCCACCAAATAAAACTCGGTGAAAAAGGAAACCCAAACCACATTACACTTTCTCCGACACTGTTCGTGCCACCCATCTGCTCTTCATCAAATACATGATGTAATTTTTAGTGAATTTGAAGCAAGAGTTCAGCAGCTAGTTGACAAATAAATACTACAGGGTTTGCAGAAGCACATTTTTCAGCCCAATTTTATTTGAACTTTAAACTCTTGACTCATTTGTCATTTCAAATTCCTTTTGAAAAGCTATTCATCTACTGTATTTCCCATTCACTTACAAATATAAATAATGACCAAAAAGTTGGAAAACAAAGTAAACAAAAGCAAAACATCTCCAAATTAATTAGAGTGGTAATCAAATGTAAAATATGATAAAATAAAAATACAGATTTTTAAAAATATTACATTTCAGAATATCGTGTAATATGTATTTGCTCTTAGAATTTGCTTAACAAGAAAGTACTGGTCTTTACCCTTCAAAATCAATTCATCTCTTTTGAAATACATGAGTCAACATTGCTATTTTCTGGATTCTTCCCACTGTAATTTTAAGTGTAGCATGTACTTGTGAGTTTTATTGCACACTGGAAAGAATGTGATGCTTCATGTGCTGTCCTACAGGTTACAAGGGAAGAATAACAAGATTTTAGCTCCTATATTCACTTTAGACTTTAAGCCAGAGGAGGCCATGGAGGCTATTAAGAAACCTGCAGTTCTCTGAAATTAATGAAAAATGAAGATGTGCCATGTTTTATTTCTGTGTTTAGTAGATTAGAAAAAGACTGTGAACATCAGTAAGCCAGTATCCATAAATGTTGAAAAGCTTTGCCCTAGCACAGTAGCATGCATGGAGAGACCAATCTTGATATTCAGAATATTGGATGGATCAGACCCTTATAAGGTAGACTATTCCATTTGCACAATCTCCTATAGTTGCTCATATATTAAAAATTAACAAATTAAAAAATACATTAAATTATATTATCCTATATTGCTTTGCTTAAAAACAGGTTATTTTTATACCAATCATTGCACCTTGATATGATAATGATAATAGTAATAGCAGTTAAAAACCTTCGCCTGTCATTATCTTATCAGTTTGACAAACTACTATGGTAGAGCACTACATTGTCTGGAAAGACCTGAAGCTAAATGTGTATGTGTCTCTGACATATACACACACACACACATATATATAGCTTTACAATGCTGCTGTAAGGATTTGGCAGCCTCCCAGAAAACATGCTGATTTGCTTACCTTAAAATAATTCTTAAGTTTAAACTTTTGGACTTATACTGCTCTGGAGTATATACTTTAAGTAAGGTAAACTCATAATTCTGCTGTCAGATATATGCCTTTTGCCTTCTCCATGAAAACATGCAATATTCTGATGAAGCTTGCAGAGGTCAATTTCCCACCCTGGAGACTCATTAGAGTTTTGAAGAAAAATGTTTCTTGGCTTCTCTGTCTACCTTGTGTACATCAATCCTGACTCACTAGATAATGTAATATTTGTTAGAAATTCTTCTTCCAGCTGCAAAGGACATCTGGAATCTGCAGTGTTTTGAGGCAGGTTCTGTTCTGTTTGCAACACTCCCCCTCTGACACCCACACCTTGAGGAAGAGCAGTGAGGCTGAGATGGTCAAAGGTCAGTAGGACTGGGCTTGACATGGTGCAGAGTTGAGGAACTGGAGGGGCAGAGGCAAAACAGGAAGGGTAAAAAAAAGTGTTAGGTAGTAGGAAATGGGACAGAGGAAGATTGGGAGAAGAAGTGGTGATTAACAGAGCAGATGGGAACAGGGAAACAATCCTCAACCATGCATGTAAAACTATATTATAAATAAAATTTGGACCACCCAAAGAGTTGTGGGTCTCAATTCTGCAATTTTTAGCTTATGAGATGTTTGATTTTGCAACTATACCCTTGCATGGATGTTGTAGCAATGGGCAATAGGACAGCCTAACTATAAGTCTTACCTTTCCTTCATACATTTCCTCCACCGTTTGAATTTTTCATTTTTTCCCTGTGCTGAGTAGAGGATAAATTCTGAAGTTCTGTATCACATCTGTCCACCCAAAATGGCTGTAAGGCCAATTCTGTCTCTGTCTTTCTGCCAGTAACAATTTGTTTTCCAAGAGTAAAGGAGGAGGAGAAGGCAGACTTAACTTTTCAGAATAACCGATGTGAATGAACTGATTAATATCTCTACTGAATAAAATTAACTTTGTTTTATATATGATTGAAAGAAATAAAGTTAGTGTTTTTTCTATATCAAGGGTTTTCCTAACCTCCAATCTGCAATCTTACGAGGCAGTTATCTCAGTTCTATAACTCAGTTCTTTGTTGAACATACATGAGTTATCTCCACGGGAAAACAGTTAGAAAAGAATATATAGAATTTTCATTTCTTGACATTTATAAGGGTAGTAATCTTATTTTATCTAGTTTAATCTTCTTTCACTGAAAACTTTCTTTCCCTAATAGCCATCAAATATTCAACCAATATTTAAATTTTAATTATTACGAGTTTGGTTTCTTATCCATGTGTTGTGTTTACTGCATAAAAGCTTTCAATGAGGATTTGATCATATTTAGATATTCAACCACAGAGAGGAATATAAAAAAATTAATTAAAAATTATATAGTCTATTAGCTTACCAACAGCATTCAGCAACAAACCTCTAGAATAAACATTAAAATAATAGTTTAAATAACTCTTTCTTCTAAAAACAAAAATGTATTTAAGCAGATCCTGCTATTCAGGGAGTGAAAAAAGGTGAAGGTTTCAATACCATAAAGTTAGATACTTGAGATTTGGAATGGACAGAGCCAAAAGGATGTAAAATCTGATTGGTGTGCATGCTACAGTATTATATCCTGCAGGAACAGTAAATTATGGCTACAAATTAATACACTGTAACATCAACAAAGTTGCTAAACTTTTATGCTTATGTCGAATTCAAAGTGGAAAGTTTATTTGAAAGTTGGCTCTCAAAAAGGATTTTTTTCCCCTTAGCAAAACAGTGTGAAGAATTGCATTTGATGCTGTTGCTTCTGCAGTGGAGATATTAAGTACCTTGAAAGGATATCTAGTTATTTTATTTTTTTAATGGATATATATTCATTTTTCATAGTGGAGCTGACGACTCAAAGAACCGTGATTCAGTGGGTCTTGGGAAATGAGTCACTTCATGGGGATTGATTGATTCTAAACTTATAGTACCATAGCAACTCTTCCTCCAATCTAGAGTTTAAAATAATCACATTTTTGACCTACCAAGCTGGCAGCCAGGAATCACCAGGGTACTATTTCAATGAATATGAGATATTACATTGTGTTGTGCAAAATGAATGTGGGAAAAGAATATTGAGTGATATGTAACAGTTTTGTAAAGACAAGATCTTGCATGCTTCTACTAGATAAAAAGATCCCAGGCAAAGGAGAAACTGCACAACATCCTGATTCTATTAGCTTCTGCAAAATAAGGAAATACTAATATTCTTTCTCTAGAGCTTTAGAATTGGTCTTCCAGAAAATTTATATTGGTAATTACATATATTTTCTATGTCCTTCATTCTCAAAATTGAATCTATTTTCTAAACTGACATCAACAATGAATTTATGTCATGTCACATTTATTAAGACTTTGATTAGCTTCTTTTCATTCACAAAGTTTATTCCCATCTGTCAGATGCAGATGAGAAAATGCATTTCCCCAGGTCCTTAATTTAATTAAGAAATCAGTTTAGAAAAACAAATAATAAATTTTTATTCTTTTTTATATATTCTATATTTTCTATTTAATTATAAAGTGTCTAAGCTAAGTTGCTGTCCTTTTTGAATGCTTTCACCTATAGGTCTTTGAAAATGAGAAATACATTTGTGCAAAATGGTTTTGATTGATACTTCTACAATTTAAAAAGGCAGGCTGATCTTGAACAGGCATTTCATGAGACACTACTGTGTTGTTTGCATACTCACAATCCCTCAAAAAGCCTCTTTATCACTAATTTTTAGTTTTTTGTAGTTTAGCAGAACACACAAAGAAGCAAATGTAAGGAGATGGTGGATGGATTACTTATGAACATTTAGAGGAACATAACAGAAGGAGAGTTTCCATGTTGTTTGACTTGCATAGAACAACACAATCGTGTTTGCCCTCTCTATTAAATTGGAAAGCCAAAGTCTCTTTGATCAATGACCTGCTGAAACTATAGCCCTCTTTTCTACACTTTCAGTTGCTAAACTGTTCATATTAGTGATTTAATGTCAACACAGAAATAGCTTTCAATATTACAAAAAAAGATTTAATAACCAAACAGTTCAAGTCTTCTTTTTTTTTTTTCATTGTGACCAACAATGTAATGCCCCCGGCATCAACCACGTTGCTTCTTATAGGTTTGGAAAAGTTCAGTTAATGAGGATATTTTTATATTATGCTGATTACGTCCAACAGTATATTATATATCATACATATTGTTGGTGTGTATATGTATATATATATATATATATATATATATCAACAGTATATGTATTATCTGCTTATCTGCAAAGACACTGTTCTTAATATTATCTTCTTTTGTGTTTTGCGTCTGAAATAAATATCCACCCCAGTAAGCACAGGCATTTTGACATCATTCTATAAATGTTCCGAAAGGAAAAACTTGGCATATGATTGCATGAACAAGATGCACCATTTCTATTTCACTTTTATTATTTAGAAGTGATTAGGTCACTAGTGGAGCAAGTATTTCGCTAAATTGCCAACATTTTTTGAGGCAACAAACAATTAGATTTCAATATGTGATTTTTTTTCTAATCTTCTTAATTATGGAAATAACACATTTTTTATTCCAATGGGATCGAATTCATTCAATGACAATTATGTACGGTAGAGATAACCATTGCATTATTCTGAAAGCTAACCTTAGGTATTGCATGATTTTCTGAAATATTGATAGAGTAGCACCATGATTGTTCTTAAAATGATCTTTCCTGAAATTTTTCTGTCACGGAACACCATTAGTAGATCGATTAATAATATTACTAGCTTGTATTAAACAGCAAAGTGCTTTACTGATGATAATAAATATCATAGTCCTGAAATGTGATTTTATGGAGAAGTTTCTAAAAGATTAACACAAGTTGCAAAACAGTTGTAAAAGAAAGGCCCTTCTTTTTACAAATCATTTGGAATTTCAACTTTTCTGAATGTATCAGAGTAAGTGGATGACTTTATGCTGAACATTATAAATGTGTATCATTGCCCAGATTAACTAATGGTCTTCAACAAGAGTTTTAAAACATTTTTTCTAGTCAACTGTGTATTTTCTGGTTCTTAAAGATTCTTCAAAAGATAATTTGTCATGACAGTTTCTGTGTCAGCAGCTCTTTTCTTTATTCCTGAGAGCTTTAATTAAATCTTTTAGATGTGCTTATCACTTCCCAGCACATATTTCAGTTATATTTTATTCTGGAGATGAGAAGAGTAACTTTCTTCTAGTTTTCAGACAGCAATGTGAAGCATTTTTATGACACAGCTTCTTTCAACAACATTTCCAAAAAGTTAAAGCTTACATAGCACACATTTTTTTTAGGGTAGCAGGTTTGTCATCCATCCTTGAAAGCCTTCTGCTGTGCTTTGCACTTAGTGTCACTTGCAAAAAAATATTAGTGTATGTTATTCATTTTTCTTGAAAGAAATTTCTGAGATGCTTTTAAAGAATCGATTTTGTCTGCTTGCCCACACTGGAGACGTGTTTAAAAACATAGAAGCAAACAAAAAATGTGGAGATTTTTGAAGCATCATCACAGATCTGTAGTGACCACCATTAAAATTCAACAAGTTTCACATAGTACAATCTGAGAAAAATTCCCCAGGGTGTGGTATCGTCACATCACAGCAGTAGCTGGACTAAAGTCACATTTCAGTAAAAATTCTTTATTTGCAATCAATAGACTTAATAAGAGGAAGCCATATGATCAATATTTAGATTTTGAAGAGGTATAGATTTTCAAAACTTAGGCCAAACTATTTACTTGAAACACACAGAGCAGTTTTTGGTTATAGGGAATTTCATTTTAAAAAACATTTAGTAAATATAAGTGTATATTCTTTATTGCATTGTAGTTTCAAATAAAAAAATTGGAAGCACTAAAAAAATTCAGAAGCACTAAAATTTTTGTGCTGGACATCTAAATGAAAAATGAATACATCTACCCAGAACTGATCTACCAGAAAGTTTGCAATTTGCTGTAAAGTATATTGCTTCATCATAATTAAGAAATTAATTGATATATTCACAACAAATAGACACAGCAGAAAAATGAGAATGTGGAAAGTAGTGTAAAAGAGGAACATTAATTAGAAAGTGATGTATGGCCAAGTGCTGGGATTTATGAGTAATAATGCACTTTGCAGAAGGTCCTGCAAACCTGTCATTTGAATGATTAATTATTTTCATAAGTACCTAGAAGACTTACTTCCATATTCTAGTGAAATGAGATATCTTTGGATGGGATGATGGGAAACTGTAGTGCTAGAGAAGCAATATTGTAAAATTTGTGCCAAATAGGCTATCTTGTGTGAAACTGGAGCATACATCAAAAATTAAAAGAGAGTTCTGATGCTTCCAGTGTTACATATTTTAACAAGGTGCAGCTTTGTTGGAGTCCATTACTATTATAATGGATTTTAATTCTTAAGGGACATTTATGGAGATGTTATTTCAACATTTTTTAAGGCCATATTTTATCTCAAAAAAGAAATAAAATATATTATAATTATCTGAATTACTTAAATTCAATTTAGCATTGATTGCAATGAAATGTAAGGGTAATGATAGCCTAAAGTCTTTGAAAGAAGAAACTGTAATTTTGCCTCATCCTTGAAGTTGTAATGCATGCAAAATACCACTGGACTTCACTGGACAGAGAGAAATCGCAATCTGAAATCAAACAGCCTGAATTTTGTGTTCTCTTTTGCTGCACTTTGAGACATTGGTACTGCTTTAATGTAAAACATAAACCCATGCTTATGAATCTGAAAGTTTCTCCCCGGTCAGTAAGGCTTTGTGTCTTAAATACAGTTTGACAAAAAACCCAGTAGAAACAAAACATCCTTCAAGTTCTAGCAGAGTGCATTTCACACTTATAATTCTTCTTGTGCCACTTTAAACATGGGCATGAAAAAAAAACTTAATTTCAGGTGTTGTTCTATGTGCTCAGTACTGCATGATGAGTATAACAGAATAATATCACACAAAGTTCCATCTAAACTTATGTCCTCTTTCTAGTGGTGGACAAAAGTGGGTCTGTGCAAGAATTTAAAAGCAAAGCAGATAGGTAGACATATGTCTCAGGGGTATCGTGCAAGATTCCAGGAAAATCCAGATCAAGGATTCTCAGTAAGAAGTGGTATCTTTTAAGCCTTATATTGAGTTTTCTTTTATTAAATTGTTCAATTGCTTTCTGGACCCCTGTAAAGCTTTTATAACCGCCTAATACAAGAGGTCTCAAGATTTAATTGTGTTCTGTTAGAAGTTGCTCTCCTTCGCATCAAAGATGCCTTTTGCCAGTTTCATCCGCTGCTCCCTGCTTTCATTTTTGATAGAGATTGTGACCTATTCCTATTCACTCCATCATACGCATCCTGAAGTTTGTTTAGTCACCCCTGCTGTGCAAGCCAGACCAGACATTTGTTTACATGTATGTGGTTCTGCAAACCTTTCCTTGATTTGGTGTGATTTCTTCTCAGATGCTGTAAATATTGTGCTCAGTATTCAGGATGTGGTCATTTTATTGGATTAATATAGCAGCATAGCTATTGTGTCCTCTATTTCTTTTCTAACAGTTTACTTTTTTTTAACAACTGTTTTTCTTTCAAGGAAGATAATAACATATTCTCAAAACCAACAGGACAACTAAAAAAAATATTAGTTTTCTAAATGAAATAATTCAGAAGTTTTCAACTTCAACTACAGCTTATTTAGATTATTTAGAATCTACTTATCTATAAGTAATCAGAAGTTAGTTATTCCTGTATTAATTTTTTCATCTTTATCTGAATACTAACAGTCTGATGATGCTTTCCACTGAATTGATCTCACTGTCACTACGTTGATCTCAAACTATCATCTTTAAAGATCCTGAATGAGGATGTGCTAAATTGTTTCTTGAGCCTATTTCAAACTCCAAATATTGCACTTTTTTACTTCTATCTTTTTATTCAGAAAAATAGTAATGTATTTTTCTATATCCATTATGGTGTGCTTTAGTTAAAAAAAAAAAAAAGAAAAAAGAAAAAATAGTGTATTTAGCTACAAAAAATTTAGTGGCAAGGAGGGTGTGTCAATATGGGCCTGTCGGCATTTGTGGTGCTTACAGGGTGGTGCTTTTTTATTATTATCTGTAAACTATTTGTCAACATTACTTTTTCACTATTGTTGTCATGCCTCAACTGAGATGTGTTTCAAAATTTAGAAAATATATAGAAAAAACGAACATTCTTATAGTTCTTAGATTCATATCTCAGAAGTCTGTTCTTCCCCCAGACATAGGATGTTTTAAGTCAAACAGCATCTCAGACTTGGAGAATGCTAATGTATTCCTCTCAGAAGGACTTTCAGGGCTTCATTCTGGAGATGACAGTGCCACTAAGGAAGTTCTTTCCCTTCCCAGTAGAGTGATACTTGTCATAAAAATTTCCAAGTGATAATTGTGTCAAACTGAAAGACTGTAAAGTTTAAGATTATTCATAGTATTTGCATACTGTTTCTAAATTTCTAGGTTATAAGGAAGGAAGACTTAAGAAAACTTAGAAATTCTTACTAACATTAAAAGAGTTGTTCCATGGAAATGATTTATGTATGCTCAGAATTCGTGTTACTTTTGTGAAAATAGCTCTGTGAATGTTAGATACATTCTACAGTGTGGAGCTGTCAGTGGTGCTTCTTACACAATTTTTAGGGGGAAAATTGTTTCTCACATCAGGCTTATGAATAATTAAATGCTGTGTCTTCTTATTCAGATACACATACACTCATACACATACATCCATTTGTAACAAACAGACTTCTATATATTTATATATCATTATATTAACCTCAGTTTTCTAATAGAACTTGAAAGAGATGAGCTACTTAACTTACCAAAATGTCATGGCCACTCCTTACTAGAATCTAATAGAGAATAATTCTAATACTCTCTGTGCATCAGTTGATGGAGTTAATGTAATTATACTGGCACAAAACTGAACAAATCCAGCACCTACAACACAACATATGAATAGAGTTCAGAACAATATGATGAAACAAGGAGTTTCATTTTTTGCGTTTCCTAAATTTAGCATAGATTATGTATGTGCCTCTGACTTCTACATATTCTATGGATTTCTCATCTTCTATAAAATGCTGCTAAACTTCCTAAAATCTAAGAAAATCTACCATGCAATATTCTCAAACTGATTTTGTTATTTCTGATCGTGGTAGAATGATACTTACTCTAAATCCCCTGCTGTGATTCATAATTTTTAGGAAATAATGAGAATACATTGAATAAGCTATGCTTGGTTTAAGGACATAACAAAAAGCTGGATTCTGTTTCTGATCACAGAAAAGCATGTCAGTCCAATACCCTATTAATTTTAATGCCATAAATAGATTTTATTTTTTTTTTATTATTGCATCAATATTTTGAGAAGCAGAGATTTTCAGATATTGAAAGAATATTGTGGCAAATTTGATCTTTGGAAGATCAAAAGATTAAGAGATCTGAAAAACCAAGGAATTACAAAGCAACAGCCAGAAGGAGATTTGTAACAGTAACAAAGTTAATCAATCCAAACAAAAAAGAAAAAATACAAGATTTTTGTATTGTTACTGAAAGACAGAAAGAATGTTCAATATATAAAACCTTTTCTATTATAAAAGTAATATGTAAAATTGCAGCAGATGGGAAATTAAACTCGACTACATATAATCGGAGCTACTAATATTCCATCTTTATATATATGTTTTTTTGAAAAAACTTTTGAGCATAAATGTACAATAAACCAACAGTTGTGTATGCTTCAGCTTCTGAATATGTCAAATGGATGGATGGGCTGCTTTGCAAGGAAAGAGGCAGAGAGCTGAGGGGGCTATGAATGAGAATTACACAATCGTGAAGGCGCTAGATAAACTGAGCATGGCATCGTTGTTGACCAAATATAACAACTAGGGGGCACTGAATCCTGAATGAGAGTGCAAATAACAGAGGCAGCAAACAGACACAGCAGTTTACACAGTCTTTTACACAGCAAAGGGCAGAAGACGTATATGGGAAACCACAGAACAGTCAATCTCACCTTGATCCCTGGTAACAGGTACAGCTAATCCTGAAAACCATTCATACTGAGGAGAAGAACATGGCTGTAAGCAGTCAGCATGGATTTCTAAGGAGGAAGTCATGACTGATCAACCTGGTATAGTCTTCTGCAATGAAATGTCTAGCTTTCTAGATGATGGGAGATCAATGGATGTCGTCTATCTTGACATTAGTAATACTTTCAACAGTGTCTGTCATAACATACTCATAGACAATCTGATGCAGTACAGAATAAATAAATTTAAAGTTAGGTGGTTGGAAAGTTAGATGAACTACTGGGCTAAAAGATTTGTCCTTAGTGAAATGAAGTCCAGCTGGAGGGCTGTCATTAGTGATCTACCCCAGTGGTCAATGCTGGTGATAGTACTGTTTAACTACAATAGTCATCTGGATTATGGGACAGAGAGCCATCTCAGGAGATGACACAAAACAGGTAAGAGTCATTAATAGACCAGGTATTTCTGCTGTCATTTAGAGGGACATCAAGAGGATGGAGGGATGGACAGACACTGACTTCATAAAGCTCAAATGGAAATGCCAAATCCTGCACTTGTGTAGGAACAAACCCTTGCAGTAGAGCAGACTTGGGGTTGCCTGGCTGAAAAATAGCTTTGCAGAAAGAGAGGTGGGGGATCCTGTTGGACAATATGCTGATAATGAGTCAGCAATGCACCCTCAAGGCAATGAAGGCTGACAACACTAGAATAAGCACAGCCATGAGGTAGAGGGAGATGATCCTTTTTCTCTACTCAGCACTAGTGAGGTTCTGGACCCCCAGTGTAGGAAAGATGTGGACATACTGTAAGGAGTCTACAAAGGTTTGCAGAAATGATTGAGGACTTCACTGCTGTGAACCTGTCTCAAAAGATTCCTCAGACTAAGCGTATTATCTCGTCTGAATTTCTGGACAACAGGTCAATAAGGCAATCCTGAAAATACTGAGCAGGAATGCATCCTCAGATATTCCTGATACAATGGTTCTGGATGCTGGAGGAGTATCAGAAAAAATGGACAATAAAAACACATCCATTTCATTATGAATTTTGTCCTGGCACTGTCATAATCCAGGGACATTAAAATTAGACTTTTCAAAGGAGTGTGTAAATAATAGGTCAACTTATCCTGAACTGTATTGAGAATTTGGTATATCATGAATGTAACTGAGATATGGAAAAACTTAAGGCATCTTTTCTTACAGAAAAAAAAAAACAATTTAGAAAAGTAGTATTATTTTTTCTAACAGATCTATGAATGGCATTTGGCAAATAGCAATTTGTTTTACCCTGGTAAATAGATAAAACTTTGTTACAAAAAATGGACAAGGAAAAAAGTAAGAATTCTCTTTATCTTATCTACTTGTGTATTATCTCCTATCTGTAACTGCTTTACTCTTTCTCTGCTTTTGTCTTTATCTGCTTTACTGCCATGTAGGGATCAGCGCTTGCCCCCTGATGTTTGCATGCATAAGATAATTTTACTGGTCCTGAGAACACTTGTACTATTTTATCAGACGTGGTAGGTCCTAAGATAAGGAAACCCTCACATCACCAGATTACCATCACCATTCATTGCTTTTCACTTCAGCTCCCACATGATTTCAGCAGTCAAAGCCCTACAAACCACAGAACTGGAGATTAGTGACTTGTGGTATTTGAAAGCTGAGGTCCCGAATTCCAGTTAGATGATTTTCTAGCTGCGTGCTATCTTTAACAGCTGGTGAGATAGTAGCTGCTATCATTTCAGAATTTGAAGCTGGGCAGAGTGGAAGGGAGTAGAATAAGTAATTGTAATGCACACATTCACATTCTATCTTTAGCCTTACAAGTCTTAAAAGAAATGCTTTCACTGTTGCAAAGCTCGTAATCACAGCACAGCAGTTGTGCACAGTATTTGTTTCTACTCCAGCCGGTTCAAGAGATACCAGACTTTAATACTGTCAAAGATGAGCAGTGTTTTGGGCAATGATCCAAGGCAGAATATGGTCTATGGCATAACTTTCTAGTGCTTCCCAGAACGCTCATATAATTTTCATTCAAAGATTATAAATAGGAGGCATAATATTGAATGATACCACAGTATAGGAAGCAATATTTTCAGAAATTAAATTATTTATTTTGTTGAATGCACATTTTTTCCTTATTTTAAAGAGTTTAAATATTAGCATGGTGTGGTGTTTTCAGAGTGAAAAACTAGTACAAAGAACCTCTCAGATATAATTCTGAAGATATCCCATTCAGTTTCAAGACATATTTGGATGGAGAACAGGACGTGGGTAAGGGAAGTGGGGAGGAAAGTTAACGTCTGCTACAGGGATGCACCTTTCGTACCTGGAAGAAGTAAGAGGAAAGTAATGAAGATGCGTGTTGAGCAACTGTTGAAAGTTAAGAATTCTGAAAGGGTAAAAGGAACTAAATTGAAGTTGGCAACCCTGTAATTACTGGGAAGGGAAATGATCATGCTTTTTATTGGCCTGAAGATTATGTAGGTGAAAATATTACTGTGGCAAGTGAATCTTAATATATAAAAAAAGGAATGAGAAAAGAGCTTGTTCTAAGTGTACTTTCTTAACCTTTCTTCAGCTATTAAAAAACCCCTTCCATGCAAATCAGGAGTGTGTATATTACTTATAACTTCTCTGTAGGACCAGAAGAATTATTCCTGTCTTCAGAATCAGAAGACATTTTGTAAAGAAATATTGAAGCATGTTACATCAACAAGTCTTATAGTACTTATTTGTAAGTCCTAATACAACCATCTATACTATCTACTTCCTTCAATATTCCTGACATCTGCCTTTTAATTTTTACTTTTAAATGTGTTTAAATTTTGAGTGCTTGGAATATGAATGTAGAACACAATGATTTAGATAATGAGAAAAAGGGCAAAGTCAGTTTGTATTTAGTCTTCATGTATGCTTAGTAATATTAAAAGAGCTGGAGCATGCTTTGTATTCAAATATAAGGAAATTTTCTGTTATCTTATTGTACTATGGAAGAAATTAAATATTTATTGGCACAATTGCATGAGACTGATAAATAGTGACAGACATAGGGAAAAAAAGTATTTTCAAGCAATTTTTGAAAACTGTAGTTTTTTCTGCCTTCTTTCACTGTAAAGGCATATGATACAAACATTCTGGTTCGTTCCAGTAGGTTCAGAGTATTCTAAAAACCAAAGGTAGAAAGGCCGAAATATTGCTATCAGTTCCCTAAAAGTTGAATTTTTTTATTTCTTGTGTTTATTTTTTTGGGGAGAGTGGACTGAATTTTTCTTCTGTCATGTAATTGAAAGAAAGAGTGGTTTTATTTGGTTATGCCATAGCCTGGCATGATCATATTCTAAAATATTAGAATTGAAGAAAGATGTTATTATGCAAAGCCAACTGAGCAAAAATATGTGATTACCTGAGAATGCAGTGGTGCATCCACCTCTCACCCCTCGCCCTGGTTTTGACCTACCCTAAAACACTTGTTTCACAACAATTAAGGGAAAACAATTAAAGAAAAAGGAGAGCTTTTCAAGGGTCATTTTAATTCTTATTATATGTCAGAACAGTGAAACAATTATGTTACAAATTGGACTGATTCTTCTTTTGAAAAACCTAACTGTTAACAAGACCTGAATTTACAAAAGGAGTCCTTTCCTGCTAGGTAGACACGGAGTACTATTTATCCTGACCTGTAGTTCTGATCTGTATAGTTACAGAAATACAGAAGTAAAATGTTGCTTTTAGTTTGCAGTACCAAAAGTTTGATCAAAATTGTAATTTTTGTCATATTCTACTTTAGAGAAAATATTAAATGTAATTATACAGTAAATTTCATTGGTCCCTATTGTAACACACTGTGCCCACAAATGTACTACAGAAATTTATTCTGAGACAAATTTTGAAGTTAAAGTGGGTTATAATTATATAGGAAAACACAAATATCTTCTTGTAGAAAATCAAAGAACAAATTTTTATAAGTTCAAAAAAAAATAATTGAATGAGAAATACAGAAAAACATGGCATAAGGTCTTGTGGCTCTCAAAAAAGATACAACATTTAACATTAGAAGAAAAATTCATGCTGTTTGAGAGCTCATATAGTATTTTTAATATTGGAATGGCATAGTGGATGAGTTTGCACTGGGTCTAAGATATTTTTGCTGTGTAAAAATATGAAACCTAATTCAATATCCATATGTTCACTCATGATCTTTCACAGTCCCCTAATGCTAAAGGGCAAATGTGTTTTAATTAAATCAGAAGCTAACATAAATCCGTGGTCTATAATTTGGGCAGCAACCTGTAATTCTACTCAGAATATTAATTATTTTAGTCATTAATAAATGCCTAAAAGTAAGGTGTAGTTTATACCAGTAAAGATGCTAGCTCAAGTTTATAATGATTTCCTTTCTTAACTCGAATTTGGTTTTATACCAGAGATCCCTTCCTTCTACACCCACACTTGGAAATAATCTGTGCATGACTTTTCAAATAGTTCTGCATAGCACCACAGCCACTGGTGAGACAGAAAATGACAAATGACAAATGACAGAAAATGACAGAAAATGACAGAAAATGAAAAATGGACTGACATTTATTATTATTAAGAGAACTCTCACCCTTTATATTTTAAAAATATGTATTCAGGATATTACTTATTTGTCTAATGATTTATTTGAAAAAAACATTTCTGATACAAGTATTTGAGATGTTGTAGGGGATATTTTCACTCGAATTTCATTTTCTATATCAAACTCATGAAATAGTATATGACTCTTTTAGAAAGGAACATAAGATAATTAACAGTATTCCTTTGAGAAGAGAACTATTTTTTAGTTTCCATGAGGAGTCCTGAAATCAAACAGGAACCTTGGTAAGATTGACCTAGTGTGGGAAAGTTCAGCTCTTCGAGGAGGCATGTGAAATCTCTCAAGTACCAAAGAGAGAGATAATGTGTTTTACAAATAAATTTCATCTTGCCTTTGGAAATCCTGAGATTCCTTAAACTTTAGGTTTTCAAGAATAAATGTTTCTTGATGTATTTCCTTTAACAGTGTTACACTAGTCCCTTACTATTTTGCTGCTAATTTATACTCCTGGGAAATACCCACATCTGTCCTTGGGAAGTCACCATTGATTAAAACAAACAACAACCCTGTAATGTCTCTCTGTAGCATCATTACAGCAAATTGTGTGAGGATTAAATAAGATGACAATAATAATTTAAGTATCGTGTAGCTACCTTAAAGTAGTTTTATCTGGCTCTTCCTTTTAATTAAGGTTTGGAAAGAATCCCATCTTACATTAATACTTACTGTGCACTTGCACTAAAAAAAAAAAAAAGGAAAGATTAATTTATACAGCATTGAAAAATTTTAAAATGTTCTGTGGAGAAACGCACACGCAAACTATATTAATTGAGCTCTAAATTTGTGATGCTAAACAAAGAAAGCAAGGAAATGCACAGTGAAGCAGGAAATGTACCATATGTTATTGTATACCTGGGCACAATGGGGACACTATCTTAATGGCTTTCTTAATGTTCCTGTTGTACTAGATATCAGTGGACATATGGTATGCTGCCTTTTTATGCTTGTGTATTTTCATGATTTTGTTACTGACTTTGATAGCATTTTCTATTTGTCTACTGTTAGGAAAAAGGCTTCAAAATGTTTTGCTCTGGAGTCTGAAATCCATGCATTTTATTTTGATTATTCATTTGTACCTTAATTTTTTACTTTTATCTTTCTTCTTAAGCAGTTGCATATTACTTTTATTATTAGGCTTTCCACAGTTTTAGTCTCTTTTTGGCAATAATTTGGAATACAGTTGTGTAGTCTTTCCATGTACAGAGGGGTTTTGACTCACTGTCAGTACTGGCCAAACAGATGGCTAAAGCAACAGCAGCAGCTGCAGAGCTCACCAGGCTTTGAACAACTATGATGGTACAATGATAGAATCATAGAGTTATAGAATTATTTAGAATGGAAAAGGTCTTTAAGATCATTGAGTTCATCCATTAACCCAGCACTGCCAAGTTCAACATTAAACCATTTCCCCACGTGCTACATCTATATATCTTTTGAATACCTCCAGGAATGGTGGCTCAATCACTTCCCTGGGCAGCTGGTTCCAGTGCATGACAACCCTTTTGGTGAAGAAATTTTTCTTAATATCTGATGTAAACCTCCCCTTGCACAACCTTAGGCCATTTTCTCTTGTCCTGTTGCTTGTTACTTGAGTAACAAGCAATTGGCTTCTTCCCTGCCTGCCCCAAGGAACCTCAACAAGCTCCAGTTGGCAGCAGGCAAGTGCAGAACTACTCAGAGGAAAAATAACTTGTAAACAGAGAAGAGCAGCTGAGCCAAATCCTTTTGACATGACTTACTCCAGTTATATACTGGCAAATATTCTCTTCGTTACAGCTGTGATCTCAGGAGTTCTTATAGGAGGTGTTTGAAGACTCTTGTAAAACAGTGGGGAGATAAAAAGAAGTTGCTATCCATAGGCACTCTTAAGTGTTATGTGTCGTTACATATCAGGACTAGTCTTTTAAATAAGATTGTCTATATGCTAGTGATTTCTAGCAGGTGTGAGTACTTTTGTCTAAAATTTCAAAGCTTACCGTTCTATATATTCATGCAGCAGTTTTAGTAGCAGCTCATGATATTTTCAGCTACGTTAATCTAATTATGAAACAGAAGGCAGAATAAAACTCTCTTAACTTTTTATAGATGTCAGATAGCTGTATGTGACATCTAGAAATGCAGGACTAAATGTTTCTGAAATGCTTAAGTAAGAAATACTTTAAAAACAAATAACATGGTTTGTCCTGAAAATTTGCTATGTGTATTCCCAGGGGAACAAGAGGTAATTTAGGCCCACAGCCATAAGTTACAGCTATTGTTTTTTCACATATTTTAGTTTACTTTCTGTAATTTAAAACTTTTTCAATTGCTAATTTTAGGGATCCTATTTGTTAAGTTTATATTAACATAAATTTGATTAGCAAATGAATGGAAAAGATAGAACTATGAGTAATATTGCATAGGTATTTTAATAAGGAATTGTTACCAGAACTTGTATAGATTTTTTTTTAAGGCAAATTCATTATTGAAAATCATTAAATTAAAGTAATTAAAAAGGAAGTAGCCATCTCATTCAAAAAGATTCCAGTAAAATTCGATAATGACAACTAAGTTTCTGAGCAGCCCAGTCTTGTGTATCCAGCAGAGTGAAGAATTTGCCAGTTTATTGATTCTTACTGATGTAGGGCTTGGCAATCAGTTTGTATCTGGAATGATTAGTAGGCATGTTCATCAGTAGACAGGAGCATGAGGTCTGTGACGCTGTAAACAATCACATGGCTACACTAGCTCAAAGGCTTTTATAGTTGGGCAGCTTAAATGATTTTGACAGGTGATGCTGTTTTTATTAAGAACATGATTGTTTTATAAGAAGTAGACAGATTATATTACATGTGTATTCATAATGGCATGACTGACCCATCCACACTGCCAGGAAATGGGTTACAACTGCAAAGAAGCAACAAGGTATCACCTGTTATATATGATTATTAAAATTATTAGAAATGCCTCTCCCCGAATTAAGGTGCAAACAAGACCATATGCCAAAGTCAATTGTATGGTTTTTATTTAACAATAAATGTGAGGCAGAAAGAGAGAGATAGAAAGAAATAGGAAAAAGGAGAGGCAGGGGAAAAAAGAGAGTGACAGAGAAAGATTAAATAGAAAATATATCACCACTCCATGTAACCCAGTGGCATTCCGTGCATCCTCTTCTTCTGGTCTTCTTGGTGGTGAGGGTCTCAAGTTCCCATCACAGTCCAAATTCCAGTCAGGAGGCATATTCGGGAAGGGGTGTGTTTCAGTGGTCACAGACAGGTAGTTGCTTCCTTGCAGTTTGACAAAAAGTCTTTCTATGATTTTGACAATATTTAAGACATTAAAACATTTCATTCTATCACACCACCACAGTGTTCCACAGCTTTGTAAAAAAGTCTCAGGTTCCCTGATATGTTGTTCAAACAACAAGAAGACTTTTTAGGGTCCCAGAGTCAGGAATAAACCAATTGGTTTGTGGATTCCATTTTCTGAAAACCTGTTCAAGATACATAAAAAAAAAAAAAAAATAAAAAGACTAGAAATACAGTAAATTGCACTGTTGCTTGCGGTAGAATGTCAATGAAAGCGCAAAGATGGCATGGAGAGAATTGAAGATGTATATCTTTAAGCTTAAAGCACAGGAAATTTTCAATTAACCATGGATGAAATAAAAACTAGTAATATATAGAAATAGTTTGGATCTGCCAGGATTTCTTTACTCTTACACGCAGTTTGTAGTGTAGCTACTTTGGGCAATACTTAAGATCCTTAATTTTGATAAATCTCTGTTATTCTATAAAAGGCTACTTTCTGTTCATTGTGCTCTGAATTCCTCAGAGCATAATAGCCTGTTTCTGGTGCCCAGTTGGAGTGGATGTTCTTGGTCTGCTGCACATTGTTTTTAGAATGTGATTTATCAACCCAAAAATTATAAAAACTAATATATTTTTAGCATGGTTATCTTTTAATTATAATCTTTATGGTGATCACTTTTTTGTAAATAATCTCTCCCTATTGTTATTAATATAATATGAAGATATTATGCTGAACTAGTACCTGAATTCTGTCAAATGAAGGGTTTGAGATATCTTTGATCTTTTTCACTATTTCCCACTTTCTCTTCTCATGAGTTACGAGGAAATACTTTAAATGTATCTTGAATAACAATAGGACTGCAGTTCAGAACTGCCAATCAATAAATAATGGCTTCTAGTCATCAAAAGTGTAGCTTGCTTCTCACTGTGAAAGACAATTCCAAATAATTGCTCTGAAACCCTATACTTTTTTGTTCTTTATTAAGGTATCAGCTGAAAAGGTATCTGGTATGTACTATAAAGTTAAAAATTCTGAAAGATTTTCTTATCTAAATTCTACTGTTTCCTACTGAAATTTTTTCTTAGATGAAATTTGACCTCCAATTGTTTTAGCTTCAATTGACTTTTCTGCTTCATGTTGCCATCACACCATTTTAAAAATTTTTTTCAGAGCAAGGAGGTGGAAGAAAGTGAACACAGGATTTGGGACCAGACGAAGTTCCTTGTATGTTGCTGGAGATTCTCCCAAGACAGTGAGTGAAGATGCAGGAGATCATCAAACAGCCCTGCCAGCAGCAAGACGAACAACAAAGAGGAGGAGCAAACAACTTATATTCTTCATAAAGACTTACATGAAAATGTAATTGAAGAAGTGCATGTCAGACATATAAAGGAACACTGCATGCATTATTTTTATGTATTCCTGATTTTTTGATAGGAACAAGGGAAATGATAGTGTCAGTGGGTACAAATTTAGAATTTTTGTTGGCCATTATCTGTCCTTCCTTTCTAGTTGTCTTAATGGCTCTCTTCTAAAGTAAAATGTGGATTTGAAATAACATGTCCTATATTTTATCTTTGGGTAAATGTACTTTAGAATGTGCATGGCATAGCAGAGAGGTTCACATTCTGTCCTGGAAAGACAATGAGTCTGAAGTAGAAGTCAGTGGTTTGCTTCTTGCTTTGCTCTTGCATTTTGCTTTCATATAGCAGTGAGCAAATACATCTGTACTTCAGGTCCTCCTGCAAATGATTGGAAGCTGAGATCTACATGTTTTTCTGACCCTCCCTGAGCTTTTGTCTGCTGCTGGAGATGGAATGCTAAAGCAGAAGGATCTGTGTTTTGACTACCTTCATACTTTCTTAACCCTGCTTCGTGTCTATAAATGCTGACCTAATCCCAGTCATTACCTCTCAGGATAGACTAAGGGATATACAATGAGGGAATATTGTCTTTTTTTGTTGTCAGTGCCAATACACAAGTTCATCAACAAAGTATACAGAGATACGGTGAGATAATGTATTTTTAAGTAGAGTTTAAACATGTTAAACTTCTAAGAATGGACAATAAAATAAGATTCGTAATATTTTTTTTCATAATCCAAACTTCCTCCCTTTATTAGTTCACTGGTTCAAGGTTTTTTATTGAACAAAAAGTTCTGGTCTTGTTCCCTCCGTTGTGAAATGAAGCACTGACTTTCTCTAAAACTCCATCTGCTTTTCTTCTGCCAGCGTCTTCTTGCCACCTCAGTGTGTAACAGCAGTATTGAAAACATTGATGTGCACAATATTAATGGAAATTGCATAATTATTGATTTTCAAATGTTATAACAGCCAAGTGCACTTTTATGGTTACCTTGAAGCACTTGAAAATACAGCAGTACCACTCAACATCTTACTGATAAAAGCTTGCATCATTTAGATAAGCTTTACAGATAAGATTTTTTTTTCTCCTATCCTCTGACAAGCCATTAGAAACATACTTGTTTCAGAGATAAAGCCCTAGGGTTCCAGCATTGGGCAAAATCTGTATAAGCTCCAGGGTCTCTTTTCAGCCCACAGTAACATCTGTGGCTAAAAATCAAGTCAAACGATTTTATGAGTTACTAGGGAAACTGGGATTCTGTCTTTCCCCTCTATATTTCTAAACAAGTAGGAAAAACAAGTAACCTTTAAATGGTGCTGGAGAACATTTCTGTGCTTGGTAATGTAATAAGGATATGGATGGAAATCAAACTAGCAGCTGGTTTCTTCTCCTCTGTCTAGCTCTACCACATAAATATTTTTTACTTGTTCACTGTATTATAATACTCAGCAGGTGTGATACACCTGGGTAGTCTAACAGTCATGGTGACAGTAAAAAGATCATCAGATGATGCTAGTTTAAAAATTTATATTTCAGAATATCAATGCGGTATCTTTTCTTTCTCATGAGGAAATTATACTTTCTTGTGGGGTAGTTAGTATTCGCATTTGTCCCACCCATGTCTTTGTAATCACTTATTGATCATATTTTACTTTCAGGTGCCTTCTGAATAGCACTTTTTAAGTTTTCTTGCTTACCTATGATAGATCACGCAAGATGCCTTAATTTTTCATAATTTCTCTCTATTCTCTGATGTAGAAAAAACTCAGCAACTTCCATTAACTTCATAAAATATTTATGTTGTCAATATAGACACAGAGAACTTCAGAGGCCTCTATGAAGAAGTAAGCCCATAAACTAGTCACTTGAAGGTAAGCCAAAATGAGATGATGCATGATTGCCCTGGCTGGAGTTGAGTATGTCTGACCTTTTCATAATAATACTAGAATGTCTCCTGATCTTAAATAGACGTCTATGATATTTGCTATATATCAGTGTTCCCATCCATTCCTCTTCAGACTTTACACAGTGACTAAGCATAATTAACCACACAAACTCCTAATGCTAAATCTGGTTGCAAACCTTTGAGTTATTCTTCATCTCTTAAATGAGTGGTGCCTAAAAATGTGGATTGTCTCTAGAAAAACTTCACAAAATAGTCTTTCTTGTTTTCCTTTTCAAGGTGATAGATAGTATGAATGTTTTATGTGGATCAGTTTTACAAACAGATTATAAACGCAGTGATAGAAATACCTGAAAATAATTTTCACAATTTTCAATTAAACCTTGTTTAATACCATATATAAATATATATATATTATTTAATATTGGAATACATGCAGAAAGATAAGAAAGAGTGATTTATGTGGTTTTGTGGTCACCTAGTAGTTGATAGGAAAACAGTGGGTAACACTGTGTTTAGAACATAATAGAATAACTCATCTGGAAAGGATTTAAGATATTTAAAATAGATTTAAGAATTTAAAATATGCCAGTAAGCAATTATTTCTCAGAAACTATGAAGATTCTTGGATGCTTTTTACCATTACAGATCTTCTATCACATGACTTCAGGAAGAAGGAAAGAAATTTTATTCAATTGAAATCAAAAAGGTCTATTCAAAATGATCTAAAAAATAGCATTAATTTAGGGGGATATTCTAAATATATTCAACAAATATAACTATGTTAGACTGCAAATGTGATTCACTTGCCTCCTTTAATCATGAATAGAATATTTTCCGGGCAATGCCATTTCAGGAATCTATTGATCATAATTAGAAAAGGACCATGAATGACTATTTATGATAAGATTGGATAAAAAATTCTTAAGGTTATTAACATTTGAAAGGAAGAAAATGTAGATAAGAAAAGGACAAACAAAACCACGCTATTTAACATTTAAGCTTTGGGTTTTATCTTTGTAAGAGAATTTAAAATGAAGAAGCATTTGCATACCATCAATCAGTGAACACATCAGAAGTTAAAAATGGATTTGCTAGTTTCATTAGCTCAACAAAACGCAATGGTACACATACAATAGACTGTATTTCTGTTAGTAAATTAATGCTTTTCTTCCAGTCAGATAATCAATAAAAATACAAATGGATTCAACAGCTGATGTTTTACATAGCTTCTCATTAAACATTGTACTGCTTTATTGGTATCTACAAATGGAATTTAAGAAGTGGAGCTTTGAGAATTTTAAAATGACAGCATATTCCTGAAGGCACTTAGTTGTTCCCTAATGTTCTATGGGCATTGATTAGAGATCAATAAAAGCATGGATCTCTCTCTTAGGGAGAAAAAAATTTAAAAAAATTGTGTGGACCAAATAGTGTCATGGTAATATTCTAAGAAAATAATTTAGAATAAAGAAAAATATCAAACTTTGAGCTGTCTGCATTTAAAAGAAAAAAAGAAACCCAGTATTTTTAATGTACTTTGATGTATCTTAGACAGGTATTTTGAAAAATCACGATTTTTTCTTAATATAAAACCATAAATTTATGTGATTATTCTCATATTTTATTCTTTCCTTACTGTGCGCTAATTCTGCACCATATTTTACTCCTTTTATGTATTGTCAGATATATTGTTAAAAATCAGATTGAGCGGAATAGGAAGTATTAGATGCTTTTACTGCATCTAATGGAACAATAATTTTTTTCCCAACTTAAATGCCTTATGAAAGCTTACATGTAATTACATATAAATAATCATTGATCAGATTCTCTTTTTACAGTGTTGTGGTGTGTTAGCCATGGCTGACTGCCAGGTGCCCTCTGAGATGCCTCTCCACAGAAGAGGGGGAGAAAATAGGATTAAAGAGCTTGAGAATCAAGCTGAGGACGGGGTGATTTCTTATAAGGTATTTTCATGGGCACGACAGATCTGATGTGGGGAAATATAGCTTATTGCTAATTAATTACAGTGTAAGATAGTGAGAAATAAAAAAAGTAAACAAAAACCACCTTTCCCTCCCCCTTCTTCCCATGTATGGCAGTTTGAGCCACATTAGAAATCTAAAATCCAGTTTCCAGGCTTCCCCACCCCTTCCTACATTTTATCCCAACACCGAAGAGAAAACTTTCAGGCCAGAGGCTTCTGTAGGGAAAGGGGGAAGCATATATACATTTTATTTACACAAATAAATATACTGTACAAATTAAAAGCAGCTATATATATATTATTACACTTCTATCAGTCTCTTCAAAGCTTCTCCTTTTAACTTTAGTCCAGGAAAAGCCTTTCAAAGCTGATAGGTAACGCAGTCTCTCTCTCGTGGGAGTGTTCGGGGCCCCTGAACACTCCCCCACCAAACTTCAGCTGCTTGTGGAAGTCCTTCCTTCCTCACAAACTCCAAGAAGGCAGCTCTGAGTCCCTTCTCCTTCGTCCTGTGTCATTTCTGCTGTGTGATCTCTCCCTCTTGGTCTCATACCTCAGTTCGCTGCTGCTTTAGTGTAGCCTATCACAGTAGGCGTTTGGAATTGTCATTCTTCCAAGTCAGTTTCCGGTTGCCCCCGGTCAAACCTCGGCAGGGCAACTCCCAAGCCCTTTGGCCTGTCTCCAATTTTGCCTGGGATTTCTTTCTCTGGCTCCGAGCTGTTTTGTTATCAGCCCGTCCACTTGGCTCTGCTTCAATGCTGAGCCTTGCATCCACTCCCACTAAACAGCGAGAGGGAAAAGCAGCCCCCTTCTGCAGCCTGGCTTTCCCAGGGGGAAAGAAGAAGAGGGCCTGGCCACAAGGCGTGCCTCTCTCTCTCTCTCGTTTACCAGTTGTTTGTGAGTCACATCCCTCACAAACACACACTCACTCCAATGCTGTCTCTAACTTTAGCCTAGGCAGAGTTAGGGGGTCTCAGGGCTCCCCTCTCCCCCCGCCGGAGGTGGGGAAAGAAGGAGCCCAGCCAACCCCTCTCCTTCTACACCTACAAGCAGCAGACACCAACAGAAAATCTGCCAACAGCTTCCGGTGCTGTGTATATATGATTTTAAGCAGAAGCGAACAAGATGAGGGGTGATTGGCTCTCCAGGGAACACTGCTCTGGCACCCAATCACCTCTGAGCCCCCAATCCTCAGGGGGAGCCAATCTCAACCCATAACACCATGTTAAACTTTGGTCTTCACTCCTGAATCCTCTGCCTCTTTACTTCAAGTAGCACAGGAGTATGGGGAATGAGGTCCATAACATCTCCTCCCTGCCACTGCTTCTTTCTCAACATGTGGTCCCTCCCACAGGATACAGCCCATGAACTGATCCAATGTGGGTCCTTCCCATGAGGCATGATCCCTCAGGAACAGACTGCTCCAGCATGAATTCTAAGCTGCAGGTCTTGCCAGAAAATCTGCTCCTGCATGGTTTCTCCACCAGCTGCACCTTCCTCCTGGCATGTCTACCTGCTCTGACGTGGGGCCCTCCATGGGCTGCAGTGTGGATCTCTGTTCCATCATACACCTCCACGGGCTACAGGAAGACAGCCTGCCTCACCACAGTCCTCTCCAGAGGGCTGCAGAGGAACTTCTGGTGCCTGCAGCACCTTCTCCCTACCTTCTTCTGTTTGTTTCACTTTTCCTCACTCTTCTTTCTCACAGCTGATGTGCAGCATTTTTACCCATTCCTAAACGTGATATCACAGAGGAGCCAACAGCTGATGGCACAGCTTTGGCCAGTGGCAGGCTCTTTTAGGGGCTGTCTGTAACCGGTTCTGTCGGACATGGGGTCAGTTTCTGTTGCCTTCTCAGAGGCTACCTCTGCAGCCCTCTCCCTGCTACCAAAACCTTGGCACAAAAACCCAATACAAAGGTCTTCATTCCAATAGTAAAACACTTCTTTCTGGAGTAGTCTGAACAGTGGAAAAAATCTAAGTCAGAGTCAATTTACCCCATTGTCTTATTTAAACACATTTATTCCACCATTATTCTATTGTTGTGATCTCTTATAAAGAAGTGCATCAATTTTTTGGGGCTACTTGAATTATTCAACACAACGCTAGCTGTACAGCAGTATGCTGAACTGTTCCAAAGAGGTAAGAATTAATATATTTCTCCATGGTCGATAAGAGTTTTTTCCAATGTGTCATTCATTACACTATTTAGCAATGAAAAGTCAAGAATACAAGAATGACGCAACTCGATTAAAAACCATAGAAAATTTTACATAGCTTATTGTTAGTAAAGTAAAATTGTTTTCAAAACACAAGTGTGTTTCTGTTCTGTTAATAAAAATATAGCCACTTTGTATAACTTACAAGTTCATGGAATCATAGAATTGCTTGGGTTGGAAGGGACCTTAAAGATCATCTAGTTCCAACCCTCCTGCCATGGATGGGGACACTTTCCGCTAAGCCAGGTGTTAGGATATGATTATTAAAACATACCTCTGCCCAAATTAAGGCACAAATGAGACCATATGCCAAAGTCAATAGTAATGGTAAATATGAGGGAGAGAGAGAAAGATAGAAATAGGAAGAAATAGAGAGAGATATTAAGTGAAAAGGTAAAGATACCACCACTACTTGGATTCTGACAGCATCCCACCGGTCCTCCTTCTTCTGGTCTTCTCAGTGGTGAGCATCCCAAAGTCGTGCTTCCGGGGTACTGTTTCTATACAAGTCATGTCATGGATATTCACAGGGCATCTCAGATGTTCACATAACTTGAGATGGCATTGGTGTAAGCAGTTGACTTCTTTCCCACAGCTTGCACAGTGGAATTTTGTTGGTGCACTAATTTTAAACCTTTACCTTCATTTAGGTCTGGAATGAAAACTCTTTCCTTTCTCACAGTGTTTCGCTGTTCAAACCTTTGTTCAGGTAGGTTACCCAGATCTGTCTGGTTCCTTTCTTTTAAACGTCTCAAACAGCTAAGCTTTGAGATGAACAGAAAATATGTTCAATAACAATACGATTTAATTTTTTTCAATCTCCCTTTCTGGTAAGGAAAATTTTTTTTTTCTTTTTTTTTTTCACTTTGAAATTCTTTTCTCCCAGGTTTGCTGCCAAACTGAAAAATTCATTCTCACAATACTTTTTTAATGCTGCATAGAACAGCAGAGGCTTCTGGACAGGCACAAAAATCTATTCTAGTATTTTTTCTTTAATTTTTTATGGAAATGCTTTTTTTTTTAAATCTAACTTTACAGGTTTTGGGGTTTTTTTTCAAAAATATTCTCAAGGTACGAAGGTGTTCACAGTATTTTTACCAATTTTCAAGAGGATGCATTTTTCTGTCATCAGCAAGTAATATCTGGAACTTTTTTTTTAAAAAATATTAGATGTCTCTTGCACATTTTTCCTTCAAAAGGGATGATGTCAGTTATTTGTTTCTTCTCCACTGTGTTTCACAACACTGACTTTGCTTTAGATCATTATTCAAACCTTGTATCACATAACAAGCAGCAGTAAGTTAGAAAATACTGAATATAAACAAATCTTAGTGCCATATATGTATTAAAGGAAAACGTGAAGTCTTTCAACTTATTGTAAATTTCTAGGCTCAAAATTGCATTATTTTTCACCATGATCAGAATATACCTCTATATTAATTTTTAAAAGTTAAATAAAAATTAAGCTGAACGTGTAGAAAGTGTAATTATAATGCTTTACTCTTTGTTAGCTCTAAAAAATCTGCTGCTGTTGCATTTCTTCATTTGTGTTTTTCACAGACATGGTTTTTTGCATATTCTGGGTTAAAATTTAAAAAAATATTTTTAAAATGTATGAGAAAATGCAGCAGTGTTTTTGGAACGTGAACAGGACTTCAATGAGAATGAGGACTAGACATATAACTTGGCAGGCTCAAGATAGCTGGGAGCTAAAACTCACCATGATCTTCAAAAATAATGGAGTAAACATTCCATTTTTATTAATTCAAGCTATTAAAATTCTCACAGTTTACATCAATCTGCACTCCAATCTACATGAGAAGGAAAACAGAAAATATTAACTATATGTTGGATGAGAGTCTTTTAATGCATTCAGGGAAAGAGGGAACCTTATGAGTTGGACAGTTATTGAAAGTCTTGCATATTTAAAATTTGGTTTCAAATGTCTGTCATTAAGGAATATAAACAGAAACTATAATTGTGACTGCTCCGTAGTTCTTTATCTATGAAAATACTGCCCATAGAACTGAAAATATGCTCCTAAAGAGACTTTAATGTCACAGTCCTTTTTAATTGAAGCTCATCCTGGATTTCTAAGGTAAAACATTACAAACATAATTGGGTACAACACTGACAGAAAAGTAATGAAGAAGATATATTTTATTTATTAATTTTCTTTCCATTCTTTCATTTGTTCACATTGTTTGCATATATGGAAGCAGAAACTTCATGTTTTAGTTCTCCCAACTCCCTCAGTAAGATGAAGTTTAATCCTTCAAAACTTAGATATTGTAGTTTGCCTTTGTGTCCACATAGGGTATAAGAAAGTCAGCTTCAGTTTTCCATGTGTTTTTTTCTTAGAAAGTTGATTTTTTTCTGTGTCTGTATTGTATTATTAGGTATTTCTTTACAAACTAATCTGAGTCATGCAGAAGCAGCTTTTATTATATTTAAAGTCAAAAATTCAGGATGGTGGAGAAAAAAAAATCAACTCCTGGCTAAGTCAGTTACATTTTCCTATATCTCTACACATGATGGTTTCTAAACAGGAACATTGGAACAGAAGTAAGGGTCACATGAATGAAGTAGTGACTATCGTCACTACTATGTGAAAAAAAATAATTTACTATTACTGGTATCCCTCTCTTAAAGCTGATCCTAAAGAGAAAAAATGGCTTGATTTTCCTTTAGAACTAATGCACAGTATAACTCAAAGTCCTCCTTAATTGCCATTTCTTCAGGCCTGACTTCCCATAATAAAACATTTCACCCATAGGAAAAGATATATTTGGCTGCTGAAGATTTAGCCATTTTCTTTAGATAGTGCCCTGTGGGAGAGACAAGGAAAGGGAAGACTTATTTTTTACTCCTAACTAATTTTCAGACAGTAGAAAGGAGATGCTAGAGCTCAAAAGATGCTAGTCTTTTCTTCCTAAATATTTTATATTTACAGCACAGTTTGCTGCAGCACTGTTGAGTGGGTATATTTCTTTGATTTGGCCAAAAGTAAACTGGCCCTATAATATTTTTAAATGGAAGATTCGTCTTAAGGTTAGTTTCCAATTAAACACTTGATGCAGTAACCATCTAAGCTACTCATTTAAGCATATCGGTATATTGGAGGATGCATAAGATATGATGCATATATTCAATATGTGAAGCACAATCATACATTTGGAAAGCTTTTGTGCATTTAGCGAAAACAATCCAGAAAAATCATGGAGTTTTAATATGAAAATACTCTGCTAAGTGTTAGTTAATGCACTTCTCATTCAAGCTAGAAAAGGTATAACATAAAAAGGGAAGTTTTGTGCCCTGGAGAAACTGATATGGGAATATCCCATATGGGAAAAATTCCCATTTTTCTGAATGGGAATATCATAGAGTGTAGTTCACTGTTTGTATTGTTTCTTAAGCTAGAAGTTCCATATTCTCTGTTCTAAACTTTTAGATTTCGAACTATTATTGACTTAACCTTTCCACTGAATATTATCCTTTTCATATATCTATACTGAATTTTAAAAGCAAGTGCTCTTGCATGCAAGTACAGAAGATAATAAGAAAGTGTTACAGGTACGTAATCTTAATCTTTTTCTGACACACATCAAAGCCACCTGACCAAAGGCATGACACTGAAAAGGAAGTCAAGTACTAAAGAGAGAAAAATCTGTGGACTCATGGGTCACAGCACTGTAACAGTTCAGGCCAGAATAACATTTTTTTTGTGAAAGGCTTGCTAGAGCTACAAATATATTTGCAATGCACATCATCTCCAGCAAACAGCATGTTCGGTGTAATCCCAGATTGAATACATTTAGCATAATTTCAGGCACTGATATTTAGAGGCTTGATGAACCTCATAAGTATTGGTGAAAGCATCTGAATATAAATAATGTAATGAAAGATCTGTACCTATTAACTTCACAAAAGTCCTGTCAGCCTCTGTTCTTACTCATGGAAAGATTCCATCAATGAGGAACCTTTAGAACAGTAATATATGTATGTGTGTATGTGTGTAGAAGCACATAACCTAAAATACAATTTTTTCTTTACAACATACTTACCTTTAGGTTTGACATCAGTTAGCAAAACAGAATTAAAATATTATAGATTTAGCAAAAAAGTGCTATAGCACATTTTTAAAAAATATTAAAATGCATGGAATTTAAGAGAACTATTCACTGTGCATGTTACTGTATCTTCCTCGGTGCACATCACTCAAAGAAAATCTTTGTGTCCTACTTTTCTTCTTCAAGTCACATGGATTTGAAGAAAGTTGACCAAAGTGACCAAAATTAGAGAACATGACCAAATGATGAGGGGATAAAAGAAAGAGGTATTGCAGAGGTCAATAAAGCTAAGACGATTCCAGGGAGGCGAGAAAACTGGAATCATTTATTGGACATACAACTTCATATTTAAAGGATTTAGGGTTTACATATTTAACAGGGGCTTTACATGTTCATGTTATTAAAATTGGGGGGTTTCACAAGGATGACATAAGGGAAAACCCAGGTTAACACATCTTGGGATCTTAGGAATTAACTCATGGAAAAAAATCTACTTTATCTTGGGGATTTTACAGGGGGGTTATGTATTGGATCTACAGGATGCAAGGGATACAGAGTATACATATGCAAAGGGGGGAACACAGTGGGTTTTATGTAGAGGTCTGATGAGATCAGAATGTGGATCCTCTGGCCCAGGCAGGGCATGTGATAATATCATGTAAGGAGTCTCTTTAAATCCTCCTGAAGAAGGCAGGAAGAGTCCACAGAGATGAGGTTAGTGAAGAGGGGTTTTTCCAGTTTCTGTTCCTTATGGCCTGCTGTAGAGACCACTCAAATTTCTTTCTGCAGATATCATATTTTGGAACCCAACAAGGTATGAAACTAAAAATGATTAATGCAGGTAAAAGAAGAAGTGTACAAAAGTAACCCAAGCAAGTATGCTCAGAAAATTGTCCATAAAAGGATCAAAGCAGAAGCATAGTAGACTTTTCATCCTAACATTGCATGGCATACTGGGACTCATTAGGCCAAACCTTCTTCCAAAAGTTTTCAAATGTTGTGTGGTAAAATGCATGAACTTCAGAAAGAAAGTAGATAGGAACATATTTCCATAATTCATAATACTGTACATACTTAGGCTCTTTACCTCCAGTTTAACAAGAAATATAATCCTTTCTGAGTAATATAATTTAATTCTATTAAAAATACAATTTCTCACTGTTTTGCTATTCAGCATTTGAAAATAATAGCTTCAATGCTTAGATGGCCTGTTTTTTCCAGGATTGGTTTTACAAAATATCACTCTTCTTCTTTTTATTTTTTTGTTTCACAAAATCATAGAATGGCTTGGATTGAAGGGACCTTAAAGAACATCTAGTAACCTCTTCCACCAGACCAGGGTGCTCAAAGTCCCATCCAATCTGGCCTTGAACACTTCCCAGGGATGGGGCATCCAAAGCTTCTCTGAGCAACCTGTTCCAGTGTCTCAGTAAAGATTTTCTTCCTAATATTTAATCTAAATCCACCCTCTTTCAGTTTAAAGCCATTCTCCCTTTTCCTATCACTACTTTTCCTTATAAAAAGCCCATCCCCAGCCTTTCTGTAGGCCTTCTTTAGGTACTGGACAGCTGCTTTAAGCTTCTCCAGACTCTTTTTTTTTTTCCAGGCTGAACAACCCACACTCTCTCAACTTGTTTTCATAATTTCTTTGTTTTTAACCGTGACCTTTCAAGTACAATTCCCACTTTCAGAAATGACAATACAGAAGTGAAAACAGGCTGGAGGTAGTTTCTCAAATCTGTTTAGGGTAATGAAAAAAAGCATGTTTGGGTTGTTTTTTCTTTACTAAAGCATAATAAAATCATCTTTGCTGAAGATGAATTTAAATTAATTCTGACAATCAGATGTTTTAAAATTTTATCAGGTTCATAACTACTGAATGCATAAATATTTTGGGTCAAATGCAAGATTTTTTAGAAGTCTTTTCATTTACTAATTTTTACTGGGTTATGAAAATGTCAAATGGGATTGAAAAACACTTATTAATAGATTTCCTCTCTAGTACTGGTCTTGTGATCTATCTTGTTTTATAGGTTCATTAGTGGTTTTGACACAAAATCTAGAGTATGCTTACAAAAGTGCTGACAAAATAAAGACATTATTGTCCAAGCAAAACAGAACTGGCATATCATATAAGCGTGAAATAGAACTCAACAATCCAGTGACTATAATATAAATAGTGCAATTAGAAACTGACCATGTTTCTCCTTTATCTTGTGATAGATTTAGTCAAAAATGAAGAGGGCAAGGAAGCCACCAGCAGGTTTCAGAAGCACTTTGGTGTTAATAGAGGAAGTAGTAATGAGAGGCACCAGAGGACACATAATAAAGCTACATACAAATCTGGTTGCCAGTGTTCAGAAAAATAGAATTCAAATTTGAACCATTCTATTCAAGGGCTACTAAGATGGGTATATTTGACTAGAATAGTTTGCCTTCTTTTAGTTTACTATATAAAGCTGAGGAGGACTCAGAAACACTCTGGATGTGGGAGAAAACGACAATATAGGCTAAGCAGCAATGACAGTGTCACATCATACGACCATAAATTTACTATGAAAGATTTGTCTTCACAACTAGAACAAAGTCCCCACCCTCTCTTGTGGGGTCGTGGTATGTTACAAGGTGAGTGATGCAATGATTTTGTTAAATTTAAAAAATCAGTTAAATTGAAATTTAAGTATTATGTATTACATGGTGTTAAAAGAGGGATGAAAATGTGGACTGCAAGACCTTCAGGAGACTAATGCATGAGCTTAGTCTGATATATTAGGAATGATAGAAAGTGGTTGAATGACTGCAGTTATCCATCAACCAGGCTGCAAGCCACAACACTGTGTTCCTTCCACAATAATGTAAGGCAAGGACTGATCATGCTGTTCCAAGATTCCTGTTCTCCAAGGTGTTTAAGAAATATTGCATATGAACTTGTAGAAATAACATTAATAGTAAATTATATTCAAGTGAGGTGAAAGTGTGATACTATAGTCCTGTTAACAACAAGGAACCTGTGTCTACTGCCTCCAAAATTCTGCACCCTTCGGGATGTTAAAAGTAAATTGTTTACCTGAGTTTGTAGATTGCATGAAAAAGTTTCCTGACATGTTTGAAATGCCCCTGAATCTCAGATGAGGATTAATTACCAGATGCAGCAAACAGCTGGCTCTGCCATTGCCAGCTCAGTCTGCAGCTGAGCAAGTCAAGCAGTGGCAATGCTGTGCTATACCACCCCTGCTCCCTGACTCTGGAGTGAACTCTGGAGAAATCCTTCCATTTCATAAAGCCAGAAGAGGCTTGCTACCTTTCCCAATGAGAGGAGGGACTCCATGAGGCTGCAGAGGTATTTCTCAACTGTTAAAGAGGAGAAGGTCATTAACCTTCTCCTCTTTAACTCAGTATGTTATATAATAACCTAATATATTGTGCTATGGCGTTTCTATGCTTTGAAATAACGCACAGTTTCAGACTTAACTAGATCCCCAACATTCAGTCTCTCTGTTCAAAAATGTCATAGTGTTAAAATATTTATTATTCAAATACATTTTTAAGTGACTAAAAACACCAGAGACCTGAATACTGCCCCTCAAACAACTGTATGGGTCTGACTACAAGAAAGAGCTGCATTAATTATTTTGTCTTCTGTGTCTTCATTCCACAGACATTAAGTACCATCAACCCTATCTTGCCCAACAGCAAATTGACATTTTACTTCTCGTCAACAGCAGGAGAATTGACCTCTATGTGGGAACGACAGCTAAAACAGTTGGTGCTCTCTGGGACTTGTTCAACATATGCTCATCCATTGAAATGTTCTACATGTTTCCTTCATAATAGGGGTTGGACCTCAGCCATTCACAAAGTAGAGGACAGCCATAAGCACCAGGCCACGAGCTATGTTCTCTGTATGGCCTTTTCTCTGCACACCTTCTGTTCTACTCACTCCCCAGAAAATAACTTTTTTTCTAAACTTAAAGTTTTTAATCAAAACGAATTCCCCCTTTTTTGCTAAATCTGGTAATTGTTCATATTATCTTCAATTTAAATGAAGAAAGAAACACTATGCTTTTTAGCAGAGTGTTCCTTTCTTAATTAGAAAACAGGAATTTATGCCAGTGGAATAAATTATATTATAGCACAACATTTTAAAGCATCATTAAAGCGTCATTAAAGCATCATTAATATAAATACATAACCTTCCTTTTTGACAGAAGTGTCACTGCTCTATTCAAAATTGAAATTAATTTTCAGACTTGTATTTCTTCAAACACCATCCTTTTCATCCAGGACTCCTAAAATAATGCATTCACTTTATGTGTTAGAGAAGTGCAGCCTGATCCATATAACTTTTCCAATCTCCATAGCTTTATAAAAATCCTCAGAAAATAACAATTTTTTTTCCCAGATAATCTTTAAGTGATAGCATTGCTGTTTCTATGATCATATTTTATTTTCAGTTTATGGGTCTGTAACATGTAGCTACTAAATTGTATTAAAAGTGGTAGGACATGGCATTATGGCTGGGACTTACATCTGGCTGCAGAAGATCCATGAAACCATAGATGGTTATATTTTCACAAATCAATTAGAAAATAGAAAGAATGGCTTTATAAGCATTTGAGGAGCCAACAGAATTCTTCTCTGTAAAGATGTAGATCATTCATTGGTCCCTGGGGCTAAGAGTATAGGATATCAAGACTTTTTCACTGGCTTTGAGATCAAAATGACATAGCCCAGTTTGCATTCACCAGTACTCTCTTCTCCCCCAAAAGAAGTGGGCAGCAGCAAAACTGCCTGTGTGGCATGTCCTTCTCAAGAGTTGTTTGTGCCAGCCTGTGCTTGGGCAGCACATGGCAGAATGCCACCTGACATTGGCCAGAGCTGTAAAGGACCATGCCAATGACTGAGCGTGCAGCCATAAAAGACTGTAACCACGATACAATTACAGACCATAATTGTGGTGCTGTCTCAAACCTAACACTGTTTTGTTTATTTGTACAGATAGGACCTGTGAAACCTGTGAGATAGCAAAGGAGAGGTGTTTAACATTTGCAGAATATTAATATGATATAAGCTGATGGAAAGATTATAATGTGCTAAGAAATATTTTTTTTTTTTTGTTCTCGCTTCTATGAGAACAATGAATTTTAAAATCCTAGACATCTTTTGATGAATTCTGAGCCGTATGCTTTTATTAGCTATTTAGGCTCTGTTTTAAAGAAGCCTCATCATTCCAGATACTTAAGCTCACAGGTAAGTCTGGGCCACATAGATTAGTTATTTCCTGTAACAGGATTCCCATGTATTATCAGTCTTGCTTTGATTTTTAGCTATAGGCTCCACCTTCTGTCTTTTTTAGCAACTTTTTTTATGTCTTTCTTACAATAGGTGTAAGTTCTCCTCCCGAAAGATATAAATAGAGGTCTCAACTCATCATTAAAAACATATTTTAACCTTTGAAACCAGAGGGAATTTGGATAATAGAATGGGACTCAGAGACACAGAAACTAGACATTACCATAAATAACATATTGTAGAGGTCTAATAGAGTGAAAATATATCTCGAACCCAAATCAATACTAGTAAACTAGTCACAAAATAGATTTATTACTGTGTACTGTGTACTTAAAGTTTTGAATTGACTTGAAATTCATAAAGCTATTCCTTGTGAAATTATTTAGATCTTACCTTTATTAGTATGTGTACAGAAAGTGCAAATGATCATTGAGGAAACTTGTCTACTTTTTAATGTTTTCATTTGCAGTGAACAGAGTTGCCAAGTCTATGTCTCGTAAAACTTAACACCTTGAATCCAGCTGGTATATAAAAGCAAGCTATGGCCTATCAGGGTTTGGAGCATGAGCAAGAAAACACAAAGAACTGCATTGTAAGGAAAACATTGCTTACTTTAAAAAAAATATGTGTGGTTAAGCAAATTTTTTTCCCCTGATATCAGTCTGGAGAGGAACTTGAAGAGACAGTCACAATCTGAGTTCTAAATCACCATGTGTGATTTACTCAAACTTTGAGAAAAGAGAAAGGAAGTATTTTTTGGTTTAGATGTGTGACCAATGCAAAATCATTGTAGAGAATTTTTATTCTTAGAGATTTCTTTGGACTCAATTTAGCTTTTATTGTGATATTACAATACCTGAAAATCTCTAATTGTAATTAGTATAAAATTTTTCTCAAGTCTTGCGTCAGTGCTTACAGTATGTTCTAAAATCTTTTTCTATTTCAATGTAGAATTGCCCTTTTTTGTTATAGGACCACATTTTGCCATTAAAAGAATATGGTTTTAAATACTTTAATGGTATTTCAGAGCTGATTATGTATAATGGGCAAGTCCAGAAAGCCTTTTTAGTCTGAGTCCTAGACAATAGTGATAACTAGTTCTTTCTGTTGTCTTGTACATGAAACATTGTAGAATTATGATCTCCTATGCAAGTCTGGCATCATCAAGGTCCAGTTTGAGATTCAATCAAGCTTTATTTTGGGCAACTAATGCTAAAGGTATCAAATTGGAAGTATCAATACTAAGAAGAAAACTTTATTTTATTCTGTTATTCCTCAATATATAACCTGGAAAAAAGATCTAATGGAATAGCAGTTCTTTTAATAATTATTCCATATAAAATATGAAATCCTCTGATTTTTTATATTCTGATTCTCTCTGCATCTATGAAACACTTTGCTGTTTTACTTGACTTTATTGAATTAGCCATAAAATTTTATAAAAAAACCCCTGAATATTTGGCTTTAGTTTCTCTTAATATTAAAAAATTCCTTGTAATACTCCATCTTCATTATGAAAATAATGCTTCTATTGCACATAGGATAATTTAATCTCATAAATGTCATGGCAGGTGTCTTTAAAATGAGGTATAAAACACTTTATGAAAGTACAGTGCTGTGTAAAGGTACAAATGCTAGTTTTTTTAATATCTTCCCAGTGATTTTTTTTTCCGAAATTATGTCTGTTTAATATAAAACTAAAAAAGTTTGGTTTATATAACCTAAAATTATTATGTTTATTTGAGCATATGTTATATGTTCAGCTCCAGCATAATTTTGCTCATGCACCCTCCTAGAAGACTCAAAAAGTCTGAGGAAGACCAAAAACTATACATAACACAATTGACCTCCAGGATCATTCTCAATATCTGAGACTTAAGGAACAGAATACATAACATTGATGAATAGGAAACATAATCAGCAAAGTCCATGTCAGTGTTCTCCTTTCTCAAAAAACTTTTTTAGCTTGATATGAACAGTCCAAATCAGGATATTTTTCATAAATAATAATTTATTTATTTTGTATTACATGGCAAAGATGGGCTTATTACTCATAACTGTCCACTTTTGAAATCCAAGTGATTACCTATAAGAACAAAACCTTGTGTCAAGGGTAGGGACACCCACCACTAGACTAGGTTGCTCCAAGCCTTGAGCAAATCCAGCCTTGCCTTAAACACTTCCAGGGATGGAGCATCCACCACTTCTCTGGGCAACCTGTTCCAGTGTCTTACCAGCCTCATAGTAAGGAATGTCTTCCTAACAGCCAACCTAAACCTACTCTCTGTCAGTTTAAAGCCATTCCCACCATTTAAAGCCACTAATGTTCTGCAGGTTGGGGCAGCCTGTGGGGTGTTTATCGCAGTCACGAGGTGAAGATGCAGACACGACATGCTGCACAACATCTTGCGGTTGTACACTCTCTCAGTGTCTGTTAGTCAAAATGCAGCATCTAAATATAACAGGCCAGGGGCCACTTGCACAGCATTTTGTTGACATTGGGATGGCATCACGTGCAGCCAGATGCCTACACTACCCCTCAGAGCCATATTCAGTTTCCTCTCAGTCAGGGTCAGGGCAACAGCTGGAGGCTGCCCGAGCATCTCTCTGGTCAAGCCTCCACTGGGAGCATGCTGAAAATAGCAATATAGCAATGGCAGTAATCCTACACTGTTGTCTGTTTTATTTAATGATAAAATCGTAAATCAGAGAGAACGACAGTATTACATCCTTTTCACCTTCTATTAGAGTTCAGTGTTCCCCTGATAGGAAATCAGTCTCTCCAGAGAGAATGAGCTGATCCTGGATTGATTTCTGAAATACTCTCAAGCTTCTAGGATTTAAGAGGAGATGGAAAATTGATTTGTATTTCACATGCTACATTCATTTGTAGAACATGTCCTCAGCTGCAGTAATCTAGTATTTCTCCATTACAGTAATGTGTATGAAGCCTGATTTACATTACAGTTTTGTAATGTAATTATCTTTTAACTCCCAAGACTGCAGAAGACATTGATACCTCTCACTTACTTTTGGCATGAACACATGAAATGCTTGAAACCTGTTTCTTGAGTCAGAACTTAATGCTCCCATCTCTGCCCTCTGAATGACCTCTTTTCTGAATATCCCAATGAAGAGAGAGCTTTTTCAAGGCAGGAAGCAGGAGACATTGGTCTATTCCACTGTCTCTGCTACATGAATTAAGTACAATTAAACTGGTGACAACGTTTAACTGTCAAAATGATCATTCCTGAGAGAAACAGTATAATGAGAGTTTCTTTTAGAAAATATTCAGGTGAAGTCTGTATATTCAGATAGAATCTTATAGACTGCATAAAGCCAGGATTTTTAATATTTTTTCAGTTCACTGTTTGATTTAACTTCCCCTGATAAGTATCAGTTTATTGTTTCTTAAATAGAAATTATACTGATTGTGAAGAATGCCCTGGTCTTTTGAAACTATTAAAATTATCAAATCAATTTCATTTATAACCCTGACCTTTTTCAAATGTGTTATGCCAGGTCTGCTCCATGTCATTTGTTTAGTTAAGTCATGGTCTTGCTTGTTTCTGTTATGATTATATAGAAATATAAAATTAGTTTTGGTTTGGTCAAGTAAGCTGAACAATCTGAATTCCAGAGTTCTAAAACTGACTGAACAACAGACGGCTAGGAGGTAAAAAATCAGACCTTGTTCAGTGTCAGGAGGGTATGAATTCACATATGGATTCTCATTTATGACAATTGACTTTGTGCAGCATGAAATAGATGCCTCAGCACAGAAATTATGACATATTGCTTTCATAAAGTCTCTTAAAAATGAAGGAGACTCTGCAGGTAATTCCCCTAGGATTTTCAGCTTTTTATTGGCATAAACAAGTGGGAGCAGTTTACATCCTGCTACCTCTATTTCAATGGCTTTAAAAATTCCATAAAATGTAGTGTCAACTTTTGTTTGTTTCTTTTTTTTTTGGCATGCAATAAATATCTCCTTGATTGAGAACTATCATTTTATAGGGAATCTTATCTGTTTGTTCATTTTCATCAAAGAACAAAGGAGCAAAATTGTACTATTGTGCATTGCCTCCTGAAAATACTGCATTTTTTTTTCCTTTGAGATCTTAAGATGTCAACACAGACATACCAAGCAAGCTTCCATTATCTATCTTTAGTAAAAATCTTAGTTATTACTTGAGTTCCTAAAAATTCTCTTGAGCTTTCCTAGGTACATGATATGATGTGTAACTGAAGAATGACAAAACACCATAGGAATTGGTCCTTTAGAAATGTTTCATAGAATCATAGAATGGTTTGGGTCGAAAGGGACCTTAAAGATCAAGTTCCAATCCCCCTGCCATTGGCATGGACACCTTTCACTACACTAGGCTGCTCAGAGCTCCATCCAGCCTGTGCTTGAACACCTCCAGTGATGGGGCATACACAACTTCTCTGGGAAACCTATTCCAGTGCTTCACCACCCTCACAGCAAAGAACTTCCTCCTTGTATCTAATCTAAACCTACTATCTTTTAGTTTGAACCCACATGCTCTTGTAAAAATTCCCTCTACATCTTTCTTGTAGGCTCCTTTCAGGTATTGTAAAGTCAGAATTAGGTCACCCCAAAGCCTTCTCTTTTCCAGGCTAAACAAACCCAATTTTCTCAGCCTTTCCTTGTATAAGAGGTGCTTGATCCCTCTAATCCTCTTGGTGGGCCTTTTCTGGACAATTTTGACAGGTCAATGCCCTTCCTGTGCTGGGGACCCCAGAGCTGGATGCAGCACTCCAGGTTGGGCCTCACCAGAGACAAGTAGAGGGATGGAATTACCTCCCTCGACCTGCTGGCCATGCTGCTTTTGATGCATCTCAGGACACAACTGGCTTTCTGGGCAGCAAGTGCACATTGCCAGGTCATGTCCAGCCTCTCATCCACCAGCAAGTGCACATTGCCAGGTCATGTCCAGCCTCTCATCCACCCAAGTCCTTCTCAGCAGGGCTGCTCTCAATTTCTGTATCCCCCAGCCTATGTTGATGGTGGGGTTGCCAAGACCCAGGTGCAGCAGCTTGTACTTGATCTTGTTAAACCTCATGAGATTCCCATTGGCCCACTTCTTGAGCTTGTCCAGGTCCCTCTGGATGGCATCTTGTCCTTCAGGTGTGTCAACTGCACCACTCAGCTTGGTGTCATCAGCAAATTTGCTGAGGGTGCACTCTATCGCTTCATCTATGTCATTAATGGAGATATTAAATAACACGGGTGCCAATACAGACCTTTGAGGGACCCTACTTGTCACTGATGTCCATCAGACCACTACCTTCTGGATGCGACCGTCCAACCACTTTCTTATCTATCTAACAGTCTACTCATCAAGTCCAATTCTCTTCAATTTAAAGAGAAGGATGTTGTGGAGTCTGTGTCAAAGTCTTTACAGGAGACCAGATAAACGAAATCTGTAGCCCTTTTCTTGTCCACTGATGCAGTCACTCCATGATTTTTATTGTATCCAATAGTCCACAAGATTTCTTGTGTATTTTCACCACAACAGCAATTCATTAGGTAAATCTGGAAAGAACAATAGCATTATTGATATTTCCAGCAGTATTTCTAAAGAAGTTAGTGAATCCTAAGTACCCTCTGAGAATATCCATTGAACATACTTTCATACTAGAAATCCTGGCACTGACACTTTGCATGACAAAAGTCACAAGGACTTGTGGCCCAGCCAGAGGACTGAAAACTCAGACACACAGCAGGAGCCTAGACCCCAGACTTTCCCAGGCTTAGACTGTGAGGGGATAAAAGACCACGGGTATGTTTGTTTGGGGTCCCTGCTTGGAGGCACCAGCTTGAGCTGCTATTTTGTTGTTGCACCATGGTTAAATTATTTTAAGGATTGACTCTGCCATAGGAAACCTGGGGTCAAGCTGGGAAGGAAACTTGGTCTGACTGTGTGAGTGCGGGGTGTGTAGGGAGTCAAGTGGCTCACTGGAACTACCTGCTGTGAAGGGGCCTCAGTCCCAGCTCAGGTGGTGCAAGTCTGATGGCCAGAGCAGCTCCTGGATGGTCAGACAGGAAAGTTTCCTTAACAATCCTCTAGAGAGATGCCACTGACCTGTTGGTTGTTTAATGTAAGAGAGTCTGAATTCTCTTCTGTGTTAAACATACTACCCACTCAGAGTGGTAAAAATTTGCATGCATTTTTTGCAGGAACAAAGGGAATGTGCTGTCGAAACAGTCTTTGCCAGAATCTAGTCCTAAATTGTGCTTTAATTCCATCAAGCCATCAGTTTATCTCCTAGATGTTGTAAGGTAGGACATTAGATTGCTATTGCTATTTCTTCCCTTAAAGAAAAATCAATAGTTAACATGATGGATAGTGCTAGGCAGAGAAAGAATGGTCCTGATTACGAAAGATGCCAATTACATTTTGCCCTATAGGGCAAACTTTCATTTCACAAAAGTGCTAATACAAAGCAACTCTTTCTCTCAATCAGCACTTATTTGAAGACTTTAGTACTCTGACTTGCAGCTCTAAAAAATATGGCATGGAAACTTTTCAGTTATATCACTGCCAGAAACACATTTTTGGCTTCAAAGCTGTTCACAGCAATGCTGTGTCAAAGAAAGCTACTCTCTACATGTATTTAGCCATTATCCCAACACGGTGTCCTAAAAAAAAATTTCCCTGTTTTTTATTCTGCTAGCTCTTTCTCTGCTATGTACTTTCCCTTTCCTGTAGTTCAACCTAGGGACCGGGTACGATTCCCTATCTTCAACCTTCTTGTCTAAATATTGCTGTGTGTTGCTGTTAACTGAGATGTAGGTCAGAGTACTGCATATCATTATTTATTAAATTACTGTGGTTATTACTTCATCTTGTCATCAACAAAGGAAATATGCCTGTGAAAACTCTCTCAAAAATATTTCCATATCACCATGAAATATCTGAGAAAACAGACAACAAAATTGCTTTTTCTTCTTTTGTGTCAGAATTTATCTAATGTACTGTTAGGAAAAACTGTCTCCATTGTAGAAAAGCTTTCAATGGTTCACTGCCCTAATACTGTTCAACATGCACCAAATGCTGTTTTGAAGAGATGAAGTGACAAATATATGTGAAAAATCTTGTGGTTTTACCTGAAACACAGCATCTTCTTACAGTCTCCTTCCATACTTTCCAAATCAGAAATTGGGTAGGAGGGAACTGGATCAAAATTGCATTTAAAAAAACAACAAGTAAAAAAACAAGCAAAATTTTAAAAGAAAAATATTTTATATCTGAACTCTGTTTTTGATAATTTAGAATTTGTTTATTTATTATGTTCTTACTTACAGATACATATTTATAAAAATGTTTGTAGTGATATGGACCTCTTTAATAAAAAAAAGAGGAACTTTAAAAATCTTGCAAATCTGAAGCATCATATTGTTTAATAATTAATATTTAGAAATTCAGTTGGCTTACTTCATCATGTCAGAATTGCATCTTTAAGGATTTCTACAGCTGACATAGTTTCTGCCTGTGTAGAATTCAGATCAATAAAAAAACTTTAAATGGCTGCAGGTGTATTGTTCTCTATTAATTTTCCACAGAATATAACTTAGAAAAAAAGATGTGGAGAGATGTTTCATGATAAGATTTTTTTTAAAAGTCTCTTAGTATTGTGATTGCATTGTTGGCTAATGCAAAGCTCCAGAATGGGAAGTTAATACTTAAAGTACTCTATTTCATATGATCTCTATTTCCTATAGCTTACCCTGGCCAGCAGCGTAGACCAGACAGACATGTGACAAGGAATTAAACCTCTCATATTCAGCGTTTGTATCCTCTAATCTTTATTACAATCTGCACCCATTCTCACTTGCACATGATGTCCTTACACATTTACTTTTTAAAATCATTAGTGATTATTTTGTCTCTCATCATTATGCATATGGCTATGTCTTTTCATTTCACAGACAGTGAGAAAAAACATCAACCTTGGAGTCTAAAGTCTCTTATCATCTCTAACTGCAAATTCCTGAGCTGAAAAAGAAGACATCACCATGTGAGTTTTATACTAGGGCCTTTGAAGGAAGAGTCACTGGTCAGGGTCTCTCCAGGTTCTGCTGCTGCTTTTCGAAGTATTTTTGGCACCACGATACACCAACATTTCACAGCTGTGAGTGCTGCCTACGGTAATGCCTTGTTTAGGTCTGCCATTTTCTCTGGGAATATATCAAGCAAGAGGAAAGTAAAGTGCCATGTCGAAAGCAAAATACTTGACAGTTTTGACCTGCTGTAGACATGATACCGACAAACAGCAGCAACGTGATCCAGTGGATGGCATTTCATGGGTGCTATGCTGTGCACACATATCTGTGATTCTCCTGATTTCCATCCCTTTCCTTCACCTCTTGGTGAGCTCAGACAATGCTCAATCTTTGGAAGTAAAAGTCCTTTTACAATAAGAAGCTTATAAACTGAGACTGTGCAGGCATAAAGTGTGAAAAGTCCCTGTAGAGTGCGGCATAGGACAACAATTCTAGCAAAGAAAAATTAATTGTGATATTTTATAGCTCCTGGCAGTGAAATTATGATTGCTCTTTTGAAAAGTGAAAAAGAAATGCAAACCAAGTCTGATTTAAAACATAGAATGTAAACAATGATGTAAATGGCAGAAACCACAGTGTTTATCCACAGTTTTCTAAAACAGGTTCTTTTAGTGTTTGCTATTTTATATATTTTATGAGTTTGATTATTTGTTCTGCTACTGAAACAAGCTAATAGGTGAGGGGAGAATCTTCTGGAGACAGAAGTCCTGCAGTCTAGGTGTCAGGCAACTTTATGCTGAATCATACGGTCTAAATAATGATCAATATTTTTGATGTATTCTTAGACAACAGACTTATACAATGAAAATTTTGCTTAAATATCAGGAAAATCTCATACAGAAATCAACATAATTATCCATTTCCTAGATCCCACCTTTATATCATGTATAACAGGTTTGACATCATCATAGCAATAGTTACCACACGATTTTATCTGAGATGACCAGGATCTGCTTTACAGTTAGAATATCTAGAATGTATAGTAAATGTTTACTTTAACATACCATTTAATGAGCTCTAAATGAGATATGAGTAAAGAATAAGAAAAGTCTCACTGCTATGATACACTTTGGTCCATACCATTATATTTATAGCCAGAACTAATATATCTGAGTTTAAAAATAGCCAAAATTCAATATTATTTTCAAATGTCATAAAAACATAATTTTCCTCAGACAAAAACTTAAATGGAAGCATGAATAAAATCACTGCATTTTTTAACATATTCTTAATATTAATCATCATTGTTATAGCACCTAAGACTTCCAGCTTATCTCTTTCATTCAAGGGTCTCAGAGCTCATTAAGGGTTTAAGAGCCCAGGCATCTTTATAAGGTGAAGAAATGTTATTTTCATTTTGCAATAGGAACAGTGACAAAATTAACTTCCAGGAAAGTCAATGAAAACTGTTTCAGGCTCTATTCCTTCTCTTCCTATTCTGTATTTCTGCATATTTTAATTATCCCAGCACTCTTACTTCAAAATTGAAAATGTTTCAGCCAGTCAAAATTCAGGAATGCTGATACATTTTTGACTGATTCACCCTTGCAGCTTAGTATGTATACTTATTTCTTAGTCACTCATTTTATTGCACTTATATTTGCAAAATGATAGAGCTAAGTTCTATCTTAGTAATTTAGCATAGTGTGCAAATTCCCATACTCTGAATTGCAGGCACCTATTATTAGCCAAGCAAAGTACAGGGATTTACATTAATCAATGTATTGCTCTTTCTCAGTTACTTTATGGCAATTATCTAAATCTCATAGCTCTGATTATGAAGAAAGAAAGACTCTTGAGAAAACTGAGATGGAGTGAATTGAAGTTTTGAAATCACTATGGTTTTTATTGACAATGATTTTGTGGACCATGTGCTTTCATCATAAAGATTACATAGGTGGAAAAAAATCTAATAGGTAAAGACTGTAGAATAATCTGGGTGAGGGCACCATTTCATAAATGCCTATAAGATCAAATGTGTCCCATAAGTCTTTAATTCACCTTAGTCTGTTCTGTAAAGCAACCATTTTCTCCAATATCTAGTTTGTTGATAACTATATTTGTTGAATACTTGAATGTTGAATACTTGACACAAAATATAAGAAGATAAAATGTTCTCAACAAAGCATAGGTGCCACGGTCCGAGGGAGGATGGGGTCGTGACACAGCATGGACGGGTGCAGAGTCGAGGCAGAGGTGCAAATGGAATACTTTATTGAGGTGTGCCGAGGTTTTATGGGTTTAGGCGAGGAAAGGGCTAGAACACAGGGTGGAGCATGAGACAGACAAACGGGGGAGTAAATCGGGGTAGGGACATAGGCAAAGGGGGAGGAATGTGGGAGGAACTGGGGAAGGAAAGGGCAAATGGTAACTGTCTCCTCTCTGCAGCTTCTTCAGCTTATCAGAGAGGGGAGCAGGGAAGCAGGTAACAGGCAAACTCGTGGCAAGCCCGGGCCTGCACAGGCTGTGCACTGTGTAGTGTGGGTACAATGCAATACACATATCTGAAACCACATAATAACGGTAAAGTCCATATAATAAAGTCCTGTCAATTGCTGTATGTTTTTCTCCACGCCTGGAACCGCTCCCATCCTGAATCTTGCTCCTTCACACATAGGTACTTAAAGATACCCTAATAATTATGGCATTAGAACAATCACAAACATTCCCAGTATTATGGATTATCACCACTCTTTTTAGTCTGAATTACATCAATTTACAGATGGTCTAAAGAAAACTGTCCAAAACATGTGACTTAGAAGTTCAGCTGTAGAGAACTCCATCTCTTTGTGTAGGCACGTTTTCAGCCTTTTGACTTATTTGTACTGGGGGAGATTTAAGAATAAAAAGTCTTAGATGATTCATCCTCCCATTTGGGAGCACTCAGGGTGATATAATTGAGAGAAAATATTTCACATAAAATAATAAGCACAATTTTTCTTCATAAGGAGACAAATCCTCTCCTTCACCTTGTCTTCAGAACTGCTACAATCTAGTAGCTGTGACCGTCTTGGGGGAGGTGAAATACCCTTGCCAAGATTACAGACAGTTTATATCGAGTTGATTTGGCCATTAGGCTGCCAAAATTTTTTTGAGGGGTAGCTCTTGCTTTAGAGATCATATAGAATGGTGAGGGTTAGAAGGGGCCTTAAAGATCATCTACTTCCAGCCTTCCAGACAGGTGTAAGGATGCCATTCACTAGAACCTGTTACTCAAGGCCTCATCCAGCCTGGCTTTGAAATCTTCTAGGGATGCTATCTACCCATATAAAAAAATCCCTCTCCCCTCTTTTTTTTTAAGCCTCCTTAAGGGGGGGGGGCTTCTCTTCTCCAGACTGAACAACCCCAGCTCTCTCAGCCTGTCTTTATAAGAGAGGTGCTCCAGCCCTCTGATCATCTTTGTGGCCCTCCTCTGGACCTGCTCTAACAGGTCCTTCTTGTGTTGAGGATCCCAGAACTAGATGCAGCACTCCAGGTGGGGTCTCCCAAGAGCAGAGTAGGGCGACAGAATTAACTCCCTTGACCTGCTGGCCACACTTCTTTTGATACAGCCCAGGATGTGGTTGAATTTCTGGTCTGTGTGTATGCACTCGGCTCATGTCCATCTCTTCATCCATGAGAACCTTCAAGTTCTTCTCCACAGGGCTGCTCTGATTTTGTTAGTAATAAAATTCAAGTAATATCCCTGAGTTGAGTCTGTTTTGCCCATGGCACTATTCAGTGAGTGAATCCCTGTCCTCATCTCAACTCATGAACCTTCATTATATTTTGTCTCCCTTGTCCACCTATGGAGAAGAGTGATAGAGGGGCTTTGGTGGGTGCCTGGCCTCCAGGCAGGGTCAACCCACTACAGGTCTGAACTGTTGTTTTGTGCAGTACTTTTTATTCAAACATTCTCCTTGCTGCATACATGAAAAGACATACATACACACACACATCTACTATAAAATTTGCTGTTGAAATTCCTATTAGCTGAAAAGCATTAGAGCTGCCACTGTCTCTTGAATTAAAGGAATGTTATGGATAACTGTATACACCTCTGAAATAACCTAGAGGGAGTCTTTAGAGCAACTTTGTAGCAGCTGTTTTGAAGCTATGCAAACCACCTAGAACTGGGACCCAGAACTGTTCTCAGTGGTTTTAGTTTAATATACCATCCCTCAAATTAGGATTTGTAAACATTTGTAATTGCCAGCAAGTTTGAAGTAGCTGAAATAAAGCACTCATTAAATCTCATCTTCCACTCCAGTTATCTTTACTTTTTTCTTTCCCTCGGGAATGTTTTTTCTCTTGACTATTGCCAATTGTGCTAAGTTTTTGCAAGACAGTAGCTATATAAAATGTACATACATTTGATATTCATTTCCTTATTTCTCCACAAGCTATCATGAGTGATATAAAAGTTATTGTCTATATTCCAAGGAAAGATAATTTTATAGTATTATTATATATTAATATGAAGAAATAAAGACCTATATTTGGAATGGTTCATGCCTGTGTTTATTCTTTGAAGTATGAGTAGATCCCTGGAACTCAAATATAAGCACATATAGGAACATGGTAAGATTTTGTTTGAAAACTATTTTCAGTGCCATTTTTAAGGCACTGAAAATATTACAGCGTAATTATAAGAAGAATACACATCATAAAGAAGCATATCCTTAATCTCAAATTTACAGAGGTAGTTGTAGAGACACTTAACAATCTCTTCATATCAACTGAGAAGGACCTAAAGGAGTAGCACATATTTTGTCAAGAGGTGCTGTACTTAAACAATTTCCTGCTTTTTTAATCCAGAATGTTAATTTGGCATCTCATCTATTTATAGTATATATGTGTATATATGTACAGATACATATCTATGTGTGTTTGTGTGTTTACATGTGTATATAGTAGGTGTTTAAGAAAGGAATACAAAAGCATAAGTAGGCTGTTTCCTAGCAGAGGAAATACTGATCTACCAGTGTCTTGAACACAGACAGGTCATTCTTTCCTACTTCTATTGACACCTTTCAAAAATTAACTATCAGAGCTAGTGTTGTTGTTGTCTCTTACTTTTCCCTCCATAAATTTACATATTAGAGTATTCAGTCAAGGGCCCTTGACAAGGACCTAATACATATATATTACTTCCAAAGCATTCTAGCCAACACTTTGTGAGGAGTTCATCTGTGGGAACACAAGCATGCACTGAGAAGTGTGTGCGCTCCTAATTTGTGAAGATTTCTGACTACAGCTCAGGCTGACATAACAAATAGTTCAGCCTGCAGTTGATTTTCTTTCTTCACAACAGGCAGAAAGATAAAATATGAAGTGTACTGTACGATAAAACTTGTGGCCCCAAAAATATTTGCAAGTCTCCAAAGTTTGGTAGCTACTGAGATGGGGTTGTTAAAATCACAGTTTTAAAGTAACTGAAATCCATTTTCAGCTTTTGTGTATATTATTCCTCTTTATCCTCACCTGGTTCTCGATTAAGATTTTCTTTAAAAGCTTTGACTAAATTAGACTCTTATTACTAAGAACAAAAGCAGTGTCTCTGTTTACCTTTACAAATGGAAAAATGTTTGACTTAATTTGAAGTTACAGTACTTTGGTAAAGAATGAAAGACAATTAAATCTAACAAGGAAATCTGATAAATAATTCACTGCAAGAGCTGGGAGATGCACAATAGATTTTCTTGTGACAACTGTGAGAAATCCTGAAAGATTTGTTGTCCTCTGAAGCTGAACGAGACTAGAATAACAGTGAGCACCAGAAAAGCAGTATTACCTCTAATGTTAGCCAGTTCCTCACAGCCAAGCTTTTGCCCAGAGCTTCTGTTAGCTTTTTCTTCCTGGGATCCTGAAATATTACATATCATTTCTGTTGAAGTCTTTGAACAAAAGCTAACAAAATCTCCAATATAAAACTTGGGTTCATTTTCAAACTCAAAGAATACAGTGATCAGTAACAGAATTATCAGCTGAGGCTGGGTCAGTGGTAGATGTACGGTTTGTATGTCTGGTTTGTGTGTCTGTCAGCTAAAACCAAGGTTTGAGTGCAAGTATATCATTATTCCAAACAAAATAAAAACCTTTAGGGGTACAAATTCAACCTTAATAAAACAAAAAACCTAAACCAAACAAAATCCTTTCCCACATGTAGGAAAAGGAAAATATGCTGCCATTATATTAGGCAGTAAAATCATAGTTTTTTTTAAATATCTGGAAAGAAATACAGGCTAGCGTTTAATGAAAATCTGCTTTGAAATTTAACGAAAAAACATGCTGTTGTTGATGATATTGCAATTATAATGAACTATGTTTTTGCTAAGTAAAATTAGGATGTAAAGAGATAGATTACTAGGAGAAAAGTAAAAGTGAATTTTCAGGACAATAATGTTTCCATCAGGGAAATAATCCAAAATGTCACTATGTCTGTGGAGCGATTCTTTCTTTGCTGAATGTTTTACCAATACATTAAAAATATAAAAAAATAATGAGATAATGCTTTGTAAAAACTAAGGTTTTTCTCCAGGTCTCTTGCCTAATGGCAAAGTTGCAAAGTTGAAGTTTTGTAAGACTACCCAAAGGTTCATATTCCTTTGAGTTTTCACATATTTAAGGATTAATCTGTGGTAAATAAGAAACACTCTGAAATGTGTAGCAATCATATAGTTTTGATAGTTTGTCTTTTTGGACTTTTTAAGCACACAAAACAGAATGAGATTAATGTTATTTGAAAACCAAAAATGCCTGTCTGTAAAAACTGACATTTAGATTACCATTAATTAAGAGTGTCCATAGATTTCTTAACTTGATTTTGTAGCAGTTAAAGATGAAGACTCACTCACCGTTTACAAAGGAAACAGGCATAAAAGAGCTGGAAAGTAGTTAGCTGGGCTTGAAGTTTATTAAGACAAAACAGGAAATTATAGATTTGCAGCACTAAATATGTTAGTACATTATTACATAAGAATTCCGATATTGCATATGAGATCAGTTGCTGATAAAGTAATATTAAATTAATTTGAATGACAAGAATAAGATGCACAGAGATACTTCATAGATAAGATTCTTCTTTAAGTCTTTGTTAGATATGTTGTCCTGGTTTGTTACGTAACTACAGATGTGGTTTTTGACCTGCAGAACTGAGAGTCTACTCAAAATTGCTTCAAATATTGTATGACATTTCTTGATAATCAAAGTAAAGCAGTGGTAGCTTACAGCTATTATTCTCTCTGTTTAGCTAAAGTTCTTTCTACTAGAGACGACATTGTGTTTGAAGTCATTTTGATAACTTCCCAAGATTTTATTAGAAGTATGTCATAATTATTTTCCCAACCTGCACCTACTCAAAATGTTGCCCTCTGTCCCAATATCCAACTTAATGAAATAACTAAGAGTTTGGAGTTCAAATTTGTATGCAGATCTCACTGTTGGTTTTGATTTCTGTGTTCTTTATTTGTACTTTCAATGAGAAGTGTTTGGATTTGCATTCATGTTTTAAATTTTTCGTTTTTTTTCTTGATATAATTTCAAGGCCCATGAACTTCAGGCAGGATGTATTTTATGCCTGATTTTTAAAGCTTTTCAAGGATTGCTTTGTGGTTTCAAATAAATTACCTTGTTTTGGCCTGTATCTTTGCTTGTTAGCCATTACATATTGCAGTTGGCAACACTTGTTCCACAGGATTTTTCCTGGTTTTGATGATCCGTATTCTATTGGGTTATGTTGTCCAACCCAGGGACCATTAACCTAGTTATCTGGATGTTAACAGAGACATTCTTATTTGCTTCCATAAAAGCAGCCAAAACAGACAACTTTTGCAAAATCAGCAAGCTGCAGTTTATAATCTCCAACGATGCTCTTGCTCCTTGACTCAGCATAATCACTCCAACTTGTTTCACAGGCAGCCTGGTCAGGATGCATGTCATCAGAAATGCTTCTTCAGAACCCAGCACTATTTAGACCAGTCTCCAGGATGTAACTCATAAGGCTCATTAACAGAACCTATGATAGGATCTTTGATATAATTTCTGATTAAAAGCTCCTCCTTGAATAGGAAAAATTAAAATTAATTAGAAATGAACTCCAACTGATCACTTACAAGAGTTTGCTGATGGTGAAGATTCAAAAGGAGGAGGGGGGAAATTGTATTAAAATGGATTCATCTTTCATAAAAGATTAAATACTACTGAAGATAGATTTCAGATGCTTCCCCTTACTCTGAGAAATCTCTTCTTATATAACAAGACATGGTGATGTTGCAGTCAATCTGATGAATGGAAAAAAAATTCTTTTTCTTTTCAAGACAGCAAATATTAATATATTATGCACATCACATAATTTAGAAAAAAATCTCTACATGAAACATACTTCAGCACTTCCCTTTACTTCTAGTAAAGGGAAAAAAAAAGGTAGGAAAAAACTCCAATGTTCTTTTCACAGAATATGATAATTTTCTGCTGATTGCACTTAATACTCTTAGTTTATTCTCAGCTATTGCTTTTATACCATATTGATTTGCATATAAAAGGTCTTAATAATTCCTCTCAACTATCCATTCCCCATACTTCTTTTTCTACCCTTAACTGATTGCTTTGTTTAAATTTTACATAAATTTTTGTCCTTTCAAACTACATTTCTTATAGAATATCAATCTTCTGTAAGGAGAAAAAGAGCTGCTTTTTTTCTGAAGAGGACTAAAATGTGCACTGCACTAGAAATGAGATAAAAATCTGTGTATTTATTTACCTTATCAATTCTGAACATACATTAGTTAAGTATTCAGCCATTATTTATCTTCTTTTATTTTTCTCTACAGTGTGAAACCAAAGGACAGTGTTTGGAAAAGGCAAGACTCACAGTTCAAAGAAATAATGTTTAAGGTCATTATTACAGCACTGAAGCATTTGCTTTCTCTTTGTGCATCAAATTGACAGTTTTGATGAAAGATAGAGCTCCTGTTTCTTCCAATTTCTTTCTTAAAATAATGGTTTTTTTCTTTTAAGCGATTCTCTTTCATGTTTTCTTAATTTAATTGTGCAAACCATAGAATTGGACAGGAAAGTAGATGTGGCCTAAAGTTGTAATTATTCATAAAAATCCTCAAAGACTTAGCAAGGAGAAACCGTTTGGTGAACATGATTGACGTAACTGTCATTTGACAAACAAATGTCATCATAGCAGATGTTTTTGTGTATTCCTGGTTAGCTTGCTTCTGTTAAAGAAAAAGTATGAGTATGAGATAAACAGAATATTTAGTATTTAGGTTTTTTCTATAATTTATGAGAATGCAACTTAAAATTATGGCAAAGATCCTCGCAAACTAGTCTATTTCAGAAAGTCAAAAATTCTTCCTATGATCTGAAATAATTCAGAAGTCCTAATATTGAACTTGGAAGAAAATAAAATAGGACACCAAAAAAAGTGGAAATAGATAATTAGAAACTGATTTTCAAACATAAAGGGCAATTTCTCAAATATAACTATGAAAATAAGAAATATGGTACATAAGAAAAGACTAAAAGCCAAAACTTTTCTGGTCGTAATCATCGCATGTAAAAATTCCAAAGGGGCAGCATCTGGAAACAGAAAATTTTTTAATATACTTTATTGTATGATGCAAAAACTCAAATGCTCTAATTCAGCCTGAAAGGTCACTGAGGGGTCAGAAAGGTGTTGACAAAGGCTGCAATTATGAGAGAACAGAGAACCCAGACAGACATAAGCCTTTCCAGAAGCAATACAATCTGACATCAGAATAGCTTTTGTAAAAAAATAACTAACCACACAAACCAAAAACAGGGACGTGCACACACACACACACATCCATACATGCGCACACACTAGGAACTACAGCTGTAAAATACAAAACGGATTTTAGGGAATAATTCTCATGATTCTCATTTCTAGTTTTGATGACTCATTTCAGCATTTTTTCCCTCATTTCAGAAAAACTAATCTCTGTTTTTTAGTAATGATATTTGGCTGAAACCAGCAGCACCTGCTTTACGTTTTTTCTGCCACAGGCAATCGGGAAAATGTTCATGCAGGTGAATGTCCACTGGCAAAATAAAGAGTCACTAACCTGTTTTCTGTTCTTAATATTTTGCTCTCTTAGGTGACTACCTGGTCTACCAGTCTGGTAGAACCAGTTCTGTGAATCGCTGATGCCTCACATGTTTCTTCTTATCTTTCTTTTCATGTTTGACTACATTGTAGCTGACTGATATCTAAAACAGCATTGATTCAGCTGGCTATCCTGCTCCAAAGCTGGCTATCCTGCTCCCTTCCCAAATATTCTGGGTAGCACAATATCTCTTGGTTTCCAATCAGTAAATTTCATTTTATTGCCTAGCTTGCTACTGGATTTCATTTTTTGGTAGTGAACTCACTATTTAGCCTCTTGACTTGATTTCTGTCACTGTGCTGAACTTACATTAAATTTTCTACCATTTTTTCTCCCCTCATAAGTTCTTTAATTCACTATCTTCTTACTGTCTCCTTCTTATCCTTTCACCCTCTGGAAGGTTACCACTTTCTTGTCACTTTGACTGCTCTGGAATAGATGGTGTGTACTCTCATAGCTCTCAAGCTACTGAGAACTACCATACTTCTTTTTCCATGTGGCAGGAAGCGAGAGACTTAAACATAAAATAAATAAATAGCATAAAGTATTAGAAAATGCAAGCTCTAACATTTTTCCTTTCTTACTTTCAGCTCTACACTAATCTCTAGAGCAAGACTGTTATTCTATTACTTCCTAATCAAAAATGATGTAATCACTAAACCCTCGGTGTCTACTTTAAAGTGTTAATTTCTTCAAGTCCAGTGCCAATAATTTTGCAAAGGAATATAATTTCATTTCAATAATGTCGACATTTTGTCCCAGCCGTCAGAGAACAGACTCTTCTGAAAGACCTCTGTTCTCTTTTATCCTTCTAATCCTGATCTTCTCTAATCATATTCCAACCTAGAAAACAATAATGAGGATTTTTTTCTTCTATCTATGGACGTTTATTTTTAAAGTAAAATCCAAGATATCCAGGACTGGACAAAAAATAATATTTTATTCCTACACTGCTCATGGTGTTTCTACCCCCAAATGTCCCACGTTTGATTTTTCAGATTTTTAAACTTTAGGATTAAAAAATATCATATTCCTATGCAAAATTATGTTCTAGATTTCTTAAACAATGATCAGTGTAAGTAAAATATAACCTGAAGAATGCAAGGTTTTAGTAGTTTTGTTAGCTGTTCTGTAAGCCACTTTCCATCCTGGAACATCAGAACCTTTCATCCAATTCAAAATGAATCATTTCACCGCAGAAAGTTTATTTTTGATATAAACCTGAAGGGGCACATCATGGTTTTACTGCAAGTATTTGTGTTTTGGTACTTTCAAGTACCTAAAGTAATTGCCATTCCGGAATATTTCTGAGGCCTTCTTCACCTAGCCATGGTGATGATACTAAGTAGAGCAAGAACAGGGATAGGGGCAAAGATACTGATGGTTCTTGGCACAGGAGTATGATTAGAAAGAGGGAGTGGGGGAGAAAAGAAACCTTAGAACATTTTTTTGTCAATCACAGATCCATAAAAATCCTTAAGGTATGGGCTAACTAAATTGAAGTCATCTGGAATTGTGGGATGAATCTGTCTTGACTTCTTCCTTATACTGTGATACCCAAGAAGATCAAATGACATAATTAAGCACTAAATACAATCTCAATTAGAATTTACATAAGAAAATGAAGATTCAAAATAAGAGAAGAAAGAATTGAAAGTTTAGAAGAACTTTACTAATACCAAAATGCAACAAATACTTAAAAAAGTCTCTGCTGTGACTTCTGAGACCTTCCTGGCTGCTGTCTGTTCTCTCTGGGCAATATTATTCAATTTCTTCCTGGAGAGGTTAAAGATCCTCCTTTTTAGAGAGTTCCACCAAGCCGAGTTTCTCCATTTTTAAAGGAACATTGAAATATATAGTAAATGTTCTGTTGAGTCTTGTGTGTAGTTTTGGGCACCACAATATAAAAAAGACATTAAGTTATTAGAGAGCGTTCAGAGGACAGCCATGAGGATGATCTGCTTCTCTTGTGAGGAGCAGCTGAGGTCATTTGGTCTGTTCAGCCTGGAGAAGAGGAGACTGAGGGGAGAGCTCAGTGCCATCTTCAGCATTCTCAGAAGGGGAAGTGAAGGGGCAGGTACTGAAGGGATCACCCTTCACTTTTGTGACCAGTGACAGGAATCAAGGAAACAGCATGAAGCTGAGTCAGCGGAGGTCTAGGTTGGATATCAGGAAAAAATTTTGCACCCAGAGGGTGGTTGATCACTGGAACAGGCACCCCAGGAAAGTGGTCACAGCACCAAGCCTTTGGACAACGCTCTCAGGCACATGGTGTGATTCTTGGAGTGTCCTGCGCAGGGCCAGAAGCTGGACTCAATAATCCTGATGGGTGCCTTCCAACTCAGCATATTCTATGATTCTGTGCCTATGATTCTATGAAATACTATTGTCTATCACAGGTTATAAAAGTACAGTTCTGCAAGTTGAACCTCTAGAGAAGCTGTCTCAAAATCGATGCATTATGGAAGTTCTATTCATCTCCTGGTGATTAACAAGAGGGAGTTCCTTGCACTTGATGTCTGGGTAAGTCCAATTCATATAGAAAAATTTGCATGAATTTTTCTTATTCATCCATATTTTAGAATCAGATTCTTTTTTTTCTTCCTTACAGTAAGTAATCTCAATAGGTGTTGCTGGGTTGTTTATTTTTAAAGCTCTATATATGTATATACACGTAAATATGTATATATATAAATAAATATACACAAATATATTCCAGTCATCCTCCTTTGCATCCTCTAGTACTGCTACCTTCTCGACTTCTTGACTCTGTGACGAAAACTGATTGAACATCCTGCGGTTCCTCTCAGTGCTCCCGTGCCATGTCAGAACACTTGGCTGCAAATCAAACAAACACCTTTTTTTTAAAGTATTCACAGAAAGTTTAAAAAGGCTGGGGGTGACATTTTGGCCTTGAGGCTTACTCACATTGTTGAAATACAGACAGTATTTTCTTCCTTATCACCTGAGGAAAAATTTCTGAATTGCGAGAACAAAAATAACATTTCCATGTGCACCAATCTCTATACAGGAACAGACTGACCTGATTCACAGTGGACATCAATATTGCCTACGGGCAATGGTATGTTTTGAGTTCTTTCAGTGTTGGTCCAGTCACTGTGCTCATTGGATGATTTAGCAGGCTTTTTCCACTTGTTTGAAACTTCCTTAATATTTTTCACTTGAAAGAACAGCAGCTAAAGCCCCTTATCCTCATGAATTACTGTTAGGTATATGTTGGGCTGCAGTTGTATTCCCCTTCCTTCCTCTTGTCGCCTCCTCTCCTGCCCCTATATATGTAGTTTATGCTGTCTACTTAATATATATATATATATACTCTTTATTAATATATTGCCTTGCCCTCTCTCCCTTTTTTATTTGTTCTTTCACTGTTACACTTGCTAGCACTCAAAAAGTAGTTGTTACTCCAAGATTAGAAATTTTAAATTTAAGTTTGAACTGAGAGAAGGAAAACATTGAAACAGAAATCAAGTAAGATATTTATAGCCATTTACAACACTTATAGCACTGACATAAGGTCCCAAGGACCTCAAATTTTTCAGTAGAACTAGAAAGGATTCATTATTTTGTCAGTCAGCTACTGCAACTGACTTTAACAAAAAAAACAGATTCTGAAGAGCCGATGTAAATGCAAATAGACAAATTCCCTTTATCTACCTCCGTCTTATGTACTGTCTTGACAGAACTGCTGAGCTTTCACTTCTAGGACAAAGTCGAATTTTACCATTCCTATGCAGTGTTTTGTATGCTTATACAATGCCTTGAAGAAATTAGGGTTGATTTTTTTCCTTCCCCTTTGAATTATTTCTTTTCATATAGCTTCTTTCTTTTTGCAGATAATATTTTCACTGTTCTGATGTGATAAATTGTTGTTCCAAGGAGGTTTAATAGATACATTTATATAAACACATTTCTATTTCCTTTAGTTCATAAAGCACTGATGAAAAAATGTTTGCAAAGAATTAATCAGAAGAATTATGTTGTGGTTGGAAAGCAAATCTTAAAAAGCAAACAAAAGAAAACTATTTAGTGGGTATCTACAAATTGGTTGTCAGCCTGAATTCCAAAAAGCTTTTGAATGAACAAGCAGAAAATTTAGTTAGCTACAAGGTTGCAATGTTTCATTTGGAATGTCTTCCAGATTTAACGTATTAGAAGACAACTTTCAACAAAACAGGTTAGCGTTGCTACCTTTTACTTCATCAAATTGTCTCCTGACAGACTTAAGATGGTCTTGTCTGAACAATGAAAATACTGAAAACTGTAATTTAGGTTCCGGTTCTACTGTCTAAGGATAGCATGAAACACATATGTTCTTACAATATTAATGACAGTAATAGAGACAGTCCCTACACTACTATTCAAAACTTTTTTTAAACACTACCTTTGCTCACAAGGGAAAAATTGTAGACTCTTTGTTCAAAAGTTGATAGCAACGGACAAGACATGACTTGCAGATGGCTAGCTGTATATTTTTGTCTCTAACAGGTGCCAACTCCTTCAAATATATCTTTGTATACTGCAAATCTGACTACCTTCATTTGCCTTAAATCTGGAGCTACATAGCTTTTCCACTAAGTAAATGAGGACATGTGTTGGATTCTCTTTTCAAAAGCTTGTTAACTTTTTTCCTCTCCTCCAGTATCTTATGGACAACAGAGTGATTAAAATTACTAGAAGACAGGTTTGAATAGACTACTAATGTATTGTTTTCACAATAAATATCCCATAGCATAAAATCACAAAACAATAAGCTTTCTGCCCCAAAAACATTTGTTAACTTCCCTTTAGCTCACTTATTTGCATCTTTATACTGAAGTGAGCAGATTGCTCATTGCAATGTCTGTCTACATTCTCACTCGTCAGTTATATTCAGTTTCTTTTTTCCATCTTGCTGCCTAGAGATGTATATTTCATATTCACTTTGTACTTGTACCCCAAGTTTAGTATGGAAAATAAACTTTGCTAGCCTAGGGTATACCAGTCTACGGTTGGGCATCCCACTGCTTCCCAAAAGCCTCAGAACTACTGTTTCCTACTGATTTCCTTGGTGCTGTTTCTGTTAGTCTAACTTTGGACATGCAGCAGGATATTATCATTACATTAAGCTAAGGACCATATAGATGTTGTACAACAGTATGATAATATTATGGTAAATGACAAATGGATTTGCTTTTATCTAGGACCGAAGTCAATTTTCATTCCTAGCATACAGGTGTATGTGTATGTATCTGTTCACATACACATTTTAAGCCTTTTTTTAATACATTTAATTTTTATTTTTTGGTAATTAGAAAGCAATTGTTTTCCAAGACGCTTTTTTTTTCTTGTATAAATGCCTCTGAATTCAACAGTGAAAAAGATAACAATACTTCTGCTGCATAAAATTGATCATGAAATACCACATAAAATCACATGGATAAAATACTGGAAATTAATTAATTGGAGCTTTTAAAAAGTGTTCAGCAAAATACATTTTCATTGACGTATACTGTGTTGTTGAATAGTTCTTCAAAATATATTTGTTTTGATGGCAATTTCTTTGGATTTTTTTCTTGTATGTGAACGAGACCAACAAAATTAGTCCATGCTTTCTTTCCACTCTGTTTTTTTTTTTTTTTCTCCTTGTAACTGAGACCATTTGGCTGAAATCTGGATTCAAATTTCAGAGCTTTACTCCATTTTAGATGAAGAGAGGCCTTAAACTGGATGTCTCAGAGACAATAATTTTCTCCAGGTTAAAGACTTGCAGGTCTCCTTTACTTCAAAAAAACCTCCAAACTCCAAAAAATTGACTACTGAAAACAAGACACAATTGCTATTTTCCAACCAGCAGCTTACACAAAATTATCAGTGTCATGCTTTCCTATCAATATAATAGAAATGTTTACTCCCTGCACCAGACTGTGATAAGGATAAATTAAATATTGCAGAGCTGAATATAATAGAGAAGTCTAAATTTAGTTGTTATTTTTTCAAGCTGTTGCTAGAAGGCTGTGCTTGAAACGCAATACTGGATAGTAAGCATTCCCTTAGGATAAAGCTAGCAAGCTACCATCAAATTAAGAAACACACACCACCTACTATTCCAAACACCTCTGTAAGTGTGACTCACACACAGTCTTTGCTAATGTTAATGCCACTGCCTCCCCTGATCTTCCAATTGATCCCTGCTGGGAGATATGAATGAAAATTCATCACAACTTCATAATAAACTATGCAGGTTGACAAATATTTATTTTCTGGCACAGTGTTCACTAAAGGCATGTCACAGATAACATTGTGTATAGCTCCTAGCACTAAACACTATGCTTACATAAGCGTATATTAGATGGTGCTATAAAGGAGGTCAATAAATGAGCAGGAATCAGTTGAGCAATGGTAATTGCTATACTGATTCCTGCTCAAGGTAGCTCAAGGATTGAAAATGGCAATAATTGTTTCATGGAAACAGTGGATGGATACTCAATCGTCAGATTTCCAACAGTCCTAGGATTAAGTTATGTGTATGTATTCAAGGTCCTTAGGTAATTTCCACTTTTTTTGTGTTTTATTGGCATTATGGAAATATTTCTAATATTCATACCAAGTTACTCTGTAGAACTAGTAGTGTTTTACAGTAGTGTTCGAGTTGGAAATAACTCAAGAAATCTACATCCATAGTTGCATATTTGAAGAAGTAATCTCATTTTCCACCAAAATTTTCCAATAATCCAACTACATTTTCTAAGCTTTCCCAAACATTCTAAATCACAGAATCACACAATCACAGAATCAATTATGTATGAAACGACTTCTGACATCATTGACTCCAACCTGTGATCAAACACCACCATGTCAACTAGATTATGGCACTAAGAGCCACCACATCCAGGCTTTTCTTGATTACCTCCAGGGATGGTGACTCCACAACCTCCCTGAGCAGTCCATTCCAATGTTTAATCACCCCTTCTGTGAAGAAATTCCTCTTAATGTCCAACCTGAACCTCCTCTGGGGCAGCTTGAGACTATGTCCTCTCATCCTATCTCTAGTTGCCTGGGAGGAGAGACCGAGCCTGTCTGGCTACAACCTCCTTTCAGGTAGTTGTAGAGAGCAATAAGGTCCCCCTTGAGCCTCATCTTCTCCAGGCTAAACAACCCCAGCTCTCTCAGCTGTTCCTCACAGGACTTGTGCTCCAGACCCTTCACCAGCCTTGTTGCCCTTCCCTGGACACACTCCAGCAACTTAATGTCCTTCCTGAATTGAGGAGCCCAGAACTGGACACAATACACAAGGTACGGCCTCACTAGTGCCAGCTACAGGTAATCTACCAGAAAATCACTTCCCTGGTCCTGCTGCCCACAACTATTTCTGATACAAACCAGGATGCCATTGGCCTTCTTGGCCACCTGGCACACTGCTGGCTCATGTTCAGCTGCTGTGGACCAGCACCTCCAGGTTCTTTTCTGCTGAGCCGCTTTCCATACTGTTATAGGTTAGAAATCCAGGAGAATTTTTTCTTCCCCCTGCCCCCCACTGTAGGAAAGACGGAGTTTGAATGGAAAGAGGGAAGGGAGTCAATTAGCCTTACAAAAGAACTAGCTGGCCAGACCGCATTCCTAACGGATAAACCCATCAGAGGCTGAGGGGAGAGGGGAGGAGTTTTGGGAGGGGGTGGCTGGACTCTTCTCGGAAGGGGAGAGGTCAGATGGCTGAGTTCTCTCTCTCTCGGACGGAGATGAGGATCTGCGTGAGGGTATTTGGAGAGAAGGCCTGGAGGTCTGTCTTTCTGGCTTCTTGTCCTGGTCAGCCCTGACTGCTGGCCTCAACTTGCCTGCGAGCTGTCTTTTGTCTCCAGCCCGGACCTGCTGCGTTTTCATCAGAGAGTCTCTGTGCTCACTGGGAGAAAAGGAGGAGCTTTGAAACACCATCATCTGAGAACAACAGTGAGTCCCACGGGGGGGTGGACTTCTTTTCCTCCTGCCCTTCTACCATTGGGGGAAAGGTCTCTGTTTTCTTTTCGGCTTCTCCTGCAATCCAAGACCACCCCCCCAGACCCCCTTCCTGCGCGGTGACCGCCAGCGATCCAACAGCGCCCCCTGAAAGCCAACACAGAGAACTGCAGGCCCTACACCTCCAGCGATCCAACAGCACCCCCGCCAACCGTGATTAGAACTGCGTTAAAGGACAGAGAAGTATTCATTCAGACTTTTTTTTGTTTGGCTTTTTTTTCCTTTTGTTTGAAGGGGAATTTTTGGGTACAGGACTATTGCCTAGGGTTTTTTTGTGTTCTGTTACTGTTCTTGCCAGCATACATATATCTTTTAATAAAGGGTTTTTATTTCTTCTGTTTTTTCCACACTTCCTTGATTAAAGCCTCTTAATTTTGAATTCACAATTGCTGAGAGAGAGGAGTTTGGTTTGTCTCATAACTCATCCTCTTCAGCAAACTTTCCAGTCTCTTCAAACTGAGACACATACTTAGCTACAGACCAGTTAATCCAAATATATTAGTATTATTGGGTTTAACTATGACAGTATCAAACCTAAAACTCAGTAAAATTCAGTAAACTCATAATATTCATTAAAAAATAAAAAAAATCTTATTTTACATGTTTCTAAACACTAAAAGTTAGTAAGATATCTTTTTTCTTCTATCCTCATAAACTTGTGGGGGTTTTATGCAGTCAAGAATTAAGTAGTAAATAAGTAGGATTGATCAACATTGCAATGATTTTTCTCCTTACTAGAATTAAAATTCAATTAAATCATTTTAGATCTGAATTAGAATGGGAATACAAATTTTAGATCTAACTCAGTGTTAATATTAGCTGGCTTCTTCAGAATAGATGAAAAAATCCTATTTTTCTAGTAGTACCCACTATAAATATATTCAACCTCACCTGCTGCTCTTGCAGTAATAAATTACAAGAAAAATATGATTAATTCTTCTAAAGAGTAGTCAACTTTTTACTTATGGAGAAGATCTTAGATTTTTTTTTCAGGTTTTCGACTCTAATTTTCAATATGTGCTTTCAGTGGAGTATTGTTTAAAACTGATAATTGAATTTGTCTCAAAGTATTAGCCAGTGGCATTGCATCAGTGATGGGAAAATCAGTATTCTTTCTCAACTACTACTACTTCATCCCATTGCTGACAGTCTCCCTGATCTAGATGCTGCTCACTCCAGCTATGTGAAAATGTATTAAAATGCTTAGAGCTCTATTGGTAGTGTTGCTAACACAGAGATAGATAAACTATGACTGAAGAATAGATATTAAAATCAGTACAACAGATAAAGCCACAGCTTTAAAATTAACAGTGTCTCACTATAAATCTAACCCTATTGTAAAAATTCATACACATTCTTTCCAATTCTGGATGCCATAAGGTTTCTTTGAACATTTCCTGATACAAGTGTTTCTTTCTTCACAGATGCAGCTGCATTTCATTTAATGTTTGAGAATCAACCACACAGGAGGCAAGTATTTCAATTGCTACTGCTACAGACAGCATAAGTCTTTATTTAACAAGCAATCAAGTAAGTGCAATTAAGAAATGGCAACATTCCATATAGTAAGTCGAAAAATAAATACAGTATATGTTTAAATTGCGCATTCATCAGATTATTTACTCATCACACCAGATTCCACAGACACTGGATTAATCTCTGTCCACACTCATTTGTTCACATGAAACATCCTCCAGAATACAGAAATGAGTTTTGGAGGACAGAGAATTATTTCCCTCTTCTGTTTACAGCTCCAGTCCTCACCCAGTCCCTCTGAGAAAGACTCTCATTTCCTTCTAAAGTCAAAAGATTCAGATTTTGTTCTGCTTTTTTCCTTTCCAGGCTGAATAATATCAATGTAGCAGTTAATCAAACAGTTGTGATAATGCCCATTTTACAGCCCACCTTGTAGGAAACCATGAATTCCCAGAAAAAGAATGCTTTACCTTTGCACTTTCACGCATCCTTGTTCTAAATAGAAAAAAAACCACCCATACATATATACAAACATATATGGAAAAACAAATTATACAAGAGATCTTTTGATCAGTGTCTGACATCACTGGGAAATTTAAGATGACTGGCAAGGTGCCATAAACACTGGAGAAACAGAAAGTGGAAATTAATTCATTCTGATGGACTTAGTAGTCTACTGTACATTTTATGTCTCAGTCCTTTTGCGTCACCACAGCTTATACCACTGGAGTCACCACAACAGAATGATCTTTACCATCGCTGAATGTCCGGCTGTGCTGTTACCTACTCATGAAAGATTTGAACTTTCATTTTTTCTCACTAAAAGCAGGATCCTTTAGCAAAGTAGCATTCCTTGCACTAAATTGGTTGCCATCTGAACATTCTCCGTCCTTCAAATGTCATCTCTATTTATCTGCAAAAGAAAATCAGAACTTCTCTATTAGCAAGTAAATATTGGAACTTAGCTGTACTTTCTAACTTCTGATTCTTCTGTCTTAAAACAAAACAAAAGAAATAATTATGTTCCTGGGCATGTTAAAGCATTTTTAATTACTACAGGTAATGAAATATGCCTCTTAACAACACATACATATTAGTTCCTAATTGAAAATTATCAGACTATTATCTTTGCAATATAATAGTTGTTGTTAAAAGAAATAATGCAAATAATTGGGGTTTTTTTGTAAGATTTTTTATAAAAATTGTTTTCTTTGATTTGTGTAGTAATAAAATCTAAATGTGCCACTTGAACATAGAAAGGCCTGATGGTCTACTAATGCCATTTATCCATATCACAGAGTATTTGTTTCACTCATTATATGTTAAAGATCATATAAGGTATGACAAGATAAACTTTTAGGGAAATTAGTGTGCTATATTTTCATCAGGCCAGCAATAGTTTGACCTGAATTATACTAGATTTAAATATTTAGTTTATCAGAAATGAACTATTCTCTCTTGAATATGCAGTTTAGGATAGTTACTTAAACATGTGGCTATGAGTAATGGAGTGGTACTTTAAAACATGTTTCTTAGTATTCATAAAATTTTACTCCTACCTTTCAGAACCACAACCTGTCATTATTACACTTACTATTAACAGACTATTTCAGCTTGTTTATTTTGGAGGATAATGGCTTTTAAGGCTATGTATTCATCCTGTTGCATGAGAATAATTTTTGTAATTCCTAATAACATTCTTGGGAGCTACTCATACAAATCCTTATTGAATTAAGAATAAAGATAGGGCAGCATAAATGGAAAGAACATTGAAGGCAATAAAAACTTTTGTTACAAAAGATTAAAAGTAAGATTTCAGTGCCCAGTGGCTAATTGGTTAGTTTAACAGTGTCTCAGTTTATACACAGTCAAAATAGTCATGATTTTCATCAGTATTTCATCTTGCATCCAGGACTACAGGATTGTAAAAAACATAATTAAAATAGTTTTATAATAATTCATGGAAGATATGACCTAAAGGTTGCTGGTTAAGTTTATTTGTTATTTATATTCTAGACATTTCTTACTTTCTCATCTCTGGAAATATGTTCCCTCATAATTTTACATTTTTCTCTCCGAAACATAAAGAGAAATCAAATAACCTTTTAGCTACTGTAAATGTCATTATGAGCTGTGATATGAACAAGAAGGAGTTGAAAGTTTATCGATTCAATCCTACAAATGTCTAGCAGATATCCAATGCAAATAAGATGAGGTGAAATTTCAGGAGCTCTTTAAAGTGACCTTACTTTTACTCCTGTCAAATAGACACATATATGACCTGACCAAAGTAATAAGCAGACACAGCATCTCACTTGTCTTACAAATGACCTTCATTTTTATTAAGCATTTTTAATAGGTATATTAGCAAGAAAGAAGTCTCCATATATAATATCTGCAATAATGCTACACTAGAATTCTTCCAGTTTTTGGTATGCATTCTTTGCATTTGGTTTTTGTCATCACAAAATGATAAATAAAAGTATTACATGATGCATTATCTCAAGTGGGAAGGAAAAAAAAAAGAACAGAATGGGATTTATTACCCTGCCTAACGATCTGCCTACTCAGTGGAAAACAGCTGGACTTTAACAAAAAATGAGTGCTCCTCTGCTGTGTATGCAATCTTTGTGAATGATATGGAATTTGTGAAATTATGGTAATCACTAGCAAAATAAACATCTGACTGGCATTAAAATATGTTTGGGTGAGAGGAAGAGGAGTTGGGAGTTTTCTTTAACATGTTCAGCCTGGCATATATAATTTTGTCTCATGAATTGTTTGTGACAAGTATTTTCATTCCATCAGGATCATTATATATCTTTTTCACTTAATTGTTGTTAAATGCCAATTAGTCTAGGAGGAAATCTATTATCATATTTCATTTGTCAAGCAAAGAAACGAAATTTATGTATTAACACTATCAAATCCAAGAAGAGGAAGTTATTAATCTTTTATCTTAATTAAAACATGATTTCAGTGCTTTGGAATTCTGTATTCCTTTTATATCAATGATATTACAGACTGTGTAGTGTCTTCTTGTTTCCCATTTGCTATGCAATCTGACATGAAGATTGACTATGAAAGGTACAGGATGCCACAGGCTTTATGTGGTTATAAATCTAATTATGTCAAAATGGTTAAAGTGTTGGATAATGACTTTGGAATATTAATGAATATCTCATTAGAAAGATTAACAATATATAAGCTAGATTTTCATTTTGGTCCTAACATTGATACAGAGAACTGTAGTGAAAGCACACAGAGACACACTTAATTTTCATACTTCTGTTAATTATAAAATCAATTGCATGGGGGGAAAGGGGAAAGTCCTGTTTTTGTGCAGTGGGTAACTCATTTGGGTTAAACATCATCTGAAATACAAAAGGGAAGCTATTGAACTCAGTATAAAGGGGGTTAAGAGAGGAGAAGATAAATAGGAAGGCCAGGTTTGACTGCCTAATTTGTACATTTTGGTCTTGCTAAAATTATATTGCATTTTAAAAAGTCCGTAGCTGTACTGTTTTCAACGTGCTTTGTTGCTCATACTCCACATACACTGTGGTATAATCAGACAATGTAACAATTGCTTCCCACAGACTTCTTTCTCCATTTCTTTCTGGACTTGGAGGTAAATCAGCAAAGTGTCTACTCAGACTGATTAGGTGAAAGAACTAACTTCATCCCCTGGCTTGCCTGGCTACTAATTTTCAGAATTATAGGGAGCGAATGATCAAATTTAACAAGAGGACAAAAAACAAAAGGCTGGTGTCCGAAGACAATATCATCTTCTAGAAGCAAAAGATGGCAGTCCAGGGCTCATCAGACTATAAAACTGAGAGTCCTGGGTAGGCGAAAGCATAAAAATTGAATTAAGAAGAGGGCATAATGAGCTGTATACTGAATCATATCCTTTCTAATATTACTCTCAGCTATCCTTCACCTCTATTTCTTCATTTCTGTTTTGGTTATTTAGGTCGTTCTCTTAAGATCAGTTCCAGATGGACAGAGATTTGTGTTTAAACAGAGCAAGGCAGCTTCACTAGAGTAGACTTATTACAAAACTTTGATTATAAGTGCTCTAACTCACCAAATTTTCTTAACATTTCTGTGAAGTCTTGAAAGCTGTTATTTTATGGATAGCCGATATCTGTAAGTACAAACCTGAATATTCTCTGGGTGAACTTCTGTTGACTTTGCTATTAGAATATTAATATTTTATTATTGTTTTCTCTGTGAATAGTATCTCATTTGACCATGTTCTCAGTAAAAAAAAAGAAGTAACGTAGGAAGGTTACATTTAGGAAGGTATCTTCCTTAAGTAAGGTTACACGTGGAGATACTGGAGCGGGTCCAGAAGAGTGTGACAAAGATAATTGAGACTTTGGCATTCTCTTACAAGGTCAGGCTGAGGTAGCTGGGCCCATTCAGCCTCAAGAGGACAGGACTAAGAGAGGATTTCATAAGTGTGCATAAGTATCTGAAGAGAGAGTGTCAGGAGGATGGAGCCAGGCTCTTCTCAGTGATGCCAAGAAATAGGACAAGAGGCAACGGGCAGAAATTGATGTACATGAAGATCTATCTGAATACGAGGAAAAACTTCTTTACTTTCCAGGTGACCATGAACCAGAATAGCTTGCCCAGAGAGGTTGTGGAGTCTCCCTCGGTGGAAATATTCAAGAACCATCTGGATGCAGTGCTGTGCCACGTGCTCTAGGATGACCTCGCTTTAGAAGGGAGGTTGGAGCAGATGACTCTCTGTGGTCCATTCCAACCTTACCCATTTTGTGCTTCTGTGATTTTAAGGAAGGTTTTTTCCTCAAAAATTATGGAAACTTTCATAAATGTAAACTGTACCATAGAATCACTGATCAGTTTTATGTCCAATTTTATTGTACACAAGAATTGTCTTACAATTAGAGACAGGTCTGGTACTACATTAGGAAAGTTCCTGTTCAGGAAAGACAATTGCTACTGTGGGTTTTCTTGTCAAGGAGAAGAAGAAAAAAAGCCACTCAGAAGAAAATAATTTAAAAGAGTAGGCAAAGGATGCACAGAGAGACCAGTAGAAATGCAACATGAAAAGCTGACATGATTGTGGAATAATAGGAACAGAGAATGGGAAAACTTTAAGTTGTTTGAATGGATAGACATAATTTTGGTATGGTTATGATAGGATTATTTGATATGATGGCTTCATTGGAAGTGGTGGGAGAAAGCTTATTTAGTGAAGGCAATTTAAATAACTAGCAAGTATGTAACTTAAAAGTTCAAAGGTATCAAATCAAGAAGGAACCAAAGTTGTGCATCTATATCCACCTTGCACCAAATCAGCACGGATGGTAGAACTGACTCCCCTGCTACTGCCTTCCCTGGTCAGCTCAGGTAACAGAGACTTGGCAGGTTACCTGCCTGAGGCAGAGATCATAAGCCTACTTCAGGCTGAGAAACAGAGAGGAAATTCCAGTAATGCATCATTCCAGCAATGGATTGAGTGATGAAACTCACTTCTCTCATGCTCTCCATTCAATCTCCAAAATATATTGTCTTGACAAACCCCAAGTTATGTATTAACGACTGGCAAAAGGACACAGGAAGGCAAGTGGTGATGTTGAGATAGAGCAGCAGTGTTCCCACCACTTGTTACTCAGCTTGGAGACCTTTCATAACACTGATTCTCTTTGTTGCTTTAAGGAGGTGTCAGTGAAAGTGTTAATTTTGCTACTTGAGGCAAACTTGTTTCATCTTTATCAATACATTTTTCTTTCCTTTCTAAGAAGTATTGAGGGAGTCTCGAAAACAAGAGGCAAAATTCCCATGAAAACAAGTATTCAATAGACAATGCAAGACTTAATGTGAGTGAATAGCAAAGCTTATAGAGAAATTAGAAACTAGTTTGATACTTCTGAGAGTGGCTGGACGTGCAAGAATGTGGGAGATATCATGGCAGAAAAGTAATCTAAAACCAAGCTATATAGGTGTTGGATATATTAGGTGAAAGAAAGAACAATGAGGAATTTGTTATAGACAGGAGAAAAAGAGAGAATATGGTAATAAAATATGTATCTAATAATCAAGACAATAATTAGCAGAAGTGAAAAAATATCAGGATTTCAAAAAAAAGAAAAGCATAGAAAAAATATTTGGTTTGGGTTGTTTTGGTTTTTTGTTTTGCTTTTGTTTTTTTGGTTGGTTGGTTGGTTTGGTTTGGTTTTTATTTCAGTTCAACTGAAAAGTTCAGAGATAGACTAGAAATCATCAGAAAGTCATTTAGTCAAAAGCATAATGTGACCTGAGGACCAAAGAAGGAAAACCAAACATGTAAGCACACAATGTTGGAAATAAAGCAAGGATAAAAGAATATTCCTGGAAGAAGCACTGGACACTTGATAAAAGTGTAGCTGTCTGGGCAGTCATGACAGGAACAGGAAAAGAAATCACTTAGAAGAGATCTTGCATAAAGAAGATAATACAGATCTTTTCAAAACTAGAAGTCCTCCCTTTCAAATACATATTACTGGAGTGAGACTGCTAAGAAAGTGCTTCGGAAAGAACCTTAATCCAGACTACAAGAAGATAAGTGGATCCGATTTAAAAGCAGATGCTTCACAAGACAGGATTTTCAGAGATTGCAAGAATACCTTGCTCATGATGTCAAATTATGACTTAATCCCCTTGAAAGGAAGGGATGTGAATGAATGCTGTTAGCAAATTACATTCATATTTGATCGCTGTTCACCTAAGCCACTTTTAAATACATAGGACAACTAATGAGGTTGGGAAAACACCGAGTAAAAATCATGCTATCAATGTGAGTAAATTATGATTTGTGCATGCAAAAAAGATAATTCCTTGGAATGCACAATAATTAACAAGTATAACGGTTTTGGAAATTCTTTTTGTATAGATACTATTCATGTCATTCTGTTCCTTCTTGCTGGCTCCCGAGCTTTTAGTCCTAGAAATACTGAATATGTCTGTATAGCTCCAATTGCTTCTTGTTCCCAAGAGGGTATTTTACTACTTTAATTCCAGCTCTGAACAAAGTAATATTTTTTAAAATTTAACACCACCACCTTTTTATGGGTGTATAAGCAGCATAACATGCAGTGTTATGGAGCTATGGAGGTGGCATCCATCACTTTGAAGTCTGAGGTTATGATTCAGAGCCCTAATGTACAATAACAGTATCAGCAAGATTGGATCATTTCCTTCATTTAAATATTGCATTTACTTCTCTGACCACACAAAGTTACTCATCAGATCAAATTGCTTATTTTCAAGGTTTAATTCTAACCTAACCCCTTTCTATGGCAATTAATTTCCTTCTCACAACTCACAATTACTGTAAAAACATACTTCTATGCTGCAAAATAAGTGAAACTGCTCAATTGTTTTGAATAACAGCAAATATTTTTTGAGGAAATCTTGCCACCATTTGTACAACATTCAAATCTGTAAGTTTTCCAAACTACCTGAGTGAATTTAAAAAGGAGCTGTTCTATATGCACTATGAAGATATGATATGCTTGTTTTTCTGCTAAGAAGTAAGTTTTATATTTCAATGTCTTTTATATTACCCGTTGCAATGAAAGTCAACTTGAGCATAGTTAAAAAAGTCTGTCGTGCATTTTCAAAACCGCCAGTCTGCCATGAAGAATCAGATTTTTCTTCTGAGAAATAAAGTGAGTGTGCTTATTAGTCAAGGAGTCATGAAAGTTTTAGATTCTCATTAGAAAGATAGGCAAGTCCAGAAATATCTGCACCTTGCCTGCCCTTTCTCCTTCACTAACAGAATTGAGATCTTTTCCTAGTTGAAATGGCAGCTAGAACTCAGAACAGGCTACATGTTCACCCTGGCCCACTGAGATTTATTTATGAGGTCTTATGTAGTGTTCTCTATTGCTCTGAAAGCAGCTGTTCCTCCAGCCTGATTTCTGAAACTTTATTTCTCTAACAGCTTGCCTCATCACTACAGTTATAGAAACACACATGTATCTATACTAAAAAAAAAAAAAATATGTTTCCTTAGAAAATCTGTATCCTCAAAAGACGTCAACATTAAATATCTGCAACAAAACTCCAAGTCATGTATGTCTATCATACAATTCTTTGTAAAGACAAATGAAGATGGTCAAGAAAATACTTCAAATATGAACCATTTACTCCTTTTCTAAGGTAATTACCCAAGATACCTGAAGACTTTTCAAGCACAAATTTTTACTATCTGCTTAACTCACACAATTAACAAATCCTTGCAGGTTCCTTGGGTCATATTCTTCTATCATGGTATAAGGAGATGGAAAAGTCTTGAATCATAGAATCATAGCATCAGCTAGGTTGGAAAGGACCTCTGAAATCATCAAGTCTAATCCTTGATTCAACACCGCCGTGGTTACTAGACCATGGCACTAAGTGCCACATCCAGTCCCATCTTAAAAACCTTCAGGAACGGAAAATCCACCACTTCCCTGGGCAGCCCATTCCAATGCCTGATTACCCTCTCTGTAAAGAATTTCTTCCTAATATCTAACCTAAACCTCCCCTGGCACAGCTTAAGACCACGTCCTCTTATCTTACTGATAGTTGCCTGGGAGAAGAGACTGATCCCCACCTGGCTACAACCTCCTTTCAGGGAGTTGTAGAGAGTGATGAGGTCTCCCCTGAGGCTCTTCTTCTCCAGGTTAAACAACCCCAGTTGCCTCAGCCTCTCCTCATAGGACTTATGTTCAAGTCCCTTCACCAGCCTTGTGGCTCTTCTCTGGACCTGCTCCAGCACCTCAATATCCTTCCTGAACTGAGGGGCCCAGAACTGGACACAGTACTCCAGGTGTGGCCTCACCAGCGCTGAGTACAGGGGAAGAATCACTTCCCTTGTCCTGCTGGACACACTGCTCCTGATCTAGGCCAGGATGCCATTGGCCTTCTTGGCCACCTGGGCACACTGCTGGCTCCTGTTCAGCTTCCTGTCAATCCAAACTCCCAGGTCCCTTTCTGCCTGGTTGCTCTCCAGCCACTCTGTCCCCAGCCTGTAGCGCTGCAGGGGATTGTTGTGGCCAAAGTGCAGGACCTGGCACTTGGCCTTGTTGAACCTCATCCCATTGGAATCAGTCCAACTCTCCAGTCTGTCCAGGTCCCTCTGCAGAACCCTCCTGCCTTCCAGCTGATTGACACTCCCCCCAACTTAGTGTCATCTGCAAATTTGATGATGATGGACTCAATCCCCTCATCTAAATCATCAGTAAAGATATTAAACTGAACTGAGCCCAACACTGATCCCTGGAGGACACCACTAGTGACCAGCAGCCAACTGGATGCTGCACCGTTCACCACCACTCTCTGGGCCTGGCCCTCCAGCCAGTTCCTAACCCAGCAGAGAGTGCCCCTGTCCAAGCCGTGGGCTGCCAGCTTTTTCAGGAGAATGCTGTGGGAGACAGAGTCAAAGGCTTTGCTGAAGTCCAGGTAGACACATCCACAGCCTTCCCCTCATCCACCGGGTGGTTCATCTGATCATAGAAGGAGATCAGGTTGGTCAGACAGGACCTACCCTTCTTGAAGCAGTGCTGGCTGGGTCTGATCCCTTGTCCATCCAATAAGTGCTGAATGTTTCTCTTGGAGATTTCCCCTTGCCTGGAAAAACTATGTCTGGTACTGTTCACACCAGTTCCTACCAGATTGCAGGACTGGCCTAACTGCTGTCCTTTCAACTTAGCTCTCTAAAGCGAAAAACTTCTTTTCATTATCTTAGTCTCAGAACAGTATTAGATGTTCAAAAATACCAAAATTAATACATTTCAAGAATATCTGTCCTTTTTTGTATTGAGTTGCAGTCAATATAAAAAATCATCTTTTTCCCTTACGCTGAGAATATTGTGATCCTGTATGACAATTAAATATTGTCTTACTACTCTACAGTGTGTGGTACTGCTGTGTGTTAATTACTTTACAAAAGGATAACATCTCCTGCATCTCTTGTTTCATGTCTTTCTTACTGACAGTTTACATGCACCCAGTTGTGATTATGACAATTTTGAAGGAATGGCAACTTACTTTCCTTAAGAGTCATGAGAGAGATTACAAACATGCTACAAGTATCTTCCTTTTCACTGGAAATTTCTTCATCCTCCATCTCTACATGTACTGAGCCTCTTTAGATCTTCCTGCTTTATTTTGAGCACAGGGAGATAAGTACTCCCATATCTTACACTTTTTCCTCTGCATTAACATTTTATCTGTCTTCATCCTGTGGTCTGAATTCCTTCAATTTCATTCTGATTATTTGTCCTGAATTATTGATTTCCAATTTTCATTCCCTTTTAAGGATAACTCATCTACCTTCTTTAGCTTGGATGCATGATATATGGGTTAAGTTTTTGTCTTTCAATTAAAAATTTAATTTAATATTTTTAATTTATTTTTAATTACAGGATTTTTTTCACTATCCACAAAGTTAATGAGTTCCCATCTCTAGCAAAAACATTTCTCTGCTTCTCATTATCAGACAAAAAACATATCTTCATATTATTTCATTTTCTAGTGGTAGAGTATTCATCTTATAATTTTATCACTTGTGCTAATGTTTCAGATATAATTGCTGACAGTGTTTTCACAGATATGTCAGTTCTTATGTGTCATTCATGCTATTGATTCATGAGACTCCATTCTGAGTTACTCACAGCCCCCATCTTGTTTTTGTAATGTCTACATCCACTAATATATGTAAATACATTTTTATCTTGAAGTCCAGCATTCTGTTCTGTTGCTATCACTCTCTGATATGCTTTTCCCTGCGCTTTTAATTACTGCACTTTATTTATTTATCACGATTTCTTGTTCTGAGTGTTCCTAGACTGGTAGCTTCCATTATATTTCATTAATTTCTTGCTAGAAAATAGGTAAAAGTGAGATGTTCATGGCAACCTATGACCTTTGTTAAGAGAACTAAATCCAAAATGCTAAAAGCAGACCTAACTGCATACTCCACAGTGTTATTCTCTGGAGCATTAACCAAATATCTCTCTTTGTCATTTCTATTCCTTCATCCAGTTATTTTCATGTTAATAAAATTATTAAAGTAGGCTGGATTTGCCAGCAATGGAAAGGTCAAAGGGATGGGCAGAAAGAGGACAGGAGTGTCTGAGGTGTGTCTGAAGACTCTAGGATACCTCGCTGAGCATTTAGAGTTTCAGGAAGAATCAAGTGGGATTCAGAAAACGTGGGAAGATGCCTATATTTGAGAAGAGGGTCTTTCCCTCCCTTCATAAACATTCCTATCTCTGTTTTGATCTCCACAGAAGGATTTTAAAGCACCGTCCTAAGCCTTTTCCTTCCTTCACACAATACCCTGTGGGGCCCCTCCTCTCCCCCCTGTGCATTTTTTCTGCCTTTCTGCAAGTATGTTTGTATTTTCTCACACAGACTTGATTTTCCAATTATTCTTAACTAACCATTGCATTTGCAAATACTGGGCTTTAAGATGCAGCAAAGTATTATGTATAAGAGTATGGATTTCTGTATAAATCTATTTTGAAAACAGTGTAATGAAATTTTGTGAGAAGCAAGTGATAACCAAAACATGCACAATAAAATGTCAGATTTCTAATTTCTCCTTCCTTCTCAACTGGATAATAACCCTTTTTTCCCTTGGAAGCTGCAGTGTGAAGTCTGAATGCAAACCTAACCATAATTGCCTTTGCTGTATATTAAATCAAAGGTAATGCGAAAGATAGAGTACCAGCAGGAAGATCATTTGTTGGTCAGATTATGTTAGGGGTAAGTCAATTCTAAGTATATTTTCTGTTATTGCGACTAGTGTATAAATAGAGCTGTGTGACAACAATGTGCGTCTGCTTTCGTCAGTGCAGAGTACAGAGAGAGTGTCTGTAAGAGAATGAAATTTTATATCTCAGTTGGAAAAGACAAGAAGTAGTTCCCATCTTGTTGCCCTTGTAGCCCTTGCCACTGGTAATGCAATAAAAAGAAGGACCTGCTACCTCCTCAGCCCAGAGGCACATTCCTTCATCAAATTTGCTTGAAGAATTATTCCTAGAGCTTGAATACAAGTGTTGAGAAGAACTACAAGAAGTGAGAATGGCAACTAAGTTACAACAGAAATAATTATTAGTTGGAAAAACACTCTGAAAATTGCAACAAAACCAAAATAAAAATAACCAAACAAACAACTACATCAAACAAAACCAAGCAAACACAAAACCCACATCCAGCCAACCAAATAAGCACATGCAGATTCCTAGAACAAATGAATTTTCCTGGGGGTGGAGGGAAAAAGGGGGTGAAGTACTCTAATTGGATACAGAAGCTGATACCATGAAAACCATCAGTGAGTTTCAATAAGTTTGAAAACCAGCTCATGTTGAGTTTTTCATCAATCAGCACTCCCAAGTCTTTCTCTGCAGGGCTGCTCTCAATCACTTCTCTATTTATGCTTACACAGATGATTATGATTAGATTTATTGCTAATATGATATCTAAATATTGTCAATACAGTATAGAATATAAACAGGTCTAAAGGGTTATAATATAAGCAGGTTTGGATAGACAAGTACAGGTTTACAGTCCTTGGCATTGCAGAACGCACAATTACCAAGCAACAAAGCACCTATGGAGCTATTTTAGCATTTTATCTCTGTATGTGACCTAATCTTAGCACTTTTATTCACCTGTCCAAGAGTGTTTCCTGTTTTTGGGCTGGATATACCCTGCAAACATCCCCACCAGGGTGGAGGTTCACCCAGAAGCTGACTGTAATTTTGGGAGACCAGTTTGCCCAGTTAACTCACTCTCCAACAGAATTTTATACCCTTTTGCAGACCCATGTGTACCAAAGTTAATTGCAATCATCACAGCTCCCCCAGCTCTGCATTCATTATGCAAGCATCCAGAAAATTCCCACCTGGTGTCCTGCAATTCCCACCTGGTGTTCTTATGTTAGGACTAATCACAATTCCCAATAAAAACAATTGCAAGGGAGAGGGAGTGTGTGAGAAGGGAGGAGCATGCAAAGACCTGACTGTCTTTCATTCCTGTCACAGTAAGTTTGAAGATATTAGGGAATTCACTGGCTCAAGGAATGTGGAATAGTTTTGTCAACATGAAGTCCTCTATATGTATACCTACCAATGCAGAGGATTTTATTTTCTAAGCCATGGTGTGCTAGAAAGTGCCATATTTTATTGCATTTACGTTCTTCAGACAGATAGGGAATTATGTTTTTTCTGTTACAATATTACATGTATACTATAGAGTGGTTGGACTATGTATGCTGTGAATTCACCACTTGCTTAAGAAGAAAAGCATCGTCAAAACAAAACAGATTATCTCTCCAAAACTGCTGATAGGACACTGGCTTCACCTAGAGTATTAATTGTGGTACCTCTGAGTTTGTAAAATGATCTACGTTCTTTCTTCTCCAGAAAATAACCATCTGCTTGACAATTCATTAGGTAGAAGTACAAATATTGCCTGCTAGAAGTGCAAACACTTTTGAATTAAATTATTATCATAAATGAAAACTAGGAAAATTAAGAATAAATCCCCAGACAACTCCACTCACTGTAAAGATTGTAACTATAACTCCTGTTCCTAAAATATTGTTATATATGCTATTTGACTCTGGTTTATTAGATTGATGACTTTCACAGAAAATTGTGTTTCCTATGAGAAATAAATTTTATGGGTACATTCTTTGGGATTAAAAGCATTTTTAAGCATCTTTTGCGTGACAGTCAGACTTACAATAGTGAATGGAAATATAAGTCCCCTCAGTAGAGTTCCCAGTTTAAGACAGTGCACTGGCTTATGCATTAAAGATAAGCTACATAACTTCTGACAATTCAGATCCAGTGAGGTGTTTCAAATCAGTCATGAATTAACTGAGGTACTAAAAATAGCTAGACATTTTTAGCAATTTGACACAGACTCGTAAATTTAAAATCAAGTTTCAGTTTTCCAACAGTCTAGCCTTTTTATTACGTTCTCTGTTACTCTGTCTACTGACGTATTTATCAAAGACAGTATTTATAAAAACACTGGAAAAAGTTAAGGATAGCCTTTTCAGTGTCCCTAATATAATCATGTTACATTTTAGAGGGTATAATGATGACAGAAAAAATACTGCTTGAAAACATAAATACCATATTATATGCCACTGCTAAATGGGCAGAGATTCCTGATGGAAAATAAAGTAGTGTTTCCTGGGTTGGATCAGATTTGATCTGTATAATGTATAGGGTGAATAAAATATTTTAAAATTAACATACTTTAAACTACAGGCTTGTTTATCTGGCTGGTTTTTTTCTTTCTAATATATACATGAAACCTGAGGTAAGTAATTTTTTTATGTACCCATCTGGAACCAAAGCCCTTAATGATTCAAGAACAAAGCAGATTTGATGCACTATTGATTTTCTACCTCAGCAGTATAAAAACAATTGCTCTATGCAAAGATCTGTTTTTCTGGAGCTCTGCCATCAGTCTTTTGAGCATTTATATAATATAGAATTTACATAGAAAAGGAATACCATAAAAGGTTAAAAAGGAAAAATATACCCTTTCATAACAAATTTAGGCAAGTCTTCATATTGCAAAATAGCTTTTGAAAGGTATTTAATATGCCTTCCAGTATTACGTATCTGTACTTCTCCAGGGTAAATAAATTCCCTCATCTCAAACCACATGCTGATCAGTCTACCTGCAGTGGTGCGCTGACAGGTTAGACACTATGTGCTGAGTTTCCTTTCCTAGAAGACTTGGGTATAGGGGTTTGGCCTTAAACTTTCCTGAATCAAACTGCAGTCTGTGTAAGAGGCATCAGTCAGACATCAGTTTGGTAAATCAAACTTGACATCTCTCAGGATACCTAACAGAACTGTGTAAAGGAAACTCCTGTTTGGCATCTGGTTCAAATGCGTCTGAGCTCAAAATGAGTTTGTTCTAGCATTTCTTTGCCTGTGATCTGCAGACAGTTTGGAGCTCTTTAGAAGTGGAGAACAAATCACAGAAGCACAGTAACAGTGTAACCTTCTTGCGATATATTGTGCTATAAGGGCTATTTTACAGCAGCATTCCCAAGTCACTAAAAAGTCCAAGACAAAGCAGTATTTTATGTGTTTATAGGTGCAGACAACAGAACATTTAAGGCAACAATCCCATCAGTTTATAAATCATTAAAGGTCAAAGTTCCTCTAGTTCATGACAAAGTTCAAGAAGAATAATATTGTGTAGAAAATATATGATATCTATACAGAAATCTGAGGCATTTATACATGCTGAACATAATAAGTACCTTCCTTCAAAAGGTCTGTTGCAAAACCCCTAGAAGATATGTTATTGCATTCCACTGTCAGGTCTAATATTGTCTCATCTATTATGTATTTCAAATAGGAATTTGTTCCTTTACAAGGCTGATCAAAATTCAAACTGAACCTTTTCTTTCCCTAAAATGAGTGTTTTATGGAAATGTTAATAGGATTCAACTGACTGGTTGAGCCATGGGGTGGTGTTAGAGTCTGAAAGCCTGAAAGAGTTAATGTAAAGCATTAATATCTCAAACATTGGTAGAAGAGAAAAGGAATGTTCCCATACCAATAAAATAAGGCACAGTTAGAAACAGATGGTCTTCTGGAGAAAGGATGGTGCTTTTCTGGGACCAACTTCCTTATTTTGGGTAACTATAACTGAGAACAGTTTTGAGACAGCATTGCATTTGTGTCCCTGGTGGGGGTGGGCAATTGAAACCCATGAGATCTCCCAATCCCATTCCGAAAAGTTTGAGAATAAAAAAAAATGTTCATGCACAAGGACTAGTCTGTAAAGAACGCAGCTGAGAGGGACTGTAGGTGCACCCACCACCTGGAGGAACTGGACTAGAGATGTCACTGGAATCCTGGGTGATGACCTGGATATTTTATTCTACCTCTATTTTCCTATCTTTCCTTCTTTCTTTCTTCCTGTCCCTAAAAGTTTTATTTGCAGCTTCCATGGGCCATTCAGAAATCTCTGTTGCCACATGCTGTTCAGAAAAGTTTAATCTGTGGGCTGTTTTTTTAAATTGTTGCTGCCACAGGCCGTTCCACCTATCATAAGGTTTCAATCGTTGCTGCCATAAATAAAAACTTCTAATTGATCTTTTTGCATTGTTTTACCTTAATTTAGCCCAAGGGCATAGGGAATGTCAGGTACCTCTGAGAAGGCAATCCAGGACAGCCCTCAATGTACCCGAAATTTTGCAGCTATCCAAGAGCAGGTGGTCCAGGTCCACTCTCTTAGGACCCAACACCATCAAGAGGGAAAAAAAAAGGGAAAAAAATTAACTGGAAACATTTCACAAAAATAAAAAAGTGAAATATATTGACTATATTTGCACCATAACTAGTGTCTTTGTCTTCTGATATTCTGTCCTGCTACTGTCAAGAGAAACCCAGATCAGCATCCTTCATGATGCAACATCATCCCCAGATATTTCAGGATGAAAAGAAATATTGGAAAACTTCTGCTTTGAATGGAGGAACTTTGTTTTTCAAAGTCTTTTTCTAGACTGAATACTCTATCACAATTCTGATTCATTCCTTCAGCAGCAGTATCATCTACATAACAGCGTTCCCATACTTTAGTTTAAAATTATGATTTTTACAAACATAATGTTTTGCTCCCTCTTTTCCCTCTTTTTATATTTTGTCACATTGCACTTGTTATTCATGACTGATATTTTTCTTTGCCCAGCCTCATCTCTTCCTCTGCTCTCTAATCGCCATTTGGTAACCACATCTTTTCAGGATTTCAACAATTTAGTCTGTAAAGCTTCTTCACTAGTACTTTATTAATATGGGACCAAACAAAACTGAAATACCAGTACAGATGTTCCTATGGAAAATTATATTTATGAAATTTTTTTATCTCCTTAAATCTTGGATTTCTTTCAAACACAGTAGATATCATCAACAGTCTTTCTATTTCCTTCTGTATGTTTGGCTTACAAAATATGTGAGTCTGGTGAATAAAATTTTTATCTTATACGTTCAACATGAAGAAATGCATAGAAATAAAAAAGGAAGTTTGGGGAGAGTTAAATTATGCAAATAAACATTATTCCATTGATTTGAAAATGGTCTGTTTCAGAAAGAAATTAAATTAACTTACATCAAAGAGCAATATCCCGTAGAAGACATTTACCACCTGTTGCTCCCACCTTATGGGCCAGATGGCTTTGAGGAAGGAGTGGTGACCAGTGGAGTAACTGAATATAAGAGCCAATGCTCAAAATTTTACTGATGAACCAAATAATTGCATCTTTCCAACACATTTTACAATTTTGTATTTACCATGCCACTTGGACAGTTGACAGTAGATTCTGAATGACACGAATTAAATAATAGCAGCTGCTAATTTTTTCCTCAGTTCCATATTCACATGTTTTTCATTTTCTCTTCTTCTGGTTAATTTTGTTTTGCAGAACTGTACATGGGTCCTAAAAGTGCTCCATGATAAGATTTTGCTAAAAGGACTAAGATAATAGACTAAGATAATTATCAATATAACCCATGAAGGGATTAAACTGTTGTGATTAACTTGAGAGAATGTTAAAGTTTCCTATTTCTAATTGCAGTCTCTTTTTACCTAGTATCATTGGCTTCTTTTGTAAACTTTATTTCAAGATTGATTTTCATGTTTATTCAAAGAATGATTGCCGTATTCTGATAGATGTTTATGATTCAGTTAGATTATCATCATTGTCAAGAAAACACAGCTTTGGAAAGCACAGAAACAGTCAAATAATAAAGAGTGTGAAGCATGTTCACGCAGGGTGTGCCAGAGACAGAGGGACTGATTGATTGAAAAGACAAAATGTTACTGTAAAGTGTTTGGCTTTTTCTAATTTAATAAAAAAACTAAAGAACATTATGTCATTTTTAAACTACTAAGCTTCAGACAGATTCTAAGAGTAAACAATTCTTGTTTTTACCCAAAAGAAGTAAGATTATGTCAAGAAGAGCAAAAACTCTGAAGGAACCATAAGAGTTGTCTGTCAAAGCTTGTAGTTTACAGTTTAGATATTATAAGAGGTTAATGGTAGGTTTCTTAGTATGAAACAAACTGACTTCTTTTCTCCCTGTATTTTTGGACATGTCAGTTTTGTAGGGTTCTCCAAGGTTTAAGCAATGTCTTTACAAGACTGGTGATTTATGTCTTGATAAGCAAGTGAAGCCACAGTAAACCAGAAGAATCAGCTGAGATGCCCTTGAGCTCCATACTAACAGAAAGCTATCTACAGAGAGAACTATAATGAATCTGTATTTGATGCATGATAATTCACTGGATCAAGCAATGATATCTACTAGTGTAAGGAAAGCAAGAGGTGCACCCATTCTGTATAAGGACTAATAATCAGGAATCTCAACCAAGTTTGAACAATAAAGAAATAGGAATCCATGTATATGGTATAAACTAACATAAACCTCCAAATTTCTGCACGTACACCTTCCCCTCTCCTCTTCTGTTTTAATTTCATAGCAGGAGTAGAAGCAATAAGGAAAGAGGAGTAATATTTTGGTCCATGCATGCTCCCTTTCTCAATAGGGAGCAATAGCTATAAAAGAAATCCTCAAAGGTTTTTTAAATTTTAATTATTTGATCACCTTTTGTGTTGAAGTTTAGGGTTTAAAAAATATTAAGTCAGTTTTTTAATTCATTATCAAATCTTAAACAAACATAGCAAACACAGAACTCATTACAGAACAAAGGTTTATAAAACTCAAGAATGAAAAAGATGTCTAATATGTTTGTTCAATTCTAATACACATTTACACAAAGTGATTAGTCATCAGAATATCTGATATCCTTTGTTACATTTTCACAAAACCAATCTAAGTTTGAAGTTTTCCTATTGCTGAGTTGTCTGTTGAGTCAATCAAGTTTGTTTCATTGTGACTATACATTGCCCTGAAATGTATATGACAAGTATATATTTCACAGTTGAAAAATCATACATGGATCTCTGGTAAAAATCGACCTCAAAACTTTTAATGCAAATTTGAGCAGCCTGAACAATTTTGTTGGTGTTATGAAGTCAAACCTGCATGTTTGCATTTTTAGCAGCCATTAATTGCTGTCTCGCAGTGTTCTCTCTGCCTTCCACCTCATTAATCACAAGATAGTGGTAGGCCAGGGGGTGCATGATGCGAGAATCTAAACTATAAGGAGTAGATTTTCTGCTTCTGCTCAAAATTGGGCAGTAAGCTGCCCTTTCAGCATTCTTTTTTCTTTTTTTTAATAAGAAATACTATTTGAAAACCTCTTGTGGAAACTGAGCTATCTCAAAGTCACAGTGAAAGGCACTATTCTCCACTCTCTTCAACATCTTCATAAATTACTTGGACACAGGACTGGAAGGGATACTAAGCAAGCTTGCAGATGACACAAGGCTTGGAGGATCTGTTGACTCCTTTGAAGGCAGGGAGGCCCTGCAGAGAGACCTCAACAAATTAGAGGACTGGGCAATCCCCAACCATATGAAGTTCAGTAAGGGAAAGTACCAGATTCTGCACCTGGGATGGGGCAAACCTGGATGTTTGTACAGACTGGAGAATGAGATGTTGGAAAGCAGTGCCGTGGAAAGGGACCTGGGGTTCTGGTCAACAGCAAGTTGCCTGGCAGCCAGGAGGGCCAACCGTGTCCTGGGGGGCATCGGGCAAAGCATCGCCAGCCAGTCGAGGGAGGGGATTGTCCCGCTCTGCTCTGCACTGGTGTGGCCTCACCTTGAACGTTGTGAGCAGTTTTGGGCACCACAATATAAGAAAGTTAAGAAGCTGTTAGAGAATGTCTAAGGGAGGGCCACAAAGGTGGTGAAGGGCCTGGAATGGAAACCAGGCAAGGAGTGGCCAAGGTCACTTGGTCTGTTCAGCTTGGAGGAGATTGAGGAGAGACCTCATTGCAGTTACAACTTCCTTGTGAGAGGAAGAGGAGGGGCAGACATCGATCTGTGACCAGTCACAGGACCCAAGAAAATGGCCTGAAGTTGTGTCAGGGGAGATTTAGGTCAGATATTGCAAAGAGGTTCTTCACCCAGAGGGTGCTTGGGCAGGGCCAGAAGTTGGACTAGATGATACTTGTGGGTCCCTTCCAACTCAGCCTATTCTGTGATTTTGTGATTCTATGATTCTGGTTCCTGCACTAGTTTCCTTATCTATTACCTAGTGATGGTACATTATGGTTACCATCCTTTGTCACATAAATTTAAAACTATGAAAACTTTAGACTACCTTTAGACTATCTATGGGAAATAAAGAAATTAATTAATAATGTATTTACAACTTGGGTTTTATTGTCTGTTCATTTTTTTTTAAGCACAAATAAAAGTAATCAAACAGCTGCTATGAGTGGCAACAGCATGTCCTGTGTAGGGTGAGGCTATGAGCTGCCCCATGCTGGTCACAGACTGCTCCAGCACTGATGGGAACAGCACTGCAGTCTGTCAGGGATCCCTGGTGCACCAACCCTGATATATTATTAGGAAAGAGACGCAGCCATCATTGGGAGGCAACATGTGAGGAGAGAGGTGAGGAGAAATGAAGGGCATGCGAGGCATGGGAAGGAGCCTTTGTTGGGGGATATGGCTGGAGGTGCACCCTGTGAAGGATGTGCTTCATGCCAGAGCGGAGATTACTGAGGGACCTTGGCTGTGAGTGACCCATGCTGAGACAGAAACACCCCTGAGCGAGTGAGGCCCTTACTGAAGGTCTTGGGAGGCATCGCGTATAAAATGCAGCAGAAAACAATGGGAGATGAAGCTGAGGAAATGCAGACAAAAGAGGTTTCCTGAATGTTTATTGAACTGACCATGTCTTTTTTATATTTGAATCAGCAAAAAAAGTTTCATTAATTGTGAGTAAATTAAATTAAGTAAATTTACCTATGTTGAAGCTATTTTACCCACAGCAATGTGTTAACATGACCAGTTTTCCTGATATTTTAAGGTATATTGTGGTCACAGATGTTTCGATTTAAATTATCCTGGCTGTGTTCCTCTCTCAATAATTTGACAGTTTATTTTGCTGACCATATGGTTGTAACTAGAACCATAATCTATTGTATTTGAACTGAGGAACAAGGTGTTGAGGACAAATGATAACAGAATAATTCACTTTCCATCTCCGCTATTCCCTGCAGAAATGTTTTGCATAATGAAAATAACATTTTAAATTAAAATGGGTCCTTTTCTCATATCAAGAAAATCTCATATTCAGGAGATTTTTTAAAACATATTCAATGCCTTTTTAATGCTATAAATATATTATTACTAGTAGAAATTTAATTCCTAGAGTCAGAAAAAGGGAGAAAATTATGAGTTCCTGATTTCATTAGTCAAACTTCCAACAAAATATTCTGTGCAAAGTGTGTAAAGAAGGATTGGATATTCAGCACTTAATTACTTTAGCCGATTGCCATCTGTTCTTTGAATTCTGACCTTTTTTTCCAAGTTGCAGCTACATGGAGTGTGTGCAGGCAAGCCAATTAGATCATGGATGTTTCATGCTGACATTACAACAGACTTAATGTTCACCTGCAGAACCCAGGCTGATAAATTTAATACTGATGACACAGTGGCCTTCTGCAACCTTCATTCAGCAAGAAAATAATAATTTATTATGCTTGGCATTGTTCGTTTAAAGTGTGGCACAACAAGCAGCGATAAAACCACATTTTGATTTGTCTCTTCAGCCCATGACATTATTCATACACTGTCAAAAGCTTTTCGTGCTAGTTTCTCACAAAGATGATGCAAGTTAACTCTAAAAAACGACCCCATAAAAGTACCCTTTTCTGGGCTAAGAAGAATAGTCACAGACTGAAATAACTTTAAGCTACCAATTCTCCCAAAAAATTCTCAGACAGTAGAGGTTGAACTTGGTAGGAAGTCCATCACTCTACTCTCATACCTCTTGTTGTCTGCTTAGGAAAATAACTGTCTACAGAGTTCTTATACCAGAAACATGAATATATATGAAATACCACCCTATTTCTAATAGTAATTATATAAAAAGATGATTTATCATAACATTGTATGATATGATACAATGTTACTTTAATACTGTTTACTAGTAAATATTATCAAGGACAAATTCAAGTCTATTTCAGCATCTAATGAGGACCAATCACTTTTATGAACTTCAAAATGTCATAATTTGTGAGTGTAATATTATTCTCAAAGAGTATGTCTACAGAACTTATTACACAAAAGTTTCTTTGCAAAGAATCTTCTGGAAAAATATATAGCTTCAGTTTCAGTACCTATCTGAAAAAACAAGAAGAAAGAAAAACTCTTCCTTGAACATTTTGAAGCTGACTCTAAGTGCAAAGACGAGCTGGAGGGCATGATGTGAAGCCTATCAATGTCAGTGAGAGTCAGCTCTTGTATTGATTTTAACAGTCCTAAGTGTGGGATTTTGATAACCCATTAAAGTGTCCATATTTTAAAACTGAAGTTCTTCTATTGAACTACTAACTCAAAGACAGAAAATAAATGTTACATGAAGAAGTGCAAATCCCTACCGTGGTATGGGAACACTCTACTTCAGTTCTGGTGCTTACAGTGCTGAGCCAGACGACTGAATATGTAAAGTACTATGTTGCAGAGTTTCAGAAGCAATTTTGTTGAGTTTCAAGGAGATTAATCTCTTAATAGAACTGCAGGTTATCTGTTTGCTCTTAATAGGAATCTTTTGTTCCTTTCTCCACTTCTTCAATGCTGAAAAGTGCAATAAAACAAAGCACATTTGCACTGAATAAAATTCACTCTACTTCAGTGCTAAGTAGTGACGAAACTTCTATTGAACCACTTTGCCCATTATGTTTATTTGGCAGAATCAAACAGAAACCTCATACATCACAGAGAAAAGTCTGCAGGTTATGTGATCTTGCTGGATTTATACCCCTAAATGGAACATTTTCAGAATTCTGGATAAAGCACTAGGTGTTATTTCAGCCTAACAGTTGAGTCCAAGTACTGAATTTCTTCAAAGGAAATATAAAGCTTCTGAGATATTTCAACCATTCCACAATAACATCCAAATAAAGGGAAAATTAAAATTACTTAAATGAAAATTTAGCATAGAACATCTTTCTCAAAGGTGAACACATTACATTCAAAGAGTCACACAGAAATTAAATATATTTTAAATTGATCTGTGATGCATATATGTAAATATTAAATTTTTCATTTGAAATAATTAAGCACAACAATGTACTTATTTCCACTAAAGACTGCAAATCACGCCAATAGCAAATGTGTCAGTCCTTAATTTACTGAGCTACCTCTATGATCCTTTCTTTATTACCATTTAACCATGTCTCTGGCAAGAAAATCTGAAGACCAGGCATGATATTCTTTTGTTGCTTTCCACCATTACTTTCTACATACTTCTTTTCCAATTAAATTTGGTCTAAGAAAAAGTAGTATTCTCTTTGTATCATGACTCTCTTGGTCCCTCATGATAATTGATATGATTCTTTTGGTCCCTCGTGATAATTAACACTTAAACTACATTTATTTTTTTTATTCTACCAATATATTTAGCATATGTGTGTGTGCATATACACACAAACAGGCTTAGTATCAGTCTTGTTCAAACCTTCTACTGCCCAGTATACAGCAGATAATATTCAAACAAATGGAAGTACGGGGGGAGGGGGGTTTGTGACTCCTACATCTACTTATTTTATGATCTGACAGTGTGCTTATTCTCACCTGGCTGGCATTTTAAGACTTCTTCAAAGAGCAGACTTATTAATAGCATGGTTGCTAAGGGCTGCCCATGTGGTCTACTCAAGGTCTTTATCTGCTATTGCCTGTCATTTTTGGGCTGCAGATGTCTCCTCCCTGAAGGGAGACTGAGACCAGCTCTAACCTTTTCTTATCTCTGAGTTTCTCTAGCAAGGGTATGTTTCCATCTACCCACAACTGCTGCAAAACTGTAGACCTTGGGTGAATTTTCTCCAATAAATCTATTCCCCCCTTCCCTTCTGCTTTTCCCCTCACTTCTTTCAGTGTTGTCTTTCCCTTCTTTCTCACCACCAAAAGGCCTATAAATAGTCTGTAATGCCTTTCTTGTCTTTATCTAGGCACTCCAATTGTCCTTCACCCTACTTATACTCCTAACTGTTCACTTGTGCCCTCATTGACCTGTTCTGTCTAGCATCATGCCCACTTTAACTTCCTTCTGCCCAAAGATATGATTTGTATTAATCACTCCTTGTTTGTTTCTCTTCTGTCTTGGTGCAGTTGAGCAGCAAATATAGTTATAAAACATGCTTTATAAAGTGCTCAACAAGCCTTGTTCTCAGTTTCAGAGCTGGATCCCCAGCATCTCTAGATGAGGTCTACTTAACCATCAAAGACAGATAAAGTCTACTTTACTCCTAAGCCTACACAAAAAACCCAACCCAAACCAAACCAACCAACCAACCAACCAAAAAAACCAAACCACATTTATAACCTGCTTCTTAAGAGCAAAAAATGAAAAGGACTAATAAAAGTAACATCTCTATCAATTCAGTATGTTAACCTACAACAGAACAGAGAAACAGTTACCCCCTACTGCTTATTCCATGTGCTTCCATGTGTTCTCTTCTCTCACTCATGCCTTCACTTGTTACTCTGCTGTGGGGTTGGCATTAGTGTGATGCAATAACCAGAGACAGCCAGGCCCCTAGAGTTCAGAAGTCTATTTTTCAAGAATATACCATCTTCTTTCTCTCTGTTCACTTGCCATTTTTTGAAGGAATTTTAAAGTTCAATTAGAAGACTATGAAGAAACATTTGACCTCCATGGTTTAAGGCCAGATTCATGCCATGTTTATAAATTTTTTATTACTGTGCTCTTGAATTCATGATAATACTACAAAGCGAATTGCTTCTAAGCAATTATGGATCCAACAAAACCAAGGTTCTTGCTATTTTTATCTTTTACAAACAAGAAGTAAGTACCAGGGAGCATGTAGAAGTGATCATTTTAAGGAATAGATTATTACCTCATTAGAAAGCATCTTATGCTGTAGATATTAGAATTTTCTTGCTCCCCATTCAGATTAGGCAATCATGGAGTTAATTGCTTACTGGCTAGATGAGCTGTTTCATTAGTTCTGAAGTCAGCTCATCAGTTACACTAATGGTGACAGTGGAAATCACTGAAGGAAAAAATACTACATCATTATTTTAAAAAATCAAAACAAATTGAAACAAAAAAAACCCCTGTATTCTAGCAGCAGCTAAGCAGTTTGTGTCAAAAACCTATTATATACTGAGCTACACTGGGATTAATCATAACACCTAAGAATAAAGGCAGGTACTGAGATAAAAGCAAGAGGCCACTGTCCCAAGAAATAATGTCAACAAATAAGAAGAAACACTTTGCTGACACTATAAATTACATAGTTGGACAGAAAGTGGTTTGATAAAAATAAAGGAGATAGAGTTCATGTTGCTGCATTAAAGACCTAACAGAATGTTATGCTCAGTGAAGACCAGGAGAATTATTGATTATATGTACAACAACTGAACAGTTAGTAAAATTCCAAAGGTGTCTCTCAGTCTCTGTCCTAAAACCAGAAGTCAATATGGGCATTTTTATCCTATTCCTGTAAGTCATCCATCATTGTTATAGCCAACAAGAGAAGAACTTGTGTGTTACTCACCATCATTCCAGTTGACTTATAGATTTAAGGCTTGTATACTTTATATACAGTACATAAATGTTATCAGTGGCTCCTGAGATTTAAGAGGAAACTGAGCACTCTGCAAGAACAAAGCCCTTAATAATCATTTGTATTCTATTTGAGTAGAACCTGAAGCAGAAAGTTGATTCACATTTCCTCACTGATTGCATTACAATGCACAAAAAAGAAGCCAGTCAAAAATAGCAGAAATATTTCATTTCACAGCTTTTTGGTTTAACCAGCAAATTAACAAGAATAGCAAAGCCAATTTCCTTATTTTTAATGTCTGTGATCCTTTCAAATTTTTGGAGAAATTGATCATGCCTTCACTTCTTTGAATTAAATATTATTTTTGTCCTTGATGAAAGCAGCTAATGTTGCCAATTATTTCTTTTCAGGCATGCCTGAAACATTTTAATGGGAAAAATTCATCCCAGTGACATTTTTAAGTAGTGGATTCATGCATGCTTAGTACAAAACTATTCTTTATTTAGATTAAAGAAGCTGGGGAGTTCTTAATATTGCAAGATATTTAAGACCTCTACTACAATCTAAGGCATTAAAGCTAAAAATTTAAGAGAAAAGATTAAGCAGATAAATTTTATTCCCTTAAAATTTGCAGATTATCCCCACATCAATAAACTATGTGAGACATTTGTTGAAACAATGAAAATAATTTATAGAGATCTAGTTTTTTATATGCAAATACTTGAAATACTGTTTTAAATTAATGAATTTGGGGTCCTATGCAAGTTTCAGATGATAACTATTTTTTAACTCAAAAACTAAAATTGAATTAATCTGAAGTTATCAAAATTAGCGTTTTGAAATGTATTTTTTCTTTTACATTTAGCTGGATGACAACGGTGTTCTCCTATCATTGAATTTGATTTTGATAAATTAACATTTTCTGAGAAGGTGTTCTGAGAAATTATTCCCCACAAACTCAAAAGCCGATATTTAATGGAGTATGGGCCAAAGTTTGCCATTCACGATCCTTGAAGACAATAAATTCCCAACAATGACTGTGTAGAGCAGCAATATTATTCCAGTCGGTCCCAGAAAACTGGAGTAAATTTTCTTGATATTTACCTTTACAAAGTGTTCTTTGTTCCTAGACACAAAGTATCTAAGAGAATGAAAGTTGCCTGCACCGTGAGGAAATGTACTAGAATTTGTAAAATACTGAGAGAAAGAAAGGATCCTTTTTACAACAGAACTGGCACAAATTTCTATATTTGGCTAATATAACATGAACTATCTTACAACAGAAGAGTGTTAGTATAGCTTTTTGGTTAACCAGGCTATGAGTTAATAGACTATAGTATCACAAATAATATATACTGGTAAGAAATTTAATTGCCCATAGTCAAATTATATGAGTCCAGCTTGAAACGTCTGGAACATCCTGTAAGCCATCTGAAACATCATCAAAAGCTTCCATGATTAAGCAACATGAATTTCATATTAATATTTCTGGTTTTAATTTACCAACTCATTTAACTGTGAACCAAACTTTATCTGTGAATTTCAAAGCCCAGTCTAAATTATTCATGTTTTTTCCATGTAACACTAAACATAGAGTAACGCAATGGTAAGGGCTGGAAGGAACCTTAAAGATTTTAATCTTTTTTCTCTTTGGCTGGTCGGTTGGGAAAGATTCTAAGTATGCTGCAGGTGCAATATTTTAGAGGAATATGATAACAGTGGGAACTGTATGGCATGCAAGGGCTCTTTAGATATTGAATCATCCTTACCTTCCTGTGGTATTAACCATCACACCAGGTGTTCACTTAACATGCTTTGACTGATTTGCTATGTTAGGACAGAGGCAAACAGAAACCACCACATAAGGCAATAATTTTTATCCTTCATTTTTTTGAGATGTTATCACAGATTCGAAATACTTTATGTAGATTAAGTTAAAATATGTTTCCATTCAGATATGAAAAAATAGAAGAATTTTAAATATTTACTCTTTTGTATGATACATGTCAGCCATTACTCCTAAATGAATGATAATGATCTTGATTTAGTACTCTTCATTTGTCTCATTCTCATTTCTTTCTTATGTGTGTGCGTGTGTGTGAAACACACAAGTATGTTCCAAACAGCACACTTGCTCTGGTTCCTAAAGTTTGTTCTAATTTTAGATATTTCAGATAAGAAGAAAAAATGTATTTTGTTTCTTTTGTCATGTTTTATGTTGGAAAGATTTGAAAGATGATTTTTGTCTCTATGTTGCCTTTTGCACCTTTCATCAGACTACTTTCTGTCAAGTTTGTTTGACTTTTGCTAATAAATTCAGTATTATTGGGGGAGATAGACACATGTGACCATGTGAGCTTCATTTACATAAGAAAACAAGTTAAATGTACACTTGTTAAATATTAGTTTTGATGGGGGTTTTTTTTATAAAATTCTCTGCTTGTTGTTTTAGCAAATCAGTGGAAAGGCGAGAGAAAAGATGCGACAATAAATTTAACTAATTCTTTAAGTGGAAAGGCTATGAAAATAGGCAGACAATAATTAATTTTATTTTTTCTTTAATCAAAAATTCCACACAAATTGCCTGACTCTTTTAGACAGGCTGAAGTTCTGTTTGACTAAACTGTTCTAGACCATGCCAATAACAACACAGAGTTTTCAGCTACAAACATGACTAAATATATATCTGTAGCATCAGTGAACTCATGTACCAGCAAAATACTTCATCTGGAAAAAGGAGAGATATTTTGTAGCAATTGCAAAAGAATTTAAAAGGCAGAGAGTTAAGTGGAATATACCAACTGATACTTTCAGTTTTACAGCGATCACTTTTAAGAGAAGTCATCTCTGGTTTCTCAGCATATTGTTTTGCATAACTAAGAAGTTGCCTGGCAATGCAGCCCAGACCAATCTTTTTGTATCAGTTTACATCTGTGAAGATAATTGCTGATTTGGCCCGTACATTCCAGATTGTCTGATTAAGGACAAAAGCATATATTTTCAAGGCAAGTGTGGCTCATATGTGAACTACGTTAGACACAATTACAAAAATTATTGTTGGCTGACTGCAGTCATGAAATAGTTACTATTCTTTTTTGTTGATGCATTTTAACTGCTTTCTTCCATTTATACATTCTACTTAAATGTATCTCTCTGTGAATCACTTCCATTTTGCTGTTGCCCAACTGGTCAAAGAACCATGATGTGTGTTTCCAGGGGTGCTGGTACCTGCCACATGAGGTTGAAATCACTGGACTTTTAGCATGAATTTGGGTGCCTATACATTATAAACTCACATTGTAGAGAAGTCATGTCCCAGCTGTTCTAAACCTATAATGTCAGTGGTCACTGACATTTTGAATTGAAACTTGCTGTTGATTGCGTCTGTGTTATTGGATAATAGGTTGGGCCATAGGATATATTTTCTTCACAAACTAAGTAGGATTGCAAGAGTTCTCGGGATCTCACTTCTTTCTTTCATTTGGAAATAAGCCATTGGGTTAATCATTCAGTTTTCTTTATATCCTTGTTCAAAAAATAGAATTAATGATACAATGGGCACAAGTCTTCTTGCTTTCACCAGTGAATCCAGAATTCAGTTTAAGAAATTTGAGAGACTTAAGAAACTTAGCTTTCCATAGAGGCTTAAAAGACTTCATGCATTTTAAACCACTTTAATATTTTTAAACAGTTTTCTGATGCAAAACTAGTTTTGCATTGGTTTGAAATAAGAAAACTATTTACAGAATCTAAGGTGTCCTAAGCTCCTATTTTAAATACCCTATTATCTTATCTTTGTTACACAGTCTTTGGTCTGTGTTCGTAGTTTAAAGACAGTTGCAAAGCTCTGGAAAAGATGCACTCCCTGACTTTAAAAGAGAGAGAGGGCACAAGGCTCTAATGTGATATTGCTCCATCTACTTCTTGGAAAGCCTCGTCCTACCTGTCACCTAATATAGGAATATTTTTTTTTCCTGAGGAAAAAAGCAAGGCTTTGCTGGCAGAATTTAACAGATAATAGCCATCCTGAGTCATAAACCTAGACTTCTTATTTGAAAAATTCTTATGTCCCACCATATTTTGATAGGCTGCCTGTTTTGCAGCTAGCTTGTTTCTCTTGTTTTGACAATGCATGAGTTTGCTACAAAAAAACATTTTCTCCTTAGTACTTGGTGGCTTTTCCGTACATATTACCCAGGACAGCGGAAGTTTTAGAAGCCACCTGTGGCAAAAGAGGTTGTAGGTCAGACATGACCATTGACAAATGTGGAAAGCAAGAGGCACGGAACCTGCATGAATCCAAATCAACTCAAGAGAAAAGTGCTGTACAGCATTTCAGTTAACCATGTTGTCACGGTTTAACCCCAGCCACCAGTGAAGCACCACATAGCCTTTCACTCCCCCACCAGTAAGATCAGGGAGGGAAGCAGGAGGGTAAAAGCTAAGAAACTCATGAGTTGAGATAAAGACAGTTTAATAGGGAAAGTAAAAGCCACACACACAAGCAAAAAAACAAGGCCTGCCCATGGGAAGCAGAGTATTAATTCCTCACTTTGCTCTCTCCAGTAGAGCAAGGCTCCATCACTAGTTGCTTGGGAAGACAAACGCCATCACTTCAAACTTCCCCCTTTCCTCCTTCCCCCCACTTTATATACTGAGCTTGATGCTATATGGTATAGAATATTCCTTTGGTCGGTTTGGGTCATTGGTCCTGGCTGTGCATTCTCCCAATCACCCATGAAACTCCAACTTCCTTGCCAGCGTGGCAACAAAAAAAGCAGAAAGGCCTTGGCTGTGTGCAAGCACTGCTCAGCAATAACAAAAATGTCTCTACATTATCATCACTGTACTCAGCAGAAATCCAAAACACGGCCCGATACTAACCACTATGCAGAAAATTAACTCTAGCCCAGCCAAAACCAGCACATGTATTCTTGAAACATTGCAAATAAACAGAGAAGGGCAGAGAAGGGCAACAAAGCTGGTGAAGTGTCTAGAGGGTAAGTCCTATGAGGAGCAGCTGAGGGAGTTGGGTTTATCTAGGCTGGAGAAGACGAGGCTCAAGGGTGACTTTATTGCTCTCTGCAAGTACCTGAAAGGAGGTTGTAGCTAGGTGGGGGTCGGCCTCTTCTCCCAGGCAACCAGTGACATGACAAAAGGACACAGTCTTAAGCTGTGCCAGAGAAGGCTTAGGTTGAACATGAAGAGGAATTTCTTCACAGAAAGGTGGAGAAAGTTGGAGTCACTGTCTCTGGAGGTGTTTAAGAAAAGCCTGGATGCAGCACTTAGCGCCACGGTCTAGTTGACATGGTGGTGTTTGGTCAAGATTGGACTTGATGATCTCAGAGGTCTTTTCATACCTAATTTTTTCTGTGATTCTGTAACACCAACCAAATAGCATCTCAGCCTACCATAAGACATGGACTGCCACTCTCTCTTCATCTCAGTGGATCCCTGGATCTTATATTCTGTTGCCAACAGCAATAAAGAAGCAATATCACAGGTTGTCACTGTTTTCATAATACATAGTCCGGTGATGAGGACTTTACCTCGGAAAAAGACTTTGCTTCTAACAGGTGTGGGAAACTGCCACATGTACAGAGATAAGACAGAAACACCAGCGACTTCTCAGTCTTGAATGTTGAAAAATTTTACTCTCTCAGTAAGGATGAGATGGACCAGGTGACTTTTAAAGGCATTTTCTGACTGGTGCTTTTCAAAGTGCCATTTGGTAAAAATATCTTCTTATTCTGCCTATGGTCTTCGTTACTTGTTATTGGTAGATAATTGAAAGAAAAGTCTAAGCCTAAATTGTGCTTTGCAGTTCTGAGATTATAAACAGTGATTTAGAACACATTTGAAGAAAGTGAGATGTCTAAGGTCAATTACAGAACATGAGTGAGGGAAATGAGGTCAGACTGGCTGCAAGAAAGACTGGAAGAATGACTTTACAAAAGTCTATTTCATGAACCTTTCATATTATTATAAAAATTTTAAATTGCATTCAGAGCTGCATAAGATTAAAACACATATTTACATCTTACTTTTAGTAAGAAACTTTCCTCTAATTCTTTCTCTCTTAGTCTGGTAAAATGCGTAGAAGATAACTGAATGAAGAAGATCCTTAATAGATTTCTATAGCTAATAGGAGTCTAATTTCTACTGCATATTTCAGAGATGAAATTTTATTATCAGAGCTTCTGTTTTAAACAGTTGCTCCAAAGATACTCAGGAAAAGCTTTGCAGAATCCCACTGAAACATAGAATGGTTGAGTTTGTTAAATCATTTAGCCATGGATCTGTAGAATAATTCAGATTGCAGGAGACTCTGGAGATCCTCTTAGCCCAGAGCAGGACCAATTCAGATGATGCATCTAATTAAAAAGTTAGGTCAGGTTTTTCATCCAGCAGAAGTTTAAGCCTCTCCAAGGAGATAATACAATTGTCATTAAATTATCCTGAGGTTATCAGTCAGCTTCCTCTCTGGTTCCAGCAAGTCCACTTGGGGAGGCTCCTTAGGTTTGAAGGATTTGCATGGTGCTTTGGAAGCATTTATTTCAAGAATAGACATATTCACGCAAATTCTTCAGTGTCAGGTTCACATATAGGCCTTTGTCTGCACGCTGACTGAAAACTGTAGCTATGACTGAACACCAGAATTTCCAAAACCTGTTAGTGTTATGTTAACCAAAGTGGCTTCTAGCCAGGTCAGAATGACTGCAGAGCCCTTTCATGTCTATCTGTAAAACAGACTTTATAGACTGGATATCCCCAGTGTGGCATATCTTATTTGCCTAAGGAGCCTGAAAGAACCATCTGGTCGGTTTTGATCCTCATAGTAATTGTGATGAGAAATTCATTCAGGCAATTCTTTCACAGCTGCAAAAAAGTGGTGAGACAGGCAGTATTTGTGAGAGAAAAAAGAAAGATCTCAAATACTGCTAAATATGTTTCAGGATAATGGTTTCAATAGCACATCTGATGGGTATTTAGAATAAGTGAATTCTGAATGACTTATCAGTGGTAACGCAGACAAAGGTTATCAGCATGTCCCACACATCAAACATTGATTCCACTGCAATTAATTTAAGTGAAAAATTGTCTCTATCAGCAAATGCTTTTACACAACATCAAAGCCTGTTTCTTTGTTGTTGCTCTTCTTCTTAGCAGGAAACTTTGACCTGTCCAAACAAGTTAGAAATCTCTATTTCTTTTAATTTATTGGTTTCCCATGCTTTGTCATTAACCTCCCAACCTTGCAGCCTGAATGGTGTAGAAATTTTTAGTGATGTTTTCATAAATGGCATTCTTTTTTCACCTTATTGGATTATTTTTATAGAAATATAGGTATTGGATGATCCAAATCACCTTCAGTATGTTAAGAGACCTTCTACTGATTCTATTTTGTACTATTAAAAATTACTCAAATCCCATTTTAATGAATATTCATATTCACTGGAATTTTGAATATATGTCATCATTGCTATTAGGAGGTACTAGTATCAAGGTTAGCCTCTGAGATACAGCAAGAACCTTTTGAAAAGGTGATGGCAACGTAGATACCACACTAGTAGAGTCAGTGTGTGACTTGTAAAGGCACTGAAGAAAATAAGCTCTTATAATGGAATAGAGGCAAAATTCTGTCAGCAGTTTCTTGAATGCAAATAGAAATGATGGGCCACCTTAGATATTTATTTAAAAATACCAGTAAGATTTTTAAAATAAGAGCCGTAATTAGATCACAGGGTAACTGCATTGTGCTCAAAAGACACCTGGAGCAAACTATTTGAACAATAATTATGGGCATCATAAATCAGTTTAAGAGGTCACAGGCACTGAACAGTGTGAACACAGAGCCACACTTTTCATTTTACCCTATCCAAGTCATATCGTGGAACTGATTAATTGGCTGTGGTCAATGCCACAGGATTGACTACAAAAGGACAATGCCAAAAAGTGCAGTAAACAACTTTGCCAAGTAGAAGTACAACCACACAGTCCAGTTTGTTTCCAGATTACCATGTTATTATTTCAACTTCTTTGTAAATTACGACAAAAGAATGATTATTATAAATTAAAGACTGGCAGACTTTTCAAAAGGGCAACACAAAAAATATGAATAGATGACCAACAGTAAAAATATTATAGGGCATGCAAAAAGTATAGGTATCATATATAAAAATGCAGAATTTCTGTAATTATTTTCATTACTTTAACATTTAATTTGAAAAAAGTTGCACTCTTTAAAGCAAAACATTTAAATGGATTTTTCAGTATCTAACTATTCAATACCTATATATGCATTACCTTTTCAAAACATTAAATGTCTTCGTGCACTCTGCATGAAGAGATTGATTATACTAGAGTATTGTAAACTAATATTCTATTTTCATAACATTCACTGGAATAAGGAACGTTTCATTTAAGTTTACTCAGCTTTGCCTTAATTTGTAAGAAAACATACACAACCAGTGAGATGTGCAAGAGTAACACATACTCCTAAGTACAATTTATGAAGTTGATATACCATCAACCAAAACTATAAAATTATAGTTTGACTCATAAATGAACCCATAAGAAATTTTAGCTATGTGAGGTTGTGATTGCTGTCTGACAATGACACATGTAAGTGGCTGAAATAGATATCCTGCTGAAAAACAAACTACAACTTGTTCTTGGAGATACAAGTCAAAGCCTTTGGACAACAAGAGCAACCCAACAGTGAGAGTGATACAGTTCTTGAGGTAGAATTCCGAAGTGATTATTTGAAGAATTGTAATTTTCATAGAGAAGAAATTATTCTTATGGTCTGCAATACTGTAGCTCCCTTTCCTTCAGAGCAGATACAGGGCGAAGAGTAGGTTATATAGAGACCAAGGTAAGAGGTGAACAGGGCAAATGGCAGGAGTGATTTGAATACAGGCAGATACCCTAGTCCACAAACTACTCACTAGAAAAGAAGAAAATTAACTAGTGTTTTCTCCATATTTCCATAGTATTGTTAACTTAGAAAGCAATATCACTGTGTCACATTTGCCCCCTTATCTAGTTTTTCCCTGCACCAAGTTTCAGAAGTCTTACATAAGGAACAGTGAGTATACATGTTTACCCAGTGACTTTGTACCTTTCAGTAGTGCTCTGACTGCTACAGAAATATTACTGAATCATTCTCTACCTATATGGTACTTAGATTAAAAGTTACACATTTCTAGTGTCACTTGCTAGTATGGCCCATAGAAACTTGAGAGGGTGTCTGCGCTGTAGTTAAACCACCTCCTTCCAAATTTATAAATCAAAAATAAGAGCCAGTTTTGAAAGATTTAGATTTACAAGGCAAACCTAAATGGTAGAGCAATAGTTATACAGATTTATATCAGAGCCTACAAATTGTAGAGCTACTAAAATCCTGCCAGTTCCTGACATCCAAGTTATATGCTTTTGCATAAAATTAAAGCGTCTGACTCATTTTCATAATGGCCCACAGCTTTCTCTACCTCAAGCTTATATATCTTTAGAAGAGAAAATAGTTTTACACCTCTAGCAAAAGCAGGAGAACATTTATTTATCACCAGATGTGAAAGGAAGATCTTCTGCCTTTAAAAACAGCTGCATATGATTACTAATAGCAACATACTGTAATCTTAATATGTTACAAAAAATTAATTAATGCACATTTCCATGGAGATGCAGAAAGTGGATTTATTTGGAGCAATATCTGACATTAATTCACCAAAAAACAACGATGAAATACATATTTTAAATATTAAATATAAAAAAGGAAAATATTTTTGGTCTAGTATTTCTGATAACTTCTCATGGAGGAGTTTCCTCTGTTAAAGAAAAATGTTTCCGGTCATATTGTCAATGAGCTATCTCTACAGAGCTGAGTATTGGCATTTTTAAATTATTTTCTTAGGTTTAGATACACTGTAATGTTATTTATAACTAGACCGACAGTACACAAAAGAAGAGTAATATTTAAAGTGGAGTGAAGCTAAGCCCATGAGCACTAGTGACTGGTGGGTCTTTCTGGTCTACAAAAATAAAAAATATTTAACATTTCTAATTATTAAATAATTTAACAAATATGGAATATGAATGTAAAATTCTCTGTTATAATGTAACATATGACATGACAACCCAACTTAGAATTAATTCTGAGCACTTTTTCTTTAAACCATTTTTTAACTGACTGGGAAAAAATTTTGTCCTTTTTAGTGTGACAGTACCATGCCATCCAGAGGCCAACTGATCTCATTACAATATTTGTTTGCTAGGGTTATACAAAGGACAGCCATCTTCTGGTCAACATAAGGTGTGGTCCCTTCTTCATCATTACGAAATATGTTTTTTACTATAGGAAGACCTGACTTTGCACTGAAATATATTTAGGTCTTACACAACTCTCAACATCTTCAGAGTTGTCTATACAACAGCACTGTTCTGTTAGGTGGCAAACAGGAAGCTTGAGAGGAATGAATATTCTGAAGAGTACATTAGCAGAATAAAAGTTAAGCATTAGATAACTGATACACTAAGGCATTTAGCTTCCTAAAACGCCCAGTTCCCTCATCTACTTCCTGTCCTGCAAATCACAGTCCTTGAATGTCATAAAGTGGCAGCACAATGTCCTCCCAGTTTTCACTGGCAATAGCAGAAAGTTTATGTATAGCTTTGAAAACCCTTAGGAGCTCATTCTCAAAGCAAATTCTGCACACTCACTGAATATCTAAAAGTAAAACAAGAACAAAACAAACACACAAAACCTTTAATGCCGTTGTCCCAGACTATTTATCTTTGGATCTGATATCAGGACAAAGTAAAGTGCATAATTCTGTTAAGTTATATTCCAGCCTACAGTGTATATTCATTATAATTAGACCAGAATATTTCTATCTAGAAAAAAAATACAACTTTTTTCTATGTAAACAAAAAATTAATTACACCTTAAAAATTTTGTTTAGAACTAACGTTTTTCATTTTTCCTCCCAAAAAGCATGCTGACAAGATTTATGTTGCTTTACACCAAGATAAAATCATTGCTTGTGCATTACAAAATTATTTTTCATAGGGAAAAAAAGAAAAAATGCCTTAAGACAAGGGCACAATAAAATAATAAATTCACATTTCAAAGATTAAAGAATTTCGGAATGGAAAACAATCAATAATTAAATGGAAAAGGAAAATAAAATTAATTCAATATTTTACTTCTCAGTGACAATATTAGACTTGACTTTGTTTATTAATGCTAAGCAAAGATTAAAAATTTGACCTCTGTGATTAATTAGTTATGTTCCCAAAATTGGAAAAATTATCTCCAAATATATTTTAAGGTTTGAGAGAAATTGACAGAAAAATTTATGACCCTGGACCAGTCAACTCCTACTTGCAGATTTGCTGAGATTATCGGGTTGATTCTTTAACTATAGACTATGAAGTAGGTAATGAGTAGCAATAAAAGCATAGAATAAACTGGCAGGGAGAGACTCAGCTGGAATTTGTAGACACGGTGCATATCTTCAGATACCTCGGTTTCTGAAGAGGAAAGTCTTTCCTTGGAGTCAGTAAAGGTGCATTTAAACCGAAAGCTAAGCTTGAGTCAAGGCTATCTATTTGCTGCACTTGCCACCCCCATGGGCAGCAGAATCACCAAAGTGAGAGGCTTTGGTGCTGAACCATAGCAGAGGAGCCCTGTAGTGTGGTGAAAAGGAAGGTTTCCCACACTTGAATTAACTCCAGGGGAGCTGAGAGAGCCACCAGGAGCTCTCAGCTAGTGTGACAGTGGCTGATGAGACCTGGGCAGGGCCAGGAGCAATGGCAGCCAAGCCCCTCCCTCACTTATATAAGAAGCCCTCAGGAAGCACAAGTGAACAAGGGCATGGGGTGGCAATTTGGGAGGCAGGGAGGGCCCTGTAGCTTGACCAGAGAGTAATGGTACCCACTTGGCAAAAAGCTGTTGTCTCTTTAAGGTCTGCACCCACCAAGACTGAGGCAGCTGAGACAGAGCTCTGGAGGGAACATGCTGCCAGCTGGGTGCAAGCCGCAGGGAATGTCCCACCCACAGCAGTACTGGCTGGCAGCAGTGAGCACCCCTGTAAGGAGGTGCATCCAGGTGGAGGAAGTCCCCACTTAGTGACAGAGGAGGGAGGGTGAGTGAGAAGATTTAGGACTATCACGGAGTGAGAGAGACCCACACATCTGGAACCGCATCTGGCCTTCCCTGGGACAGGTCCCAAAGGCAGACAGTACACCTGATATGGAAGATTGCCTGTTCTCCTGCCTCCTGGCTGAACACAGTGACTGAAGGGACAAGGGTCAATGGTGACAAGTTCCTGCCCATTGCAGCACGTGTGGCACCTCTGTGACTGCCCAGGTGCTCTCACATAGTAGGTATGGGGCTCTGAAAGTGGAGCCAAACAATAACCAGGATGATGGTTCATCTATCACAAAGGTATCACTGAGATTAAGTTGGCCTACACTGTGCATCAAAACCACTTCCATAAAGAAAATAGAAAGGGTCGCTGTCACAGGAAACTCCCTTCTGAAGAGAGCAGAAAGCCTGGACCCACTTAGGGAAAACTGCTGCCTCCCTGAGGCTCATGTTAAAGTGCCCCCTCAGTCAGTTTGCAAATGACACTAAGCTGGGTGGGAGAATTAATCTGCTGGAGGGCAGGAAGGCTCCTCTGCGGGGGGATCTGGACAGGCTGGATTGATGGGCCAAGGGCAAATGCATGAGGCTTTACAAGGAGAAGTGCCAGATTCTGCACATGGGACACAACAATCCCATGCAGTGCTACAGGCTTTGGGAAGAGTGATTGGAAAATGGCCTAGCAGAGAAGGACTTGGGGGTGCTGGTTGACAGCTAGCTGAACATGAGCCAACACAGTGCCCAGGTGGCCAAGGAGGCCAATGGCATCCTGGCCTGTATCAGAAATAGGGTGGCCAGCAGTACTAGGATAGTGATCATACCCCTGTACTCAGCAGTGGTGAGGCTGTGCCTCAAGCACTGTGTTCAGTTTTGGACCCCTCACTACAAGAAAGACATTGTCATGCTGGAGTGTGTCCAGAGAAGGGCAACAGAGCTGGCGAAGGGGTTAGAGCACAGGTTTTATGACGAGTGGCTGAGGGAGCTGGGGCTGTTTAGCCTGGAGAAAAGGTGGATCAGGTGGGACCTTATCAGTCTTTACAGCCACCTGAAAGGAGGTGGTACCAAGGTGAAGGCAAACTGGAGGTCTCACAGGCAACAAGTGACAGGACAAGAGAAAATGATCTCAAGTTGCAACAGATTGGATATTAGGAAAAATACCAGAAAGAGAAGGTTGTCAAGCACTGGAACAGGCTGCCCAGAGAAGTGGCGAAGTCACCATACCTGGAGGTATTTAAAAGATGAGTAGATCTAGTGCTTAGGGACACGACTCCACGATCATCACAGACTTCAGCAACATGTACAGAGTATGGGTAGTTTGTACAAAATCAGGTCAAAGTCAACAGTGTGTGTAGTCCAAGACCATTAACTTGCTTAAACCTTCCCATTTTTCACTTCGGAGATTTGATATAGAAAGAGAAGTTTGTTTCCTCAAGGCGTCATAAGAAATGGTATGTTTTGGGAACACACTTTGAAGTCTTCTTCAGATTTTCTGTTTGGACTCATTCGTTGGAAGCAGCAGGACAACATGTGAAGAGATGTTGTTTCACTGTCTGTATTGGGTCTGGCTGAGCTGGAGTTCATTTCCCCATAGTAGCCCTCACAGTTCTTTACTTTGCATTGTTAACTAGAAGAGTGGTGATAACACCCCGGTGTTTTGGCTACTGCTGAGCACAGCATCAGCACTGTAACGTTCCTTCCTCAACTGAGGGCAAGATCCTGCGAGGGGACACAAGTAGGCCAGCTGACCCCAACTGACCAAAGTGATATTCCATATCATATGACATCAGCTCAGATACAAAAGCTAAGGTAAGGAGCAGGAAGGCAAGCATTCATTGTCTCCAATGGCTTCCTCCTGAGGAACGATTATGCATGCTGAAGACCTGCTTCTTGGAAGTGGCCGACCATCGCTGCTTATGGGAAGTAGAGAATAAATCGTGTTATTTTTTGCTTCGCTTCGCTTTTGCGTGTGCAAGTTTCTGCTTTGCTTTTGCTTTAAATAAACTGCCTTATCCCAACCCACAAGTTGTTTTCCAACTTACTCTCTCCCCTGTCCCTCTGGGAAGGAGAGTGATAGAGTAGCTGGGTGGGCACCTGGCTCCAGCCAAGGTCAACTCACCACACTACCTCAGCTCTCTTCAGACACTCCTCTCCTGTTCTCCAGAAAGTTGTAATGAAAAGGTAGCTTTGAGAGGAATATAGCTGTTTCTGGTAGAATTATATAAAGATCAAGTGTTTACTAGCAGTTGCCACATAGCGTATTATTTCTTTATGTTACAAGGAGCAAATGCCTATATTTATTTCTCCTTGAACAAGTTGGCAATACCCTCATAATCATAAGCAATTAAAGAATTTACAAGCTATTTTCTCTACAATGTTTGAAGTTCTCCACTCTCTAGTAGATCAAGTTTTAAGCAGTGGCATCAAAGGAGTTGAGATCACTGATTTACTTACATTAAAGCTTTCAAAAAAAGAATTTTTTTTCCAAGTGTTAATTTGAAGAAAGAAAATATTTTATAAATTTTGTGCAGGTATCATTTATCTTGATAGAAAATCTAGGAAGACTATGTTACATGATTTGTAGTGCTATAACAAATTCATGAGAAAACACAAGAGAAAAATTTGAAATTAATATATTATCATTATTGCAAGCTATGTTCAGTCATTGCATTTTTGACCTGTTTTATTCTATGAACTAAAAGACTGTATTGCGAAAATACCACTAAATGAAGCATGAGTTATAACAGCATTAAACTGGTCTTCTGTAACTACAACAAAATTAGAATTCAAAATCTATGACAGGTTCGTAGCACCAGTGATAATTGATCTCAATTAATCATGGTGCGTTGTAATTTAAGTACTAGATAAATACTGAAGTTTTTTAGTAAAACTATAGAAAACCTTTACCCAGTCACCAAATAGAATTCATATTATAAAAAATCCACATTGTCCTCTTCTCTCTGAATACAATCAGTGATTTTTCTATAATTCATTAATATTCTTGCCATCCCTTACTGTATTGTTGTCAACTTGCCTCTCTTAGAAAGACAAAGTTAATACTTCCAAAAAAAAATCATTTTCTAAAGGAGGTTCATCCTCTCTTAAGTCCTCATGTGAAAAACAAATCCAAAGAAATATTGTTCTGATATTATTTTAATAAAAAAGTAGGATTAAAATTTGCAAATACTTTAGAAGAGCAGAGATATGTTCCCATGTTTAGTAATATCTGGGTTATTGTAGTTACTAAATTCACACTATGTTTACTTCGGTACTCCTGCAGTCTTGCTTCTGCAAAGGTTTATTCACCAGCTTAATTATATACAATAAAATTAATCATACAAAATTAAGATTTTGATGGAATTATACATTACATGAAAGGTTGTGGTTCTGATTATCTATTTGAAAGAATATAAATTTTAAAAAGTGTATCAATAAGCAGTAGAACGGAAGCACTCTGGACTTCAAATGACTAAATCTATAAATATTACTATTTACAGTTTCATCGGTTCTCAGGATGGTCAAGTGGGCAAACTCAGCACTTTCTGTATCTGAACAAGAAAAAAGCATGGGAAACTTGGGGACTGAGAAGAAAATATTAACAGGAGCATGTTTTAGGTATGGACTACAGGTATTTCCAAAAATGGTCAATAGGGCAAACCATGTGGTTTCCAACATGCACTACCAAAATTGAATTTGGATGCATTCTGTCAGTTTGTATTTCTTATACAATTAAAATGATGTATCAGTCTTCTTTTTTTTTTTAATGGCTAGTGATTTGGGTTGGTTTTTTCTCTATATTTCTAATTGTACTGTTGATTACTTTAAGCAATATTAAGAAAACTAGAAGTTGCTTTATTTGTGAGAACTGAGCTACTTTCAATTATGCAGAGAATGTCAGTTTTCCTTAGCACAGTAATAAGGCTATAAGGTTGAACTGAAATGCTGATTTCACTCGCAATAAAATGCAGTTAATTAACTTGCAGTATGAAGTTCATGCTAAAGAGTCGTTTGAACTGAGTGAAAAAGTAAATTTAATTGAAAATCAAAAGGTAAAATGATCTTTTTATCTTTTATCCTGTGTTTTTACTTGCTCCAAAGTATTAGAATATAACTTCTGTATGTTTTATTACCTTCCTTTAATACTTTTTCTGCCCCTCTTCTGCCTCTTACTTTCTTTAAGTTTTGATCAGGTTGACTTTGATTAAGACATTTTATTTGTTAATTTGAACCAGTTAGAGTTGATCAAATGGAAATCTGTCAGTGAGTCCCTGAATGTCACAGCACCTCAGCTTCTGTCTCATGTTTCCAGTCTCTTCTCTGAGCCAATATTTGCATTTGAAATGTATTTTCTGTGACACACCAGTCTCCCCCTTGGTTGATCTAAATGTTAATATGTGGCATTTCCATCAGGTAGTCTCATCTCCTGAGGACAAAAAACATGCAAATTGACATCTCTGAATTTATCTTATCATTGGTAGAAAAGGTTCAATGGGTTAAGTAAAGGCAACCATTTTTTTTTATCCTAGAAATTAAAGAAAATATGCATTTGGCTTTGTATGCTTATGTGAAAGTGAACACTTCAATATTTGATGTTTATATCTTTGGAATTCTGTGGACAATGACAACTTTTAACACTGATTTAGGATAAAAATAAGTGATAAAGAGTTTTAATTTATTTCACAGCAGAAATCCAAATTTTTAATCAGGTTAATTCATAAGAAATGGTCCAGATCTCCCTTTTTTCAATAAATAATATCTGTCTTCTAAATATGAGCTGAAAAGGCCAGTCGTAATTTATTCTAACAAAAAATTTATATGGGACAAAATTATTTCTTGTCTCATTGGCTTTTACTACTCAGTGAACTTGAACATATTTCAAGAATAATTTGAAGGATGCAATTTGTAACTTGGAGCCTGGAAATTAGTTCTGTTTCTCTGCGTTCCTTCTTCTCAAAATGGAACTTCGTTAGAAATGGTGATTTGGTCTAACAAAAGATTTTGATTTCTCACAGTTCAATTTAAAAGTTTCACAGTCTGAAGGGAAGTTCAGCCACAGGTATCACCAAATTAGGAACTTTGAAGTGTTTTTTTTTTCCACAGCATTTCTCATGATCTCAGTAGAAAATGGAAGAAGTATAAAGGACATATTTTTATATTTTTTACCTATAACTGTGATTCTGACCTATTGAGATAAAAGTTAATATTGACTCAGATTTTAAAACAGGAGCACAGCTAGTGCTAGAGCATAGTATCAAGAAAGGTAAGCATACAATCAGAGAGTGGTTGATGTTGGAAGGGACCTCTGGAGTTTACATGGTTCAAACCTGCTCTTCAAGCAGGTTTGGGCAACTGCTAGTTGCCCAAGACCTTCTCCATATGCCTTTGAGTGTCTCCAAGTATGGAAACTCCACAACTTCTCTCTGCAACCTGTGCCAGTGCTTGGTGATCTTTGCAGTAAAAAAGTGTCTCCTGATGTTCAGAAGGAATCTCCTGTGTTTCAGTGTTGCTTCTGGTCCTGTTACTGCGCACCACTGAAAAGAACACTCCCCTCAGCTATTTATATACCTTGTAAACAGCACTCCAGGTGTGGTTTCACCAATGCTGAGTACAGGGGAAAGATCACTTACTTTGACCTTCTGGAAACACTCTTCTTAATGCATCCAGAATACATTCGGCTTTTTTACCACAGGCACACATTTTTGGCTCATGTTCATGCTGTTCACCAAGAACCCCAGCATCCTTTTCTGCAAAGCTGCTTTCCAGGCAGTTTCCTGCATGTATTAGTTCCTAGGGGTAGTTCTTCTCCAGGTGCACAACTTTGTAATTCCCCTTGTTGAACAGCATGACATTCCAGTCAGCCCATTTCTCCAACTTGTTGCTGACCCTCTGGATGGTAGCACTCTCTAGTGTATCAGGCACTCCTCCCAGTTTTGTGTCATCGGCAAATTTTCTGAGGTTACACTCTGACCCATCATCCAGATCATTAATGAGGTAGTTGAACAGGACTGGACTCCTGGGGCACACCACTGGCCTCCTCCTAGACTTCATGCCACTGATCACCACTCCCTCAGACCATCTGTTCAGCCAGTTTTCAGTTCACTTAAGTGGGCTGCTCATCCAGCCCATGCTTCATCAGCTTTTATGCGACAACCTGATGGGTGGCAGTGTCAAAAGCCTTCCTGAAGTCAAGGTGGAAAATACCCGCTGCTTTCCTCTCATCTTCCAAGGCAGATGTCACACACAATGAGTCACAGAACATCATTGTGTTCAAGCAGAATTTGGTAGCCCCTGAAAGCTATGATGCAAGGATAGTAGGTTACTCGTATTGTTAAGTAATGAATAAATAATTATATCAGTAATAACTTCACAATAGTGAAAACAGTAAAGAGGAATAAGGATACCATAAATGCAAAACCAGTATAATGATAAATAGGCAGCTTTTAAAAAGTACCAATTAAGCCCTTCAGAAAGATCATTTCAAAACAGATGGTTCCAAAGTAATAACTAAAAGACCATAAATAGTTAGACAACGCATACCATATGTTCTTTATTCTGTGAGCCAACAATAAATTGATGTATTAGTTAATACTTTTATTATCTATAGAATTTGAAGAAGCTCATAATCATCATCATCCATCCTACATATTATTTATTTTTGTCATAATTTTATTCTTTAATGTAATTAAGTTTTTCAATTAATAAAAAATAAAACAAATAAAGGGAAATTATAATCCCCTTTAAAAGCTTATTAAATATTCAAAAGCTCTTATATGGAGTAATAAATTCTAGCCAAAGGCTATACATAAAGGTCACCAATGTCTGTCATATATATATCTTACGTCTAAGTGTGAGATAACAGTTTCTGAAGGCTGCTACTGAAGCTGAAATGCATCAACAATTGTGTCTCGGAAGCTAAGTCTGTATGATATATTTGTTAATCTACATACACCAGTGCAATTGATAAATATATTAAATTGTCAGGTATGATTTTTATGAAATATCTTAAATGAGTTATTAGTGCATTTAATATTACTGTAGGAGTCAAAAGCAATAAATCAATAACTGTTATGCAAATTTAGCATCTGAAAAAATACCAGCATTTAAAAGTAAACTTTTGCTTTAAAGCTGAAATATTAATGCTAATATTCAGAATACAATGTAAATCTCTTTTTATTTTAAATGCATTCTCTAGTTCTTAAAATTTCATATTATTAAACTTCCTCAAAAAAAGATAGCTCATAAAATTCAGGAGTCTCCAAGGCGATTAATTCTCTGGTGGGTAACTAGTTTCACTATACAAAGTTATTCCCTAAATACATCAAGATAAAGTAAAGAAATAGATGAAATCCTAGTATCAATATGTCTTATTCTGAAATACCATTTCTGAAATACCTCTCATACTGCAGTGAGAGGAAACATGCAATATTGTCATTTAAGTCCATATCTGCTTACTTTCCTGAGGAGACTTAAGATACATGTTCTTTAGTGACATATTTTGCTGAGTGATTTCTGCAGATGATTTAAAATTAAAAAGTAATACAAAGCCTCTGGCACCTATTTCTTCCTTGTTTATAGAAGAGTAACTTTGTGAATGTTTTCATCTAGTTGGAGGGAGAGTGTGTGAAAGGTACTGTGAAACTTCTGTTTCATTTATAAAAGAGATAAGATTTCACAAAACTAAAACTGTCCAAATATTGATAAAATCTTCCCAGAGGAGAGGAAGCTAAAAGAGTATCTGAAACTATCTTACAGAAATTATGAAGAGAACTGAGGAAGAAATTAGGACGAGATTTAAACTCCTCTTAAATGCTTGAGGAGTTACTTGTAGACAGATTGCAGAGCAACATAGCCAATCATAAAATATTTTTGCTCACTCAGAAAAGCTGCAAAGAATCTGACAGATCCTGAAATTTTGTTATGTGTACACATCACAATGAAGAACCATTAGCAATTTCTTTGTCTCAAGATAAGGGAGAGACAGGAAGGGAAATTTTAAAATTAATGGAAACCTTTGGACATGGAAAAATTTTTTACTTAAAATGAGCTGAGTAAAGAATGCAGGAAAAATTGTGAAAAGGAGAAACTATTGTGGAAATTATCTGTTTGAATTAAAAAAGTGAGGGAAGCCAGAGAATTTAAGACAAGGGTTGTCTAAAACTTCCATTTCTCAGTTCAGATGAAGAAAATAAGACTAAATTAAAATCAATGGAAAAATTTGCTTTTCATGGAAAACAAAATTCATCAGATTTTCTTTAAACTCAATTTAATATCATATTTCTACTGAATAATTTGAGAAACTCATAAGAACAAATATTTCTAACAAAAGCTTTGAGGAGTGCAATACTAAGCCTCTAAAGAAAAATCTTAGTTAAATAGATCTAGTACAAATGCTCAATATGTGACTTGGATCCATAAAACATCTTTTGTAACTGTGGCTCTTCTACTAGAAATTAACAAGTGACTGGAGAAAGAAATCTCACTTTAACAGCTAAGAGATTTGAAAAAAATCACAGAATTACAGAATCTCTAGGGTTGGAAGGGACCTCTGGAGATCACATAGTCCAATCCCCCTGACAAGGCAGGGTCACCTGGAGCAGGTTACACAGGAACGCATCCAGGTGGGTTTTCCGCAACTCCAGAGAGGGAGACTCCATGACCTCCCTGGACAGCCTGTTCCAATGCTTTGTCATCCTTAATGTAAAGAAGTTCTTCTTCATGTTAAGGTGCAACTTCTTGTGTGTTACTTTATGGCTTTTAATCCCCATTCCATCGCTGGGCACCACCAAAAAGAATCTGGGATCATCCACTTGCCATTTGCCTATGAGATATTTATATGTATTGATGAGATCCCCGTTAGTCTTCTCTTCTCTAGAGTAAACAGGCCCAGCTCCCACAGTCTCTCCTCATGACAGAAATGCTCCAGACCCCTAATCATCTTTGTAGCCCTCTGCTGGACCCTCTCCAGTAGCTCCTTGTCTTTCTTGTACTGAGGAGCCCAGAACTGGACAGAGCACTCCAGATGTGGACTCACTAGGGCCAAGTAGAAGGGGATAATCACCTTCCTAACCTACTGGCCACACTATTCCCAATGCACCCCAGGATACTATTGGCCCTCCTGGCTCCAAGGGCACACTGCCAACTCACAGCCATCTTGTGACTCACCAAGAGTCCCAAATCCTTCTCTCCAGAGCTGCTCTATAGTAGGTTAGACCCCAACTTGTACCTGTACTTGCGGTTATTCCTCCCCAGGTGCAGGACCCTACACTTGACCTTGTTGAACCTCATTAGGTTTCTCTCTGTCCAACTTTTCCAGCCTATCAAGGTCCCATTGAATGGCAGCACAGTCTTCAGGTGTATCAGCCACTCCCCACCATTTCATATCATCAGTGAACATGCTGAGGGTACAACCTATCCCTTCATCCAGATCATTGATACTGATCCTGATATATTTAGTTAGAAATTACCATTTTTGTTATTCATCTGTGAAGTAGAACAATAGAATGAAAATGGACAAAGGACTAGAGGAAAACTATCACGTGTCCCACAGCTTATCTAATGGAAAAGAATTGTAACTTTTTACTAATTTCAGTGTCTTGGAAATATCAATGTCTTGATTTATCTAAAATAAAATGAGAGGGGACTGTAGGGCTCTCTAATGCTGGGCAGTCTGGTGCCCCTTCATCATGGGATAGCCAGAACAGAAGCACCCCACTGCCAGCTCGAGGCAGGTCCCCAGAGATGGTAGCTGCTCTGCACCTGTGCAGCGTCCCAGAGGAGCAGCATATGGCAGCATGCCAGGGATGGGAGCATGGACAGCACCCCAGGCATTAACCTCTTCTGAGGGCATCATGCGGCCAGAATACTGGCTGTGACTGATTGACAGCAGTCTGTGATTAGCCGCAGACAGTGCCAAAAAAATATGGTAGTTTTCTGATGGTGTCTGCTTGTACCTGGTCCTCTAGGATAAGGACATTTCTAAGCTCAGCTCAGAAACCCAACCACATCATGGGCTGCATCAAAAGAAGTGTGACCAGCAGGTTGACAGAAGTGATTCTGCCCCTCTACTCTGCTCTTGTGAGATTCCACCTGGAGTGCTTAGTCCAGTTCTGTGTCCCCAGCATGGGAAAGACATGGACATGTTGGAGTAATTCCAGAAAATGGACACTAAGATGATCACAGATCTGGGGATGGCTTTGGAGAGATCTCATTTCAGCCTTTCAGTACCTAAGGGGGAGCCTAAAGGAAGGCTTGAATGGGACTTTTTACAACAGCATGCAAAGGAAACCATTTTATGATTCTATGGTACTAGTATGTAGAAGAATACTAGTTGATGAGAAGCCCTACCACCTAAACAAAGAAAAGGTCTTCAAAGACAAATGAAAGCCTAAGTCAGAATAAGAGAATTATATGTTCAAGTCAAATTGGGAAGAGTATCACATACGTGTAGTGCAGTATCTTAATCTGCTAGAAAACTGTTAAAAATATTGCTCAGTACAGACGAGACCAAACAAATACCAAAAATCAAAATACGCTTTTTAATCTTAAACAGCAACAATTGGTACCTGCTTATGTGGTACTAAAAGCAACATACCACAAACTGTGTTTAAGAGATGATTTTTCACAGCATTTGACAAGAAATAGGCAAATTCTTGTGTATGTCTGTATGCTTTTGAGTATTTGTGAGTGTATCTGTTTGTGTGTGTGTGTATACACTTATGCATATGTGTTTGATAGAGAGGATGGATACAACAGCGATGTCAACTAGACCAGCTGCTTTGTAAAGATAAGCAGCTGCTGCTGTTCGTGACATGAAACACATCTACTGCACCAGAAGGTGCTAATATTCCTTTAGCCAAGTCAGACACTTCTCTCAATATCACCAAAAATACTGTGTTGTCATAATATAAAAGGTGTAATTACCTGGACATTGGAGTTTTCAAGTGTTTAACCACCTTAAGTGGATAATTATCCTTTAATCTGAAGATAACATTTGATTGCCTACTGCTGAATTCACAGAGTAATTATATGTTTATCCATATTATAAAGTAAAATAAACCTTTTAAGATAATAGCTTGCTTCTTAATAAGTTTACAAATACATCACCCACAAGAATTTATCAGACAAGTTTTTTAATATTTTTTTTTTTTAGCACTGCATCAGTTTAAATGAGTCAAAACTTTAGCAGTAATGTCAGTTTTAGCACACTGAAGTAGGCAAACAATCATAGAGAAAACACATTAATTCATATTATAATACTCAAGGGATATTGAAAATAGTAGACTTTGTAATGGAACTTTTGGGAAACCTGTTCCTTGCTTCTCTGCTTGTTCATTGTGTCAACTAGCCTGTAAGTTCCAAGGTCAGTGACAAGTTAATGTCCTATCACAACGATGTTATGTTTTTGTAAGAGACATCATAGCTCTATAATGTAAGAATACACTTCCTGATTCTTTCTCTTCATGAAGCTTTAGCAGTTATTGAGACAGAACTTAAAAAAATTTACAACTACAGAAAATTTCAGTAAGACCAGGAAAGATTTCTCATGACTCTCATTTGGCATTTTTATCTGCTCCAATGTGAGAGAAACGGTAGTTGCACACATAGTAGATATGACATCGAGAAATTCAAGAGTACAGTAAATAATACAGATTATGCAAAATCATTGCTCTTATGTAACACAGTTACACGAACATACAAATAATGGCATAAGTAGTGTTAAAAGTTTCCAGAATTTCATTGCTAATGCTGCACTTAGAACAAAGAAGAATCCTAAGAGAGGAAAAAAGATGAGACGAAAAAACACTATTAATATTTCTGAATAACTTTTCTCTTTGAAATTAAAAAAAGCTTTAGGGAAAAACTTTGTTTCATCCGTTAAAATAAAATATGTGCTTTCCTAAAGTAGAAAAAATTCTGAAATACACCTCTTCCAAAAGCAGCAATATTGCTGCCTATAATCTGAGCATACAGAGAGTAACGGAATAATTTTGGGCCTTAGCAATTAGACTTCATTATTTTCATTAATGAACTGAATTGTGTTTATGAGATTCAAAATTGTCACCAAGACGAGACGGATTAAAAGACAAATAAAGAGACAATAGAAATTTTAAGTTGTTTTGACAGATAGAAATTATATCTACAGTTTCTGAAAAGAAAAGACAGACCTGAGTAGGGACAAGCATAGTGTTTTATGATGAGAAATAAGCAGCTGCATAAAGATAACATGGAGATAACTGATAAAAGATCTGGCTACAGGGATCACAAGACATTGAGAACAGTAATGTCATGTTGATGCAAAAAAGGACAAGTACCTATCTTCCTTAGAATCATAAAGAATAATATGGTCACAGAAAAAGGAAAATATTCTTTACCTCTGAGGAAGATGATAGAGAAGATTTGCCCACATCCCAACATGAGGACTACAGTTCAAGGAAAATGATGCTTGTGAGAAAGACATCAGAGGAAGTCATGGTTATGTGCTATAAACCTCTGAACATACTCAGTAAAGCAAGCTTTTCAATTAACTTTAGAAACATTTAGTCTGAAAAATAATCTAGTGGAGATAGGACAATCTTCTCATGTATAAAATATTGCTGAAAATAAGGGGTTAATTTGCTCTTAACAGTCATAGGACAAGAAATAAGAAGTTTAAATTCTAGCAAGGAAAGTTCTAGTTGGACGTGAGGGACAGGAATAATGAAATATGAAAATGGGTTGTTTAGAGAAGTTATGGACCTTCCTTGTAGAAAACTTATTAGAACTGGCTATCCTGGATTCCTAAGAAATTTAGTCATATGTTACAGGTCTGTCCACATGTCTGTCCACATCTGAGCCACCAAACAGATTTGGCAGAACAGTACCAGTCTCAAAGATATTTCATTTAGTTGCAGGAAAATACCCTAATGGGTAAAAGTGAGAATCTTCATTAGAATTCCCTACATGTGTTTCAATGTAGCCTTTTCTAGATAACAAAGACACTTCCTATAAAAACAGGTGTGATATGACTGTATACAAAACCTAGTTTCATTTTCACTGATTCTACAATATTTTGGATAGACAAAAATTTTTTGAGGCATATGGAGTTACAGCTCTATGATCGCTTCAGTTTTGTCTGTTTGTAACTGTTCTAGCTGACATTAAGACCAATCTGAATCTAAAAATTTAGTGTAAATTATGTTTTAAAAGTATTTTCTCATCCAAATTAACTTTCTCCCTGTGCTTGTTCTGTGATGGTCTTTCCCCTGAATTCTGATTCCTCCTCTGTAGGATTAGAAAATTTGAGAAAACTACTACCCACGTCTCTCTGTAATGCCAAGCATTTTCTCATCATCAGGAAGACAATAACATCTCTGATTTGTTATGGGGTGGGCACAGGATGATCCATTACGTGTATTGCGTGATGGAATTATGTCTAGTCTCCTAGGACCTACTGTGTGCATGATGATTTATCTCAATCCCTTCTGTCATTTTCCCACTAAGCAGCGATGACTAAGTATAATAGGTATATATCCTAGCACTTAATATTGGAGCAATGGGCTATAGGTACATGGTACTCTCCAGTGTCTTGATCAGTATAATGCCATATACTTTTCAAACAAAATTAAACATTGTTAACTTTCAAATAAGATTATTTCTATTTCACATAGGAAAATGCTGACCCTTACATGTTGTCATACTATAAAGCTGCATATGCCTTTTACTTCATCATGAATATGTCGCCTTTTTTATATTTTTACCAAATAGTAGACACATTCACTCCTTCTCTTCCCTTCCCTTCCCTTCTCTTCCCTTCCCAAACCTTCCCGAACCTTCCCTTCCCTTCCCGTACCTTCCCTTCCCTTCCCTACCCTTCCCTTCCCTTCCCTTCCCTTCCCTTCTCTTCCCTTCCCAAACCTTCCTAAACCTTCCCAAACCTTCCCTTCCCAAACCTTCCCAAACCTTCCCAAACCTTCCCCTCCCCTTTCTTGATACAGTTGTCAGCTATAGGTGGCTATATACATATATATATAGAAGGCTTATCATGCTAATCTGATACATTTAGTTTTACTTCTAAATCAATAGCCTGAAATCAGAACACGCTGAATTAGCAGTATCTTGCTCCCAAAATGTAACAGTTAATGAGTGCATTATAGAAATTTCATATTATACCAACTAAATTCTTTATAACTTACTGTTTTATAGGGGAAAAAATATGAAATTTTGAAGGCAAAATGGAAAATATCTATGTTCTTATTATTTAACTAATTTTCATATCCATAGCACAAAAAAAATGTTTGTTCTCACAGGAAAAAGCTTTCCACTTGATTTGGTACAGATAGAAATATATATATGTGTTGTATATGTGAGCATAACTGGCCGTTTCTTTGAACATATGATGACTGCTGAAAACTTTCTTTAACCAGAAGATACAGTGTCAAACTGTGAAATGTAGTGGTCGCATCTGATCTGTAGGAACACTTTCTGTGTCATGGAAAACCCCTGGATGTTCACTTTTTGCTGTCTTCTCTCCATAGAAACTTAGGGTCAAGGTTGGAAAAGACCTTTAAGATCATCAACTCCAACCATCAACCTAGCACCACTACAATCTTCACCATTAAACCTCAAGCGCCATATCTACATGTTGTTTGAACGCTTCAAGGGATGGTAACTCCATTCTTTCCTTGTGTGGTCTGTTCTGATGCTTTACAACTCTTTCAGTGAATGCATTTTTTCTAATATCCAATATAAACCTCCCCTGGTGCAGCTTGAGTCTATTTCATTTGTTGTCACTTGTTACCTGAGAGAAGAGACTGACATCCACCTCACTACAACCTTTCAGGTAGTTGTAGAAAGCAAAAAGATCCTCCCCTGCCCCAAGTCTCCTTTTCTGCAGACCAAACAACCCCATCTCCCTCAGCCACTCATAAGACTTATGCTCCAGACCCTTCACCAGTTTTGCTGCCCTTCTCTGTCTTGAAGTGAGAGGCCCAAAACTGGACACAGTACTCAAGGTGGATCCTCACCATCATCA
>NW_016690255.1:3044163-3046771 GCF_001604755.1 Lepidothrix coronata | reverse complement strand
CAGTACAGTATGCTGTGGCAGGGGCCCCTGGTGGTCTAGTGGTTAAGGTGCAGGACTCTCACCGCTGGACCCGGGTTCGATTCCCAGCCCCCCGGGCAGATGGAGCTCGTCAGCCTTGTAAGGCAATCCATCTAAGAGAAGGTCACTCTAAACAAACCTACGTCCTGAGACCCTCACTGCCATCGTCCAAGCTTGCTCGGCCCTGGCAGATGAACCTCAGGATTAAAGGGTGGGCTCAGTTCAGCGCACGCTGGGTCTCACCTAAAAAATCCACTGCTCAGGCTCGAAGGGTTAATGACCTTTCCCAAATCTTCGCTCGCGAAGACTGACCATTATTACCTGAGATAACTGACTGAAAGCTTTCATTGTATTGAAATAAACTTGATTATATGAAGTTCTCTTAATTTAGAAAAAGAGAAAATATTTTCAAGCATCCTGTACTACTTGTCCACAGAGCTATAAGAAACGTGAGAAAAATAAGGATTTCTAAATATTAGGTTTCAAGAAATCCATACTCCTCCTCGTGATGTTGTTTCTCCAAAATCCCTATCCTTCCAATATTAAATGCTTGCAAATTGACAACTGAAATACAATATTGCCACTGGGGATACTGATAGGTGAAGGTACCAAAAACAGCAGAGTAACTATTGCAGTTTCAACTGTGACAAAATTTCTGCTATCACCATTACTTTTTGGCAAAGCATAGAAATCTCTTGCTTGCCAAAGTACTTTCAAGGTCAATGACAAAGCATTTACTGTGAATTCCAGAAGCTTTTTTTATTTTAACAAAATTTCAGAGAAAAAATAGCCTAGTTGCTAAGCTTAAAAAACCCACAGAGCCTCTCAGCAGGTGGAAAAGTAAAAGACTAATAGTTTGGAGTAAAAATAATAAAATATATTAAGAAATAGTGAAGATTTACAGAGAAGTATTTGGCATTTATAACTTCGCTTGTCATTTTGTCTCTCCACAATTCTATCTATTCTGTTCAAAAGCTATAATATATATATTTTTTAAAGCAAATATTTTTTCCAAAATTTAAATTACAACAAATAAAAAAATCTGTTTGTAACAGTATGAGAATTCAAAAGAAGATTTACTTAGGGTTTAACACACTTTTGGGACCAAGTCTTGAACCTACTAATGCTGTGAAGGCATATGTTAAAAATTTTGTAAAGCATGTATTGTTGTGTCTTAGCACCACAGTTAGATAGATAATAGAGTACACACGTGCTCCTCAGAAAGTGATTAATAACAATTTCCTGACCCTGGAAACAGTACTAATCAGTGCTACTGTTTTCACACACACAAAAAACGGGAGTTTCTGTAACCTGCTAGTTTGGAGACGTGAGTCTGTGAGGAAGTACTTGGATAACACCACTATGCTTAAAAGGCAACTATACATTTAAGTGTTTAGCAATGAAAAGAAAAAGCAGAATAAACTTCACAGAATACTTAGGGGGCCAATGTAGCTGCCTTCCTAACTGCTTTCGGTAGATACCTGCGTTAGACAATGATGGAATTTTAAGGGCTCAACTTAACTAACTTAACTTTAGCCCTTAACTTTAAGTGCTCAACATAACTAACCCTTCTCAGCCTCTGCATTGACGTTATCTGTCTTTAGGAGATCATTTGACTGAAGGACATGCATACAATTGCAAGAGACAGCCTTTACTAGTGATCAGGGATCAGTGTACAGTGACTTGTCTCAGTTGTTTTCTGTAAAACTTTTTATACATTCTGAGGTTGTACTGAATGGCACAGTACCAAGAGGCTACCAATAGTTTAAGTGTGAGGGTTATATCCTATTTAGAGAAATTTATCTTATGTTTTAATGTGTTTATGAAGCTATCTATAAAGAACAATCCGAAATGAGTTCTGCTTATTCAGAGACTAGAGGAGAAATTCAGCTATATTGGTTTTCTGAGTCTGCTGCAGGTTTGACTAAGCTTCCGTCATGTTTTCCAAAACAGTGATTGCAAGTAACCTTATAGACTTGACTTCCTACATGGAATGAGTTACAAATGTTCTTAATGGAGTCTGGTGGCATGAATGGTGTATAGGAAGCACTCTTGAAATATGTGGTGTTCCTTTGCTCTCCATTGTGGAGGAGGCAGATACTGTTCGGGGTTGGTCTACACAAAAAGCAGCACACTCTTGCTTTTTCACTTTTGAATACCTTCAGTATTACAGTGGTAGCTCAGTGTACTGTTCTCATTTTACATCACCTTTGTGAGCTGATAAAAGTTGAATATGCATTGAGTTTTAATAAAAAGGACAGGCAGAGATGTGAATGGGATGATTTCAGAAACTGTGCCATTGTGACTTTACAGCATCAGGACAATATATTTCTGAATTCTACAAGAAAATGCTGCATAAAACTTTCTTCTGATAAAGGAAAATGCAGTTTTACTTTTATAATAAAAAACCCAAACCCCACCACCACCGCCAAAGCAAACTGTGTTCGGTACCTGCAAAATATAGTAAATGTCAGATGTTTCTTTTATAACTTGATTTTTTTTTTTTTTTGTACTGCTTCTTAATGTTAAGACAGAATTCATTTTATATTTTGTTTTGGAATGCTGCAAAGGGTCAATAGGTAGCATTTCT
>NW_016690255.1:3035991-3042528 GCF_001604755.1 Lepidothrix coronata | reverse complement strand
ACCCATCTATAATTTTCTTCAAGGTTCTTCTAGAAAGTGTCTTGTGGATAATCATGCTGTCTAAAAGATTTAGCTTTCTTGTAGAATGCACTTGGAATAGATAATACATAAAGAGAGAATCTCATAGTTTTGATACATCGGCTGGTGCCAAAGTCTTGTTGGTGAAAACAGAACCAGAAGAAAAAAAAAGGAAAGGACTTAATAATAAAGAATAGGTATCCTCAACTTTCTCCTCTAAAGACTCCTTCACATCTCTCCTCCCCTTCCCAGCAAACAAATTAGCAGCTTGATTTTTTTTTAAGTGATTATCTTCCCTGACTGTGCTGGTCAGCCTGCCATTTGCTCTCTCATAACCTGCCACTTCCCTTGTTCTATTGGCACACACGAAATCCCTTTTTCCCGGATGATTTGTCTGTAGCTAAATTACATGGACAACATTATAGAAGATGGTCCAATAAGAGAGAATTACTTTTCCATGCTTATCAACTTCTCCCAGAAATTCACTTGGCTTTGAAAGGCAGCTTTAGTCAGTACTCTCAGTAAACCTCCCCCTCCAAGCAATTTTTTTTTTCTTTTGTCTTTGTCATCAAATTATAGGCAAAGGCCCATTCCTCTTGTCATAGACACCTCTGACATCATGGACTGTGAAAAAAAACAAAGTGCCATACAAAGAAATGCATCACCCAAATGTCCATCTATCTTAGTATATGATGGTAAACTTACTGCATGCTTTTGCTGAAGTCTGTGTTAAACCTTTATATTATTAGAATTTCTGCTATGTTTTCATTGCACATTTGTCTTTTTAGAGTCTCTGGTTACCTTGGAGGAATGTCTGATGAGTCTAAATGTGGTAACACCTGACAAAGAGCACATCTCCACTGCAGGAGTTCCGCATATCTTGTCTGTTGTACATAGGCTTCCCACTCACTGACATTTAACTGTCATTTCTTTGACAAATTCAGAATATGGGGCTCTCTGAGGGCACCGTGAGATAGTACCCATATTATATTCTGAATACTTTCTAAGACTGAAAGATATGCCCCTATTGTAACTTACATATATTTTCTTCCTCCATCTACTTGCTCTTAGCTTTCCTATTCTTGTAGTTAATCAGCGTGCTCCACCACAACTTGTGCCTAAGTGGCACTAGCATTGAGCTTTACAGGTCTACTTCCACTGTTTTAGATTTAAGACATTGCAAGATCCCTCCCACCTACAAATGAATATTTAATATCCTTCATCATTTGTGCAGCTTATTTGAGTATGTTAAAAGAGTGCTGCAGCCTCAGAGACCAATACAGTTGTATCAGCTGCATGCAATCATTTAAATAAAAAAGTGACAGTACAGCTCTTTTGATTAAGAAAATAAACACTCTTATTTTTTGCATTATAAATACTTCTTGCAGTTCTTGACAGGCTGTTCAGAATTTAAGCTATGCCAGAAAAAAGTAATATTGAATCCTTCTCCAAGCTGCTGAATTAACTGAGTGAATAAACATTATTTCACTTATTGTTCTCTTTTTTCCCCAACCCAACCACCAAAAAAATAAAATACTAGTTCTTGTTTTATCCAACATACTGCAAGTATTGTGTTCTTTGGTCTGGAAACCCTAAATTCAATGTTGTTTTTGTTGATTAGGGTCCACTGTATTTACATATCAGGTTCTCGTTGCAATCTTGTTTAGTTTGAAGAGCACATCACACACCACTTGGGTTAAACATGAAAAGTGGAAGTGAAACAAGCTTTTTTTTTTTTTCAGCTTTCTGTTGATGGAGATGATAAAAAATAAAAAAAATAGCAAAGTTTTAAAAGATTACTTCTTTTGAAAATTTTGTGATTTTGGCTAGGGATGGTCATAACTCTTTTATTATAACTTTCTGTGTTGTGAAAAGAATAGTAATTATTTTTAAGAGAGTTTTTCCACCTAAGTGTGATTTCTATGCTTAAATTAAATCATCAGAAAATTTGCTTATTTTTATCAAAACTACTAGTAATATTTATTCTTTATTTTCTCTGCTAACAATAAGACTGAATTTAACATAGTAAATGAATATTACATCTCAATATAAGCTTTAGAATCAGATACACATAATTAATAGAGATCAGAGATGTCTGTCAAAGTTGTATTAAAAAAGTTCTTAAAGTTCGTTATAAATTTTTTATGTGATACTGACTGCTCACCTTGAGAAAGACTCATTTTCCTGATTTATTGTGCTACTGTATAACTTGTATTAACCTACACTGTTGTGCAACCTTCATTTTGTGCAATGTTTGTATAGTATTAAAGTCAAAGCATGTAAGAGATACAAAATAAGTCAAATTAAGAAATCTTCTATTTTGACGTTTATTCTCATTACTTCAACAAACCTTCTTCTATGTTTAAACTGACCAATGATATATTTAAAGTAGGATTTGAGGTCACTTATTCCATACTAGTGAGTTCAGGATACACTAAAAAATTCCAAAACAATGTTCAATTGAATTATGCAGGGGGATAACTAATGTTTGTGCTTTGTTCTCCTTGAAAGTAAGCAGGTTAAAGCAAATGCACTCTAGAAGGGATGAGGAAGAGAGTGAACAGGAACTCTTACAAACTCAACTTTTTCACCAAATCCCTATGTCTCAGAAGGAATTTCTCTATTCCTTGTGTATGTTTTAATATTCTATTGACTTTCTTTGCCTATGGATTTTTGGAAGAATAATAGTAGGCTTTTGTTCTCTCATCACACTGGGGGCAAAAGCATTTACTGGGGCAAAAGCATTTACTGGGGTAAATGTTTTTTCATGGAAAATATGATTGAAAAAATCTTAGAAAACAGTGAAACTATAAACAGAAGTATATAGAAACGCAAAATTTTTAAAATAATAATGATATAATTTTCTATCAGTATCTAATGCACTGGTTCAGAGTTCCTTTTCAAAGACTGATTAAAAACGTGAACATAAACCACTGCTTGTATTCATTTGCTCTGTATCAGCTCCGTGTTATTCAGGTTACACAGTGAAGTGCTTCAAAGTTAACACAAGGTATGACTCCCTGTCACTGCACATAGTCCAAGGACAATCAACAATTCCCTATGAAAAATCATAGTATGCCAAGTAACTAAAGGCTATACCACCAAGCATTTAGGAAAAGGGTGGCTTGAGGACTGCGCAATCAATCTGAATCCTGACATTTCCAAACCCACCTTTCAATTCTCTTCCTTCTCCTGCTATTGCAGTAAAGTGGCACTTCCAGGCAGCTTGATGTGGCTGTGTTATACATTGCTTAGCAGCAGTATAAACCTGGTCTGGGAATGTGCCAGGGTGAATTTGGCGTGCAGCCAGTATTTTTTTCCTGAGGAACAGAAGTTAAGAGAAGAGACAATTCATTTCTTTGTACCTTCAGTCAAATGCAAATGCGATTCCAGAAGAAGAGAAAACTCAGTCTTGTCATCTTCGTGTTGACATTTCACATTTCTTCCCTTCATGTGGCAAATAGCAGAAATGTGGACATTTTGAAAAACTTCTTTAAATTGGAAAGAATTTTGAATATAAGCTACTATTATAATATTCAGGAAAGGATTTTCTGATCTCAGGTCTTGACACAAGAAAGAATATGCCCTTCACTATTAAAAATAAACTAACAAGTAAAAAAGCATTGAAAACCTGAGAGAAAAAAAGTGCCTTCATTGCCAGTAGATTAAAAGAAGTCTTGTTTGGTCCATCTTTCTGAAAGCATATCTATAAAATAGGTTTATTTCTTATGCAAATGTGTAAGGCAAAAAACTCCCATAACCTAAAAGGAAATGTTATGAGGTAAAATTTTTCAGTAGCTTCCCGCACATAAATGAGGGACTGCACATTTTTTGGCATGCAAATGGAATTATCTCTGTAAGTTATACATTAGACCCACTCAAAACCCAAATGCGTGCACACACACTGGTGATAGCAGAATAGGCCTCCAGCTGCACAGCTTCAATAGAAGGAGATATGGTAGTTCACTAGAGGGCTTTTTACCTGCTGTTTTATGGCTGAGCTGACATAATAAGTGGGAGGGTATTAATATATATAAATATTTACACACTACAATTTATGCATAGGTTGTTTAAAATGCATCAGTAGAGTGATTGTTAAAACATTATATAACTGCTAAATAGAAGGGGGGAAAAAGAAGAAATCATAAAATTAATTGCAGAAAGAAGAAGAAAGCCAGCTTACAGAATGTTACATTTCATACAAGACCACAGAAACACTGTGGTTTTGTGTAGGTTCATATGTTGGACCTGCTTATTTGGTCCTTTGCAAATCCTAAATTGTTTATGCCTTATATGGAAAACAGGAAAGTATGAATAGGCTTCTTTCTCTGACACCACTCCATGAATACATCCAAACAAAGTTTCAGTTTTCTCTGTTGCTCTGAGAACCACCGTTTAAGGCCTCTGAATACTTGGCTATTGTTACATGTCAACAATCTTAAGAGATCTTAAGTAATACTCAGAGGAGATACTCTGTTGCCTTTTTTTAGAGATTTGATTCAATGCCACAGTAGCCATTGACCCCTTGTTAGACATTTACAGATTTGAAGGGTTCAGAATGAAAACCACCAGCAATTACAACCTGCATTCACTCTGTCCTCAAAGAGGAACAAATGTCTCTCCAGCAAGATTTTGAAATGATGTTTTTCTTCTCGACTTCATGTGGAACCACACATCTTTTTGATGATACATAAGTAGGTTTTATATTTTTATGGTTTTCATCTCATATTCCTGTGTCATGGGATTACATGTACTTTCTCTACCAAAATCTAATGTCATTATTTTTGTTTTCATAGCATTAAGGGAATGGTAAAGAACAGACTGTGTAGTTCTCACTTCTGCAGTGACCCAGCTCCCTGTGGAGTTATGAAGTTTCCTAGGGATGTTGTGTCTTCCTCATCTCTGGCTACTTCTCCTGGGCTCATTTGAGGCGCTTTTTTCAGCCTTCTTAATTGAAGCAAAAAATGCACTTCCACTAGCAGGCAGTAAAAAGAAATGAGTTTCCTTTAAACAGCGTATGAGGGAAAAAGAGACTTTGCTTTTTCCATTTTTCTTCATGTGACAATAAGAAGGTGGTCTTAGAGCGAAGAAAGTGTGTCAAACCTGCATTTAGCAATTACCTACTGTGGACCTAAGTTGGAAGCTTTCATATTGCAGAGGAGGGAAGATTTAACTTCACGTCTACGATGTTTTGTTATTAGAAGGTATTTTGCTGTAGGCATCTGATCTATAGAAATTATTCTGTTATGAGTACTAGACTCCCTAGTAGTGAGTAGTCATGAATTTGTTGTTTAAATTTAAAATTAAAAAGAAAACAAACAAACAAACAAACAAAAAACCAACAAAACAAACAGGAAAAAAATAAAAACCTACAACATAATATTTTGGGAAAAATAAAATGTTTTTATTGTTTCTTAGCTGTTTTTTTAATTGAAAGTGAAATGCAAGACTTACCTGTAACAATAGTAAAGCTACAAATTACAATCAAAGCTGATCTACAGTTAATATACAATTTTTGTTTGTGTGTAGCAAGTAACACTGATAGCCTAATGTACTAAATAACACAAAATGAACATTAAATGAATATTAAATTAGATAAGATATAGAGAATACACTGAATGAGTTTGAAGGTTTTTCTTCAAAGCTTTCACCAAAATGGTGTTTCTGAGGGTTATATGACCCTCTTTTCTGGTCTCTGTTAAAGTTGAGAAGGTAAACCAGCAACTGGTCTGATTAAAATGGAAGAGGGTGTTGAATTTGCCACTTGATTTCTACTTTCTGCTGTGACTTTCCTTAATACTCTTAATGTGACCAGTCAGAAATGGAATCAGTAAAGCTATACAGAATTAATTAGGATGGTTTCAATGTAATGTAATCTCATTGTTAAAATTATTATGTCACCAGCATCTAGGGTTGCTTTATTACTAGACTCTGAAAACATCACCTACAATCTCATACTTGCTATTAATATTTGTTTATTGAATTCTGAGGAAAGATCATGAGGGATGTAATTCAAAAACCTTGTTTTAGGTTCCTCTTCTTTTTAATCTTGGCAGATGCCTAGGCTTCATCACCATGCTGTTGTCATTTCAAACAGGTATAACCTTCACAGAGGATGAGAGAGATATGTTATTTGTTGCAAACTTCTGCAGTATTTTTAAAATTAACAATCTGGGGAGTATAAAAGAGTATTAATTTTTTTAATTAATAAGTATTTCCCACATAAAAATGCCTTCCAGAAAAGGAGCAAGTCAAGAAAGTACTGGTCTTAGAGCACAAATTGGAGATTCATAGGAGAAGGAAAAAAATCTCAGTTTTCAATAAATATAATAGCTACTGGAAATCATACAACAGTTGCAATTATCTCACCCTTGAAATTAATAATAATTCTGATTAATATAGTCTGTCATATTTAAAAAGTAAAACCTGAATCATCTCTAGGAAAAAAAGAAAGAAAGAAAGAAAGAAAGAAAGAAAGAAAGAAAGAAAGAAAGAAAGAAAGAAAGAAAGAAAGAAAGA
>NW_016690255.1:2909031-3035981 GCF_001604755.1 Lepidothrix coronata | reverse complement strand
GAAAGAAAGAAAGAAAGAAAGAAAGAAAGAAAGAAAAAGAAAGAAAGAAAGAAAGAAAGAAAAGAAAGAAAGAAAGAAAGAAAAAGAAAGAGAGAAAGAAAAAAATACAGGCAGCAAAAACCAAATACTAACATCACCTTTTGATAAAAGACGATAGGGAAGTAATAGCATATCTGACAGTCACAAATGGTCAACTCAGAAATTCTTATCAAATCATTACAGTTGTCTGAAAATACATTAAATTCATTTAGTGCTTCAAACTGTTAGGTTCATGGAAAGTACTCCTTTAAAATTACTGTCTTTGGAACAAAAGAATGAGTTAGGTGCCCAGATCTTTATAAGTAAATTGAAGATATATATATAAAAAAAAAAGATTACAGTCAAGTAAGTCAGACGCTGATGGATTCCTGGATGATATTTAAACATTCGTAAAATGCTTAACTCCATTTTATAGAGATACACAAGAGCTTTATTACACTGTTACGGCAGGAAAACAGATAACAGTTCTATTATAGGTTACACTTTGGACCCTACATTTATTTGTGCATGAACACATCCTTATATGCACATTTAGAGGCAAATGAATGAATGTTAGAGAAGATTTTCTCATTCAGCCTAAAATGTCACAAATGTTTTTAAATGTGATAAGAGAGTAATTTTTCAGAGAAAAATTATTTCATCTGAAAAGCCTTTTTTGAACTGTTTGACCTAGAAAAATTTTCATGAATACCTTTTTTTTTTTTGAAAATAATGTCTATCCAGCTTCTATTTTCTCAAACTGCAGCTTCAGCTGCTCTATACAGAAAAAAAATGCATTCACTACAATAAAATAGTACTAAATATTAACCTTAAAAGTTTAAGTACTGGCAATTTGCTTTGTGCATAATGCCTCTATTACTTCTAAAGAGTTACAGAAAGTCAGTGTTGTTAATATTGAACCATTCTGCAAAGGTATTCAGGTAAGATTAAACTGTGAAATCATAAACGTGTGATTGAAGATAAGTAGGGGAATTTTTATGTTTTATACCATGCATTCCCTAAAGGGGTGCCCACAGCCTATTCTACCCAATATTGTAAGCAATGAAGGATGAGGAATGATGACTTGGTTACACATTAAAAACAGCCACACAACACAACGCTCCAGTTCCAGTGGAAAAGCACACGGCTGTGAAGACTGAAATAGATTTTTCCTCCTGCCACTCCCCACCTGCCCACGCAAAGGAACGAAGCTGGAATTGCTGGGGTTATGCAGTAGAAGATGTGAGGATGTGAATGTCAGACCAGGGAAAATGCAGACTGCAGCCATGATTCCTGCAGACTTTAACAAATTGATGCCGTGTTTCTCTCTGGATTCAAAGGTACAGTCAGGTTAAGGGTTATAAATATGAAATATAATCCCCAGCTCTTGGACTACTCCCAAAAGATCATGCAAGTTAGACCTCCTCATGAGCTCATGCTTCTGTTTGGGACTCTGTGAGTCTCAGTCCTGTCCTGTGAAAGTTGCAGGTATTGACAGTAACTGCAGAATATTTCTTCAGATGGAACAACCACTTCCTAGTGTCAGTCCAGATACACCCACGTAACAGCGGAATATGCACCAGTTTGGGGTATGGTGTATCCAGGATGTTCTCAGAAGACCAAAGGTTTATAAAACTGTGGGTTTGTATGCTCTTCTGGAGGACATGTCTCATTAAGTTCTCTAAAAATTCAGTACATTTTGTTGTAAAGTAAATAATGTGAGGTATTATGCTGAAGCAGTGGGATTGTGGCAGTTACCTCCTCTGCTACCATTAATAATACTAAATCCTGAAATGTCTGATATCCATAAGGGCCACTATTTGAACTAGTGAAGGCTGTGAATGCATGGAAAAGATATGCATTTAGATGCCTTTCTCAGCTGCAGAGGCTGCTCAGTGTGAGGGTGGTGCACTGTCAGTGCAGCTCAATTTTATGAACAAACACAATGAACTCCAGACTGCTAGGAATTTGTGATTTTTCTTCTCTATTAGATGTTTTGACCTCAGTAACTATATGTCACCTGCTCTCTCCTACAACACCTGGACATAAGAAATTCACACTGTGTATAATTCAGAGAGTGATCATGAGGACTGGCTGGAAGATAACAGCAAAGCTGAATACGAGACAGATGAACTTTATTTGCCTTCCCTTACTGATAGGATGAATCACAGTAGTTGTTCTTTCCCTGACATCAGTTTTCACAGAATTTCTTAGCTGCTACACACCCTTTTTTTTTTTCATTCCACCAGACTGGGTAGTCTGCTAAGCTGTGTCATGCTTCACAAGGATCCTGTGCATGTTGTCAAGGATGGTTGTACTTAGACAAGTTTCCCAGTATCTTCCTGCACATCCAAAGCTTTCCTTCCTAACTCTTGTTAATTTGCTTTTCTCAAATCTCCACGCAAGCAACTCCCTGATGGTCTAGAGAATACAAGAGGAGGTACATGTTTCTGCTTGGGTATTTTGGAGCAATATAGGTGGAAGCTGGATATTAAAACACTGGAGCACCTGCAGCTTAAGGATAGGCTCATTCACAGCTGTAGTAATGGAATACATTAGTTTGCATATGACCACTAAGAGTCAGCTTTCCTAATAGACAAAATCTAAGGCTAAAAGAACAGAGTTTCCTTAAACCATGGAGTTGTTACAATAACACAAAAATACAGAAAAAGTATAAGGCAACAAAATGTCTGATGTAGGCTATATTTAGCAATAGTCACATTTTATTCCTCAGCATTTTGGCTAGATTCCACAACTGTTTTGGTCAGGTCAAGCTGAAATCTCCTTTGAATTTTAGGCAGATCTCTCTTCCTTCTATTTTCTCAGGCTCTTGCTGTCTTCTTCTCTCAAGAAATGGTTAAGAAGGGGGGGAATGATAGGTCAACCACAACACAAAACTATGCCAAGCTTGACTGTCCTAACTTTCACTTGTGTTTTGGAAGACTTTGCTTCCTAGTTTGTGAAATTTGACACTGAGACACTATTCTGTTACAGTCAGTCTCTTTTCTCCACATTCTTAAGGTTCTTTATTTAATATTTCTCTCTTACTTCTTCATTATCACATTCTTGGGTTTAGGCTGGTTTTTTCCTTGTGTATATTTCTGGAGACATATTCATAACAGAAGAAACATAAAATAAACAGATCTCTTTTCTACATTCATTCTCTTTCTCAATATCACATGGTTAATTTGCAATGGAATCTATCTTTTTTAAGACTCTATCACAATACTGGAATTAAAGGCTACCTGAGAGGGTGGAATTGGTGGACTAACAGATAGGTCAATCAAATACAATAATTTCCCTGTGGGAGGGGAGGAAGTTGTAGGAGTAGAATATGCTTAGAATGTATTTGATAGGTTTTGTTCCACTATAGTTCTTTTCATTAACAAAATATAACTCTGATAATTTATAGACAAAAAAACCCATACAAAATATGAAAAAGGTACTAAATAGGTAGAATATTTTTTAGTACAGGACTTCCCATGGTAGATACAGTTGAAAACTTGGATGAATCAGAATTCAAATTTGTCTTAAAGCTTAAGTGCACTTAGCTAAGTTTCAGCCTTTGAGTCTTTAAAGATAATTATAATGGAAAAGAATACTTTTTACACAATATGGGATATCATTCCCTAAAAGTTTTCCCACAGCTGTTTCTGAAGATTGTTGGAATATTGTAGGTAAAATGCCAAACACATTTTTTTAAATAAAACACTTCTGTGGTATTTACCATGTCTCATGTTTAGAAATTGGCAGAAGCCAGTCGGGAAATTAATGTTTTTATAGCTATATTTGTTTGCAAAGGGATTAAGTTTAATGGGTTCTCTAAGATTTAGCTGCCTTAATTTGAAACATTATTTCCCAACAAGCAGAAGCATAGTATCTTACTCTTGGATGCTGCCCTTCATAGTCAAATATATCAATCTAAGCCCTTTATGATAAAGTCAGTATACAAATTCTTCTAATATAACTGCTGCAGGGCATTGTTCTCCAAAACCAGATCGAGGCAGACATCTGGGGAAAGTAGTGCCTCTAGCTGGTGTGGTTACCACCGAGAGAACACATCTGTGAAGGCAAAGTTAGTTTGACAGCACAGTTACAGGGGCCCCAACCATGCCCATAGTACTTCTTGGTTTGGGGCAAAGACCAAAAAGCATAAATTATGATTTGTGTCAAAAGTCAGAGTCTTGGAGGAGCAGAGATTTGACTCTCACTAGCTGTCTGATAGAAAAACAGAGGCAACAATATTGCCTTTTTTGATCTCCAAACCTAGACTAAATCAGCTATATCATCACATAAACCAGGAGATGACACTTTTTTAAATTTACCCTTCTGACACAGGCCAGGAGGAATAGGGTAAGATATAAGCCTATATGTCTATCCTGTATTTGGGGGAAAAAAGAATATGTACTACGGATCTGGATAGAAAGCCAGTAATAAATATGCATGTGGTTTCACACAGGAACTAATGGCTTTGCTTTTTACAATGCCAATGGAAAAAATAGTTTTTTAATATTGTCTATCTAGATGATTTGTATTTCACACTAGTTCACAAAGGACTCTGGTTAGTATGTGATTTATGGTTGGAACAAAATAATTATCTGAAGCTTAGCTGAAGGTAGGCTTTCAGCACATTAATAATACATTAGCTAATGTTTCTTTTTTGGCATTGCCTATGCAAATTTCTATTATCATAATAAAAATGACTGTTTATTTTAACCTGGAAACAGCTTTAGATGAGAACATGTATTTTATCTGATGTCTTGATTAAATACTAACTGCCAGTTCCCAGATAAACTTTTAACCAGAGTTTTTCCTTTAGTCTCAGCTGGTATTTGGTCAGTAAAGTAAAGGGAGAAACAGCTCGCTTTGCTAAAAACTGAGAGGAGCTCTCTGTGGTCCTCTTTGGCAAGTGTGGTGAAAGTTCATCCTGGCTGGAAACTTCAAACACTGATAGCTGTCACAGGAAAATCATTCATGACTGTGAATCATATAAAGTCAGATTTAAAACATATACTGCCTAAATTTGTTCACTTTGTTGAGCAAGCATAGGTGATGATAATTTCATTCAAATAATTACTTTCTGACAAATGGCAATACATATTGTCTGTCCAAAATAGTATTAGATTTGATTGCACTTAGGTAGATCAGAAATTAACTTCTCTGCTTGAAATAATTTGTGACTTGAATACCTGCTGAATATTTCCCTTTCCAAGCTATGATTTCACACCAAGAGGCATATTAGAAACCATATTTTAGAAAACATATAAGGCATTAGTCATGGCAATGTATTCTTCAGATGGAATCATACTATGTCTTCCCTGCCACTGCCCATTGAGTTTGTCCCTGTTGAGTTTCTGAGAACATTTGACTTACTGAGATTTCTGACCAGAAATAGGATAAAACATTTGGGGTAACTGCTTTGGGGAATCTTCCTTCATAAGTTATGACTTTCTCAGCAAATACAATGTATATACGTCTTACAAGAGTATTTTTGTGGGGAAGTAACAAGACAGTTTGTCTGCATTCCTGTGATTCAGAGTGGCCTTGCTATGTATTTGTGTCTCAAGCTGCCCATGGGACCCCTATGCAAATGAATATTTGATTATTCTGGCTGATGCTATCCAAAGCAGCTGAAAATAAATACCAGACAGATCATTTTATAAGCTCAGGCTGGCTAATTTACACTCTGTAGAATGTAGAATAAAATGCTGTGTATTTTACACATATTTTGCTTATCTCTTGTTGCATTTTTTTCATAATAAAATAAATAATAACAATGCCATTTGTACCTGGATATTAAAGAAAGATAAAAGAACAACAATAAACAATTGGAGAAAAATCTGTTGAAAAATACTAATATATATATAATTATTATAAATCAAACCCATTTTCCATGCATGTTATATGATAAAACTATACTAAAACATTATACTCAAGAATAAATGGCTGATTAGCTTTGGAAATATAGCACCGTCTTCAATTGCATTGGCAGAAAATTTTGCACAGTAGAGTTCTGACAACAAGACATGAATGTTAGGGAGGTGACACAAGTTCTGCTTGTTGCCTCTTACTGCAGAAATTGGAAAACTAAAATTTACCCAGGAGTGTTGTGTGTTCTGAAACTGCTGCTCTCTTTGAATGATATACAGAACAATTTTTTTTAAAAAATAGCATTAGTTCTATCTCCTTTTGAGTCCATATCAAATTTTTCTCAGATCCTACAAACCACTTTTTGTGTAGCTGAGAGGTGGTGAAGAGGGAGCAGGAACTGCATGTGAAAACAGCTCTACAAACTTACAAATCTTTCAGGGTTAATCTGTAAGGGAAATGTCTTTTTGTCAGTTAATTGAATAGGATTATGTACTTTTCTGGTCGGCAATTGAAAGGAAATGTTCCTCTCCTTTTTGATCCTTCAAGAGCTTTCTGTACTTTAAATAATTGCTAGCCTCATTTTGAACAAAACTTTTGTTTAATATGTTGTAAAGTGTCTTGAAAGAATTCTCTTGTAGGTTTATCCCAGTTTTCTCCCTAAAATTACTGAATATTCTGATTTTACATATCAATAAAACAGAAATTAAGGAAGAAATCATATTCTGTCCAAAGTAGGAATTCAAACGCATACTGTCCTTTTGACATTTCACTAGAAATATCAAGGAAACAACAATAAGCTAAGTATTTTTATGTATTCCTTTTTATGATCTTATCTTTTATAAAAAAATTGCATAATTATATAGAAGTTTTTGCTTGAATAAAAATAATACAGACCCTTACTCCAATAAAAATAACGCAGACTCTTGCTCTGAAATTTGTATAATTGGGAACTGAGTTGCTAGAATATAAAAGTGTAGGTAAATATTCATCTGCTTCACCAATTACTATGTGACTAAGGCAAAGAAATTCAGAACAAAGTAAATAATAAGTGTTATTCTATGGAAAGAGAGCAATAAGAGTGTAATTTTCACACTCGTTAGACATGGATACAAAGCTAAAAGCAGCCAATGAAGATGCAAGAGTCTTTAGATCATAATATTAAGATTCTGTTTTGTTATTTTTAAATGGAACACTATACCTGGTTGATGGTGGGGTAGCAAAAATACTTTAGTACCCAGTTGTACCCTTCAGGTACTGGAAGACCTGACACTGGAAGACCAGGTCACCCTGAAGCCTTCTCCAGGCTGAACAATCCCAGCTGTCTCAGCCTTTCCTCGTAGGAGAGATTTTCCATCCCTCTGATCATCTTTGTTGCCCTCCTGTGGACCCAGTCCAACCAGTCCATGTCTTTCTTATACTAAGGGCTCCAGAGCTGGATGCAGTAGTCCAGGTAATTATAGAGAGTAAAGTTAGGCTTCATCCAAGCACTGTAATACTTTTTCTAGATTGTATCTTTCCTATTTGGTACAAGACTTTTCTCCAATATTGTCTATTGATTTTGAAAGTCTGAAATAAATCTGCCAAACTTTCAACTAGAGAATTATGTTTCATTGCCCCAGTCTACAGCACACTCTACACTGCAAATTCCTATTTCATAGAACTTCAGGGCAATGGTGCAGTAGAATGTAGATATCTAGGAAAAGAGCTCATGAAGCTTTCGTTAAGCTTATCATACCAATCAAACTTTTTTCATTGAAAGCATTTATGAAGTAGAATTTTATGTAACAACAGTAATGCACTATCTTGTCAATCCCATATATCTACAGTTTATCGAGCAGCCTAGGTTCATTCTTGTCCATCCCTATTTTACATGTAACTAAAGCAGACACAAACAATTCCCTGTTTGTTTTTGTTCAGTTTGGTTTGTTTTGTGTTTGGTTGTTTGGTTTGGTTTGTTGTGTTGTTTTGGTTTAGTTTTGGGTTTGTTTTTGTTTTGTTTTGTTTTGTTTTTTCCTTCCTAATTTCTCCTAAATTTTATCTGTTTTCCTCAGAAGTCATTCTTTTGCTAGATCGACCTCAGTGAACAGTAGTTAAAAGACATGGTCATCACTGTGGAGGGCACAGAATGCCTATGTGTGACACCTTATTTTTTAACTTCAGGTGGACTTTTTTCCTTTCTTTCTTTTTTTTCCCTCCCCACTTCTGTTAATATGTTTGTTTCATTAAGTTTGTTAAATTAACACAAGAGTTCAGTGTTTGCTGGTGGGCTACTACGCGGCTTCCTGAACGCATGAGGCGGAAAGATGCCCTCCCGGGCCGTGTTTCCAAAGGGATCTGCCGCACGAGCCGGGGATGCCGCGGCCGCGACCATCTGCCAGCCTGGAGAAAAGTAGGTAAACCCACTCGGCCGAGGCCGAGGAGGGCATGTGGCCGCCGCCCGGTGTCATGCCCGGGGTGCGGAGCAATCCTAGCACCAGGAGACCCGCGCCACCCACCCTGGGTCCCCGTCCCCCGGCGGCGGGAGGGTGTGCGCTGGGGGCGGGCTCCGCGGCCGCGGCGCCGGGGGCGGTGTCCCCGCTCCGCCCCGCCCCGCCCACCGCCCCGCCCGCCCCCGGCCGTAGGCGCGGGCAGCCGCGAAGCCACCGCCGGGCGGAGCGGAGCGGAGCGGGGCCGGCGGCCGGGGCGGCGGCGGGGCGGGGGCAGCGAGGGGCCAGCGGGGGAGCGGAGCGGCCGCCACCGCCCCCCGGGGCGGTGCCGGGCGAAGCGGAGCCGGGCGGCCGCGGGAGCGGCGCGGAGCGGGCGGAGCGGAGCGCGGCGGCTGCCGCTGCCTGGATGCCAGAAGCGCCTCTGGAGCCAGTGGCCGGCGGTACCCGGGAGGGCCCGGGGGAGGAGGAGAAGGAGGAGGCGGCGGCGGTGGAGGAGGAGGAGGAGGACTCCGGGCGCGGAGGGGAGGAAGCAGGCAGCGCTGGCCATGGCCTCCAACTTTAACGATATAGTCAAACAGGGCTACGTGAAAATCCGCAGCAGGAAGCTGGGGGTGAGTGAGTTCTCTCTTCGCCGGCCCTGTCCGGGGTGGGGGCGAGGCGCTGGCGGTCGCCTCGCCGGCCTGGGGGGCGGCAGTGCCCCGGGCCGGGGCTGCCAGCGCGGGGCGCGGCGACCTGCTGCTGCTGCCGCCGCTGCTGCCGCTGCTGCTGCTGCTGCTGCCGCCGCTGGGGCTCGGACTTTGCTCCCATCTCCATAGGGGTCGGTGGGGATGCGCTGCCATTGCTCTCGGAGAGAGCCGGCTGCTTCTGTCTCCAGGAAGGCGCCGCTCCTCCCTTCTGTCTCAGCGTTCGCCTGCCAGGGTCACTGTCCGCTAAAAGCTGCGTCCCGTTCCCTCGTCCTCCTCGGGCCGAGGATAACACCCCACTTGGGCGTCCCTGCCTCTCCCGCTTCCCCCCCCAGCGCCGTCCCCCGTCCCTCGCCCTACTGCCTCCGGCAGGGGCTTGGGCGGGGAGAGGAAGGCGCAGGCAGGATCTGTAAAAAACTTTGTGCAGAGATTCTCCTTCCCTCTCTCCCTCCCTCTCCCATTTTGGGAGAGGGATGTCTTCAATCAGGGCAGGGTCTGAAAACACTGGAGGCTGGTACCAGAACAGCCCAACAGTAACTGAGGAAAGCGGGCGTGGAGATGTGGGGGTGCTCGTGCCCCAGGGCATAGACGACTGGGGAATGGGAGCCTGCAGCGGGCCGGGGGCGGGCGGGGAGGGGAGGTGGGTAACAGCCTTATGGACCGAAAGGCAGATGCAGAGTCTGACAGTGATAAAAACTAGGGGCGGTCCCTTAGGTGAGCGTGGCTGGTCTCAGTACACACCGGGGTGCTCAGCGACACAGTGTTATCGAATTGGCCAAGTGCACTTTCCCTGACGGGGTACAGCAAACCTTGAAAAGGCAGTGAAGTTGGAACAGAGTGTGTATAAGGGTCAGGATTTTCTAAACTTCAGTCGGTGCCGGGAATCATCAGTTTGGGCTTTCTCCTTACCCTTTGTGTAAGAACGAGAAGGCTCGCTGGCTTGCACAGCTAGCAATGTTGCCAGTGATCCCAAAAGATCCTGTTGGCTCGAGACTAAACCCGACTAGGGCTGAGAGGAGGTCTGGAGTTCTTTGAGTTCATGCTTCATTTTTTGTTTAGACATGCAGAAAAGTGAAGGGTCTCTACCTGCTCTCCCTTCCAGGGGAGCCTCTCTTCCTGCTTCTCCTGAAACCTAATAGAGCAGGGACCATGTGAAATCTGCCCTCCTCCAAGTCATGATCTTTGAGCTTATCACAGTGCTAATATTTATCTCCTCCTCCTTCTCTCCCCCTTTCCCTTCCCCCAGATGCTGTGCTTTGCTTGCAGACACATTGTGCAGGATGGTAGGACAATAATCAGAAATTGACCTTTGGAGCACTTTGGTACCTTGGCAGGGCTGTTAATTCCAAAAGAGCACAGGAAAGTTTGGTCCAAGCCCTTAATTGCCCCAAGTCCAAATGTATGAGAGATGATGTAAATCCAAAGAGAATGGATGCTCTTATTAATGATTTTGCAACCTCAAAGTCACTCTGTGCATCAGTAAAGCATTAGTCTTATCTGAAAGAGCAATTTCTAAGCCCTAGTTTGTTTCTGGCAGTCCTCTGCTTAACCTTTGCTCATCAGTTTTTCCCCAGCTCAGCAGTGTTACTAGATGGGCCCAACACAAAGCAGAGAGATGATGGTATTGCATTGCCTTGATGTTAGTAGTTGGAATCAGAGTTAATCTGTTTGATTTGCAAATCTGTATAGCAAGGTATCTCAGTGTCCTTTAAGTGTGAAATTATGTATATGCATATGTTTATGTATGCAAATACTTTTATATACCTATGTGTATGGCATATATGCAACAAATGTAGAGTTCATATCACAGTAATCTTGGTCGATACTTGCTGACTTGTGTAAAAAAATTTATGAAGGTGGTATTTCATTGCAATATATCTTAAGTAGCTTGAATATTTTGTTTTGAAGATGCTAATCTGATTTTTTGAGGAGGACACATATAAATGCTTTTTTTTTGTGTGGATATTATTCCTGGTCCTAATGATTATCATACTTCTACACTAAGCAGAAGGGAAATAGTTCATACAGTGTCTACGGAGGATTTTCTCCTACTGAAGTGGTTTATGAGGGTGACAATTCAGACTATACAGCCTCAGGCAGGTGGTAGTATAAGCTTAAATATGACATATGGAAATGCAAATCTGAATAAATCTATTAAATACAATGTAAAATGGATTATATTTTATAGAAAATAGCATCAAAATTCAAATGAGTGTGATGGTTGAAAGGTATGAATATGTGTGGATATATCCATAGCTAATTGGATTCTTGTGACTGAATATCTAAATTAATGCAATTTTTGTTCACCAAGTGAAACATTAAAGGTTTGTATTTTTTCCCTTTATGTCTGTCTCCAAGTCCAAATGTTAATGAATTACACTAGAGCTGTCATAATGTAGGTGAATACATCAATTTTCAGGGATATAAATGTCTGGTGGCGAATGAATATTTTTTATCCTCCAAAAAATATTGAAAGGAGGGAAGAGAGTTATGGGTTCTGAAAAGTAAGACTAAGATAATTTTTAAATATGTCAATAGGATTTTATTTCTTGCTGGTTATGTTACATTCCTATACACTGGAACTTACTGGCATGGGGTTTTTTGGTCATAACAGTCTACATTCTTTGAATATTTCAAAGTCTCCCAAGAAGTAGATTGATTAGAACTTGGAGAGCTGAGGTGACTAATACCGATTTTAGTGCTAGACTTGGGCAATAAAACTAATTCTAACCTTTGGGCTGGTAGCCAATTCATTACAGAAATTCTTCCAATGCAACTTTTATTCTGTCTTGTTCTGTGACTGAGGGAGCCCTGGCTGGGAATCAAATGGAAGATAGTTCAATAGTGTATTTTCATTTTTATTGAAAAAACTCCACAGCAACAAGCTTTGATTTGTGCTGAACTTTCTGATAGAATTTGGTTTTCCAAGAACCTAATTTTCAAAAACTCAAGTAGTAAATCTTCATCTAATTGTAAAATAGAAAGTATTTATGTTTTTTTTTTAAAGAGATATAACATGTTTTCTTCTGATTTTTATGACTGTCTTGCGTTAAGTACTTGTTACCCTGTCTGCCTACTGCCCACATACCTGCAAATTGTGTTCATAGTGTGCGTGAGTATTGTCTCCAGTCATGGAGGATGGACAAACATCCATTCTGAACTGTGCAGTCAGCACTTGGAGCTTTTTTCCATCATACTGTTCAGAAGGCTGATTTGAAGACAAAGATGAAGCCTAAATCTTGATGGAAATACATGGCAAGAAGTACTGTGAGAATTTGCCCTTTTTGTTTACTGATACCTGATCATTAAGATTTTTTTTGCCTGCTTTTCACCTTATCCTTAATTGCTCATTTACTGTTGGATTTACATCTTAATGGATTTCTGTATATTTTCTGGCAGTCCAGTATTTTCAAGTCCACCTCATTGTTCTGATACCTTTAAGTTGTTAAAGTAGCTTCTTTTTTTGTAAGATTGGATAGTCAGCTGTGGAGCTTTACCAGCCTCTCTCTTGTTGTTGGATTCTGACATCTGGGAATATCATGGTTTCTGCCATAGAGATATCAGGCCACGAAGAGATGTCCAGCCAGTTAGACCACGTAGCCTATCTCCTTTTGTTAAGTGTGAACTGTACATGAAACTTTTCTCTGGTGCCTTGAAATTTTAAATATATATTAAAGGCTATGTAATAGACAAGCTCACTTGTATACATGACATCTTCATCGAGGTATCACAGTATCTATGAAACTTAGAAACTGTAGTCAGTGAGGATGACATATAATTAAAACATCTTTATAAAATCTGTTTCCCTGCAGCCTAAATATGCCTTTCTTTTCAGTGTCCTGGCATTCCTGCACTGTTTGATATTTTACTTTTCTCTAATGCTACATAAAGGAAATACCTCATTCTTGCAGCCATTACATTTGACCTGTGCAACCCTCCTTTGAAATAAATTTGATTGTAATGTGGTGTGCTGTTCAGATCAGAATAGGTCATTTGTGTAGCGTGGAACAGGACTGTGCTGCCTTTGTTCTTTTGGAATCTTTCATACTTGTGTCACATTAAAATTCATATGACACAATTTTATACTGCACTGGCTGTGCTTATAGGCTGAAACATTGTTGTAGCAGATTGGAATCCCTTTGTTGCCTCCTAATAAACTAAGCTGCGAGTATTTCATGCCTTGTTGAAGTGCTGTTTCTTAGAAGAAAAACAATTTGATGTTGCATTAGGAAGTCTAATTAAAAATGAGCAGTGTGTCACTTCGATAGTCTTATTTTGACCCATATCAACCTTCGAAGTCATAATCTTATTGTTTGTTTGTTTCTGTCTTTTTTTTTTGTCACGCCTTGGCCACAGAACAAAAGAATCCTGTCTAATGGAAATTTTCACTCAGTTGATGAATAATTACTGATTTTTCTGTGATTCCACACACTAAGTAGAATTATTTTCTGAGTGGTTTAGTTTACACTCTAATACAGCTATCCAAAGAGAAAATTGTATCTGCCACTCAGTCTTGATTGAACAATAAGTAGCAGGTTTCTCTTAGTCACCAAATGAGAAGTTTTACTATATAAACCCCCCTATTTTTAACTATACTTTTAGATCATTGCAGGTACCTTTTGTGGAAATGAACATCATGTTTCTCCTTCTGCTGTTAACCCTGTCTTCAATCAATCAGCACTAACAATACTATGAATACAAGTGTCTGATTGCAACTTGATTCCTCTTGAAAAAATGCAGTATGTGTCTTACAAAATCCTAACATTTAATTGATATCGTGTGGATACTTATGGTGAAGAAAGCAAAGGGACCTGCAAAATGTCCTGGGTTTGAGATTACATTGATTGATTGTACTGACTCTGCAAGTGGGTCATGATGAATACAGAGGGCAAAGTAAAGGTTCTTCCGTTTCTTCGAGTTGCCATAGCATATTCTAAGAAACAAACAAACACATGAAGAAGTACAAGCAAGTTGTGTGGCCTGGAGTGGATATCTTTTCCGTAGATTATTTTATATTATTATCTGTGGGAAATCTGCTCAGCCTGTTTGAAAGCACTGAGGTTGCCTTTTATATAACTGCATCCTGACCGATGACATAAACTATGAATTACATCTTGGAGCATGAAAATAATTTGAATGAAACTGTAAAACCTTAATTCCGGTTTATAATGTATCTATTTATAATGTATCTATTTTAATTTTTATAAAGCTCTAGATGGACAGAATTTAGGTTCCAGATTCCTTCCATATAAAGGAGTTTCTTTTTCATGATAGTTCATGATAGTTCAACCTGAGATACGGAATTAAAAGGATTTCACTGGGATCCATTAAAGAAGCTGGTTACATTCACTACATTATACTGAAAGTATCATTTAAAATACCAATAATTACTGCTTGTAGTACTTCTTGCCAAGTCACATGAATGGATTTGAAGAATTAAAAGGAAAATACGTGGATTTCCAATGTGGTCATTATGGAAAGAATAATCATTTTTAGCTTCTGACCAATTATTATTGATTAAGCATTGTACAGGAAATTGAAAGAAATATCTTGCAGCCATGGTAAGCAAGGACAAAAAGTCCGACAACTTTTTATGCTAATGTTTGTGTTTAAAACAACTTGTGAGTCAGGCTTGTGGTAAGCACTTTGGAGTTGCTATGTTTCCCAGTTGATTTTCTTGATGTGCTTTTCCACCTTTTAATTCCCAAGAGGTATGATAGCCAGAGGTTAGTAATTTTGTAATGGGTGGCTCTTAATTAAAGAGGCAAGTAGTTCTCTTTTGTAGATAGCATATCACATCCATGTTGTCAATGGATTATAGATGCTTCTATTTTTACTTTTGTGTGTAATGCCATTAGCCTCAATGAGATTAAACCTTAGCTGTATGAAGAGTACACAAAGAAGTGTTCGTACAGACTCTCTCTCTTTCACTTGCATATTTTGAGATGGTAAAATTTTATTGAGAATTTATTTGTGTCTCCTGTAAGGTGATGCCCTTCTGTTTTTTCATTTAGGAGTCTGTAATTTTTGTCCTGTGATGGATGTTAAAACCCAATGAAAAGATTCAGTGAAAAGACCCTGAAGTCAGTTTAAGGAACCCATTAACTTTGGTGGCTTTGGTTCAGAGTCCATGTGGGAACATTAACTGCATGCATAGAACATGAATTTCCTTGTTGTAAAATGCCCTTCAAATCCTACTCAAAGGAGTTGTCCTTTCTCATTTCGGTAATTGTGGAAGGAACATTCTCTATGAATCCTTGAAATATACAAGGAATTATTCATGTAATTCCAGTAGTGAGTTTTCTTCCTAGTATTTTAGAAATAATCTCTCTTAGAATCATTCATTCAGATTTTTGCAAGCAGTGCAAAATGCTCTATAGCTGTTGCCTGGCAACAACAAATTCAGGCAACAGCATATGTGAGTTGGTTGTTAGTTATACATTTATATATGTTACTGTATAGAGAATACATTTTAGATAGATACTAATGAGACATTTCAAAAAAAAAGCATGCTATGAAATGCTCTTTAAAAAAAAAATCGAGTAAAGGTTTTGGGGTCTACGTTACCCTGGAAAGTTTGTCTTTTGTTTTAGGTTGTATGAAAGATCAGTTAGTTGAACAGCTTTTCACAAATGTCATGATGTAGTTAATATACTTCTATGCAGTCTTGGAAAATGTAAAATATTCTTTTTGTTGAAGGTGAGAAATACTTTCATGTGTATGCATTTTGAATTATATCCCTCACTGTTCTTTAAATTAATAATGTATTATTTAACCAAAGCATGAGTGTTTTACTGTATACTATATCCTCTCATATCTGCTATGTTTAAATTAATAACTATAAATGTTTCACTGCATTTTGTATTTTTAATCTTTTCAACTTGCAGTGCAGCTCTAAGATTCAAAAATATCCTGGTGTATTAATGTAATGAATCATCGTTTGGTTGAATTTTTTTTTCCAGAGGAAAATACATACTTGAACTCTAAATACTATGAAATTTCTTGAAGAAAGTCAATGAAGAAAAACAAGGAAACTTTTTAATCTTGTGGAGAAAGTTTTTGTACAGTAGGACAAAATTGCAAACTTATTAAAAAAAAGTTGAGCAAGAGTGTGTGCAGTAACTGTATCTTGACACCTGTGTCATATAAATGCTTGCTTTTGATTAATATTTTTTTTATTATTATTCTGGTGGTCTAGTGGTTAGGGTGCAGGACTCTCACCGCTGTGACCTGGGTTCGATTCCCAGCCCCCCGGGCAGATGGAGCTCGTTAGCCCTGTGAGGCAATCCATCTAAGAGAAGGTCACTCTAAACAAACCTACGTTCTGAGACCCTCACTGCCACTGTCCAAGTTCGCTTGGCCCCGGCAGATGAACCTCAGGATTAAAGGGTGGGCTCAGTTCAGCGCACGCTGTGTCTCACCTAAAAAATCCACTGCGCAGGCTCGAAGGGTTAATGACCTTTCCCAAATCTTCGCTCGCGAAGACTGGCCATTATTATTCAGAATACATATCCACACATCACGTCTGAGAAGAAAAATTGTGTGGTTGTTCAGACCAGCACTTAAACCACTGTCTCTGAAAACTTGGTACAGGCAACGAGATTTCAAACAGTGAGATTTTCAACTGGCATCAGACTTAAATCTACTAAGTTCAGGAGTACTCTTACAGACTAGGATAGGCCTTGGAAAGCTGAGAATACCACTGAAGGCTTTTGAAGATGAACGTTCATTTCGATGTCTGCTTAGAAATTAAGGGAAAAAATAGTGCAGTCTGTAATCTAGAAATGAAATATACTTCTTTTCAAAAGTGATCTTCACTGCAGATCACTGCAAAATCACTGCATAACAGAGAGAGTAATTAGACATTGGAATAGGCTGTCCAGGAAGGTGGTGGATTCACCGTCCCTGGAGGTTTTTAAGATGAGACTGGATGTGGCACTTAGTGCCATGGTCTGGTAACTACAGCGGTGTTGGATCAAGGGTTGGACTTGATGATCTTGGAGATCTTTTCCAACCTGGTTGATTCTATGATTCTATGAACATAAGTCTTCCAGATTTTGAAGCTTTTTAACAATTTTAATGTGTGAAACGTCATTGCTGTCACGCTTAGAAGTTACAAGACCATGCAAATGGAGCCTTGCAGGAATTACTGTTCACTTCAGATGCGCATAAATTAGGAAGATAATTAATGGAAGTGTGTAAATCTTTTAAAAATTCATCTTCTTTCTCTCTGTTGTTCAGTTGCCAAACTGACTATCATCATCTCTGGCTTATCTGGACTGAGAGGTTGTATTCATTAATATGTCAGTAAGGAATTAGAAGGACACAGCATTGACTAGACCCGGGGAAAAAAGTTGCACACTGTCTGTCTACTGGAGGAATGGCTCTTTGGTGTATTTCTCCTACCTGTTAATTGCAAAAAGATTTAATAGCAAAGTTTAATATTGAAAGGTTTTCACCTCTCTAGAACCAAATTAGTAACATCTTTGAGCAGGAAGCTCCTGATACTTCTAATACTCTTTATTGTTTGTCCCTGGATTTTTCTTTTTTTTTTTAGACACTCTTGCTCTGAGGTTCCCTGCCCTCAGAGTGAATTGGTATATTCTCTTTTCTCATGCAAACGCTTTTTTTCTTGCAAAGAAAAAAGAGTACGTGAAGTCTTACAAAATAAGAACACAGAAGAGTTTTCTGAATGAGTAGTCATAATTATTGGTTTTGTACAGTACCTAAAAAGAGGACAGTTTATTCTTATAAACTTATATTTATTATAATTACTTTTATTTTTGTTTTTATTTATCAGACTACTTTTAGATAGTATAGTCTTTGATAAAGTAATTACTTCATACAGTAACTGTTATCTAGCTCTAGTATGATGTGCGAATGTGAAATAAAAAAGTATATGAATAAAAACTAATAATGGAGAAAGCCTTAATTTTAATTGAAGTTGATATGCTAATAAACTAGATTAATATAATAAACTAGATTAATATGATAATAATAAGGCATACACTATGTATAATATATATGTATATAATAGTATGATAATAATAGCATCATTACAAGAAAGCGAGAAGGTTGATTTTCCATAGTTGTAACAAGAAGGGTAGTAAAAAAAATGATATTTTACTGATTTTTATTTTGTGTAGTCCTAGTATCTTAAACTATGAAATGTGTTTTGGAGCTTTTTGCACTGTTAATGAAATAACCTCTTTCAAGAAGACAAAAATCTTTGTACTTATATGTTGGAATCTATATGAGAAAAGTTAAATTTTAGTCTTTTTCAGAGATAAATTTTGTAATCTTGAGCACTTTAATTCATTCCAGCCTTATTCTAAATTATACTAAGCCCACTGTACACCACATAAAATAAATTTAAAGCTGTGTTAAGGCCCCTTATACTGCCAATATAGTGAATGCTCTTAGTGTAAATGGGAAACAGGCTTTCTGTGCTGAACTTTTCTGTTTGTGAAATTAGTATAATCTCTTTTCATCTGCCACTTCTTTATTTTGTCTGTCTCAACTATAAACTGTTAAGTTCTCTATTAAGGTATGTAGGTTGGCTAGTGCTGATTATGGTCAAAGTATTATTAGGTGCTACAATTGTATAGAAAACATTGGAATAATTCAAATTTTATTTTTAGTAATTTGAGTTGCATAACTATGGAATGGCTGAGGTTAAAAAGCACCTCTGGAGGTCACCTGGTCCAACCTCACCACTCAACCAGATTCACTGTCTATTTTAATGTTGTATGAAGACTTTTACTTTTGGTTGGAAAATATGTTTCACTGAATTCTTCTATGAATTCTCTTTTTAGTCAGGATTTGTTCAGGTGTCTGACATATTTTAGATTTTTGTATATAAAGAAAATAAATATTTTGCATTTTTCCCCCAGATCTTCCTGATTGCTTATCAGTTTTTAGTTTTCATCTTAGAAACAAGTGTCACAAATAGGAATGCTAGAAGTCTGAAATTGCTAACTATGATAGGCCTTATGTCTTTTTTGCCTTGAGGCAGAATTGTAGCGCAAAATCTGAAGTGTTGAATGGTAGATATTGAAAATGTTTAAGGTACAATTATTCAAATCTTATGTGGCAGAATAATTCTGAAAGCTGAATATGGTGCATGAGGTAATTTCATAACTGCTTGGGTTGCTGGTCTGCAATTGTGGATGTAAATTTCTGACCCCAGACATGCAGAAATTAGCCATATTTGTCAAATACATGTTGCATAATACAACAATCCTGATTAAAGTGGGGTGAAGGAAGAGATGTTACTGCAACATCTCTTTTCTTCCTCGTGCAGTGCATCACTGGTCAGATTTTGAGAAGACATCAGAGTTTTCTCATCTCCAAATTTTATAAAAGGCATATTCTTCCACAAAAAAAAAATTGAAACACCATACTCTGTGTATGTGTACACCAACACCATTCTGCTAAGCAATACTAATGCTTAGGCTTAAGTTGTGCATTTTACCCATAATATCTTGGAGCTCAGCACGAGGAGCGTGTATTTGTATGGTTCCATAGAGGAAAGTCTGTGGGACTTTGTGCAGGTTATAGAGTGAATCAATTGAGTCCACTTTCAGACTCTCGAGATGACAAAATGCATTTTTTCTTGAGGAAATCTATGTACACAATATGTGTACAAATAAAAAAGCACTCAGAAGCATTTATTGAAAGGAAACGTCTAAGGTTACAAAAGAAAAAAAAAAGGGGGAAAAATCAAATTATGGGTTGTCCATTGCAGTAATGCTGGTGTGAACATTTCCAGAAGGAGATTTGTAGCAACCAAGATTTTCAGGGTCCTGGTTTCCCTTTAATAAAAAGATTTTTTTTTTTCTGCAGAAAAGAAATCACTTTGAGATCACTAAATGATTGCTATCCTCTTCAGTGGGTCATAGCTCAAAGGAAAAGGTTGAAAATATATTGGATAGCCTTTTCTAATATGATACATACTGGTTGAAGCTTATGCAATGTCAGCACTTTTAGGTAGTAATGTGTTTAATGAAACCCAGTTCCCTCATGATGTTACATTTTTCCAATCATCATTGAATCATCTGGACTTTTAGATTTTTTTAATAATAAAAATTCTAATGTAGATCCATCCTAAAGAAAAGTAGGAGAAAGAGTAAAAAAGAGATCTATCTTTCCCTGATAGAACAGAAACTCTGACAGCTTTTATTCCCAATAATGATATGTGATGTATTAAATATATAAATATTAAAAATGTAGCAAAAGGAATACGGACCAAAAGAAAGGAAACAGACTGCTCTAATCTCATGTCATTGCAGAAAAACAGGAATGGAATTATTTTTGTGGTCCCAGAGTTCTTAATAAAGAAGAACACTGCAGTTTTTTAAAAGAAAAGTAGATATGTGAATGCAAAGTGCTTTATTTCTAGAATATAAGCAACTGCACGTTGTAGGACTTGCTCAAGACCCAAAGGCCAAACAGGATATTACCAGATCATGGCCATTTCAAAAGATTTCAGGTTATTTTGAAGAATTACGTCTGAATGCCTGTAGAGTATTTTCAGACACTTATTAATCATTTGGGATGAAGATAATGCTTACAAATTGTAAAAGGGAGCTTTAACTAATGGTAACAGTTTAGCAGCTGGTAGAGAACATTGGTTAAACTATCAGAATTAGGTGTCCGAGGTGCTTTGAAAATGGAAGCCTCACAGTGAAACATAAGGGGGAATCTGTACAGCAGCAATGGAATAGATTTAGATGAGATTTATGGGCAATGAGAGGAAAATTTATACTGGTGGACCTCGTAGTATAGTTATTTGAGGACAAATGTTGCTCTAGCAGCTTTTATACAATAATATACCTACAGTGTTTAGATGTATTGCTTTGGGATTCTTTGAACTGAAGGAGAAAATAGAAAAGTAAATGTTACTTGTAAATATTTTTGACATAATTTCGACATGATCATAACATAATGTAGTTTGTGTCCCAAGAGAACCCAGAGGTTAAATACATTTCAAAATGGGTTTGGAGGTGTATTTTCCAGAATTCTTGATGTCAGAAAATAATTTTTGCCTGGATTTTTTTACCTTTCTCCTCTGAAATGACAAGTGAGTCATTTCTGCCGTATTTCTGTATAATGTTATTTTGTGGCTTATAGTAATTTCACCTAAAAAAAAAAATATTCAAGGTGAATATATCCTCCACTACAATTGGAACAAAATTAAATTTAAAACTATAGTGAGGTGATGCCTCTTGTTTGATTCCTCAGAATCCTTTTTTTTCCCATCTGTGACTTACCAGAAACATTTCCTAGACCAGGCTGTAGGTGAATATTGATCTTCCAACAGCAAAACTAACACTTTCCTTTCTGGAAAGTTACTAGAAAGAATGAATACCTGTTCTCATTCAAACAAACAGATACACTTCCTAATATACTTAATTGATTTACTTGTACTAATTAAAAGGTGTTGAAATAATGGGCCAAATATCTGCATGTCCGTAGAAAAGCATATGAAGAAATACAGTCTCCTTCAGTACGTCAGGCTTTTAAGTCTAGGAAAATGTAAAAAGTTGTAAATTATATTGATTTTCATTGACCTGAGCTTACCCACAGTACTGCCACAGTGCACTCTCTCTAATGCTTATGAGTGAGCTGAATGCACAATAGATGAACTGAGTTAAACCAGGGGATTTGAAATGAGGAATGCTGCTGACACCCTTTGAAATCAACTTTAGAGTGCTATAAAACAAAGCCTAGCTGACTGCATTGCTGTTAAGATGATCATGACTGAAATAGTGAAAATGGAAGCTCAACCAGCAATACATAATTACCAAGAGATTCTTAATTTTTGTCACTAGTGTTTGTTCATTAAGTTAGGCTTTCAATGAATTTATATACAAATACAGAGGAAAGACCTCTGTTAAAGAGGGCCAAATCTGCATTAGGCACATCTGATTGTGCAGGTATCTCTGAAAGTGTGCTTTCAGGTGTCACACACCAGACAAAGGGCTCACCATAGCAGTAAATGTTTTGATCAAATTTCATTCAGTCCTTTGTTACAGCAATTTCATAAAATTCTATCAATTCCAGAAAATGCTATTAAAGACTAAGATGAACAGTTAAGTTCCTCAACATGAAAATTTTTTTGTCTAGGTAAATAAGAAATTTTAGGAATGCATCTCATGTAAATGGGATTTGTTCAGATTTCACATTTCAGCTTTTTTCAGTACCAAGAGGGTTAAAAAACTTAATTTTTGAAACCAAAAATTGACATGCTTGTGCAATATCAAGACCAGATGCCTTAGGCATAGGCCTTTAATCCCTGTGCCCTAGTTACACCAATTAAGGTTCATGAAATATAAATTTTGTTACATATGCATCTTGGTTTCTCCTTTTTTCTTCAGTTTCAAAATCAGTGTGAAATATTAATGATCATATTAAATGGACTCTGTTATGTGAATTGCTGTTAATATTGCATTCTAGTTATTCTGACAGATGCAGTGAATGACATTTTCTAACATTTAGCCTTAAATGTGTGTTCTCTTGCTGAAAGAAATCTTGACTTTCATACAATGGTTTCTTGTAGGCCTGCCTCTTTATCTGCATTTAAATAAAAAAGATGCTGAAGGTGTGCAGCACTTTGGAAAACCACAGTTTATAATTGTTGATGATTTCTAGTGCTGCAGTGCAAATTAATCATTGTCGAACTGTGCTGGGAAGAATAAAAATGCCTAGCAGCATTGTGGTCCCTGCCTGAACATTCCAACATCTGAAATGTTAAAGCTATCCTTCAAAGTCCCTTGGTATTTTTTTTCACTGAAAGATTTCTCTCCATATAAATTTATTGTCCATTTCTGCCATCATGTATATGCAAATGGATTTCTAGAGCTTGACTGTAAGTTCCCTTCTCCCCCCATACTGATGAAGAAATGGTCACTCAGTGGATGAAGTCCCCATCAGATTATTTGTATTGTACAGTTTTTCTGGGGATCAGGGAAAGCACTGATAGGGGAGGATGAGGGTACAAACAGAAGTGGAAAACAATTTTGTTTAGATTGTTCAAAGCTGAAAACAGTAAAAGAATTGCTGTCTGCATAGCAACAGGTATAGCAATGCTGGATTGCATTTCCCTTAAAGAGATAGTAGTTGCTTTGGTATAGATATGAAAGCTCCCAAATGAAAAATTCACAGCCTTCTGGGGGGTTTGTTTTGTTTTTTAAGGCAGAGGCGTATGTCACTGTAAAACAACTATATGTACTTTAATGTGGCCAGAAAAGAGGCACTTAGCTGTTCCACAGCAAAAAGAATGAGTTAATAAACCCCGCGCACAATCTGTCTCTGCTGTAGCTCTTGGCACACAACAACTCTAATTGGTGGAAGCTATTGAGGCCTTAATTGCTGATTTTGCAGTACTGCCATGTTTACTGATAAGGTTTAATGCAAGCTAAAATTTGTTAACTAGAGAGAAACAGTCACACTTGCGTGAAGAGTGTGAGGACAAACAGCAGGCTTTTCTGAAGCACCAACTGACGATGAGGTATTTCAGCACGTGGCATCATTAGATTTCTCTTTTGAGAGTAAAGAAAGGCCTTTCTTTGAGAAGAAGAGAAGGAAAAAACTTTTCTGAGTTATATGTCACACAGCTAGTACTAAGATAAGCCTACAGTTGAAGTGATAGCTGAGTGTTCACCTCACTGATTTACACTGACTCTTTAATATAATTATTTTTTTTTCTTCCTGGAGAAGGATACATGCAACTATTAGGTTTGCATGGCATTGGGAGATCTGAGATTCAATTGAGTATAGGAAAAAAGAAATGCCAATTTCTTGAATCTAAGTTTATCTACATAAATAATTTTATCTTGCTAATAGTAAAATTTAGACTTGACATCAAAATTTATTCACTAAACTGTCGTTTCATTTAGGTTGCTGAATATGACAAAAGCTTTACTGTCTGACGAATGGATGGAGGACCACTGTATTTAAACCTTAGGATATTTAGTTCTTGAACAGAGATAGCCTCTCATTTTATTTTGAATGTGGTATGATTACATTGTAATACAGTAGCCTTTTAAGCTACTAACCTGCTGTTTCATTCCTGAGCTATTAAGTTAAAAATCATTGTTATTTGTATTTGAGTTTATGTAGTAGTAATAAAAATACCAAGTACTGTTTTTATATGGCTGTTTATGTCCCAAAAGCTAAAAGGAAAAATAAATGAAAATGTGTTTTGTACTTAACATATCACTCTGGAAGTGCCAGTTTTTTGTGTCTTGGCATGTTTTTCATATACTGCATACTTAGCTTAGAGCAGAGAAAAATATAAGATACTAGCTGAGTGAAAAACCGATGCTATCGTAAACTCCAAATGAGTTTTTATCTTCATGTTTGAAAAATATGTGACACTATTCAAAGAGATTTTTTGCTTGCATATGATTAAGATCTATTTAGTTACTGGACGTACTGTATTTAGAGTGTATTCCCTAAGCTATATTACATCATCTCACACAGTTCATAAAATGTATATCTGAATGTGTAAAAAGGAGCAGATAGTAATGTACTTTAACACAGTGCTCTAATCTAATATTTATTAATGTTCAGAAGATGAGAAACAGGGCATGTTCATCAAGTATACTAAGAAAACTAATAGTAATTAGTGTTATATATAAGTTTTTTCTGCAGTTTAAATGGAAATTATATCAAACATACACTAATTATGATTGCAAATTTTCCCTACTTCTCAGTCAATTTTGTTTCAAACAATATTCAGTTAAGTAACTTGTAATTCCATGTGGATCTATGACAGCGTAAAATATTAGATGTTGTATTACATAGTGTTTTAGATATGTAACAGGACAGCTTTTTAAAATACAAACAAGTGGTTGGTTTTGAGTTTCCTCAGGTCTCTGCAACTTCTGTAGTAGTTGTTCCGTATTGTTCCATAGTTATAGACAAAACAAGCCTATCATGGTTAAACAAAACTAATCTACGTAGATGTGAGAGGCACTGCAAGTCCAAGGCAAGAAGGGCTGTTCTCCTCTCCGCTTTTAAAAATCTTGGAGGCTTGCAATTCTGGCTCACAAGAATGACCTTCTTGCCAGGCTTTTTGGCAACCTTGTGTAAATATCCATGCAGTGGATTCTTTAGGCAATCTGATTTAGAATCTGTTACCTACTATTGCTCTGTTACCCACAGATGCAGCAAAATGTATCTAAATCCTATTAATGTTACTAAAATTTGAACAGCAAAGTATTTCCAAGAAGAGTTATGGAAAATGCAAAATAATAATTTGCATTACCACAGGTCCATGGTCTCTTTAACTCCAAAGCTGTATGCTTCATTGTGAGGTTAAAAACCTAACCAAAACAAAGCAAAGGGAAAGAAAAGATGACACTTACTCTCCTTCCTGTTGCCAAGAAACAGTTACCAAAACGTATCTGTCTATTCTGGTAACATGAAAAAGGGTCTTCAGTCAAATAGTAGTGACAGCAAAGTTATGAACTCTTTCCTCTGCCTTTTCCTTTCACTTCACTGAAGTGTGAAACAGAAAAATATGAAATAATACGTTTTTAATAAAACAAAGTGGAAAACAAACTACTATGTTCTTGAACTAGGTAACATTGATGTAGAAATATTAACTTTTGAATTTCCTAATGATTTAATCTGGATGTGAGTGTTCACAATACTATGATTTAGTTCTATGTTTAATTTTCTAACAGTAATTCTAAAATACTATTTACTACATGAACTTTTTGAGGTAAATCACACATATGGCAACTCTACTGTGCAGTACTTTACTGTTAATGGTCTTATAAGCTTATGTTTCATCTCCTATTCCAATTCTTGTCTTCTTTGATACCTTCTTCCTGTTATAAATCGTGATACAGAATTAAAATGTGGAGAACATGTTTTAGAAGAAGAAAATATTATTTGTTTTTATCTTCCTGTAGTATATGTTAGCATGGACGTGATGGTATTTTCTCTGCCTGCCATTATGCTGGCAGAGATGATGATTCCAATATTCAGTGTTAATGGCAAATCAAAATTGTGAAACATAAAATTTATATGTTAGTGCACATTACAACTGTAATTAGTGCACAATATTGTTTTTGCAATATTCTAAAATAATAATTCTAAAGAATAATTCTACAGTTTTGTCTGTCGTTATGCTTCATCTGTCCAGAACTTTCGTTTGCTTTACCAGCAATAAACAAATTTTAAATACAAAATTGCCTTTGTCAGTAATGATATGCTACTTATATATTTGCTTTTTGTCTACTCTGAAATCAGGAGTGAAATATATAGTTTAATTTTATGCTCTTTAATCAGTAGAGGGCTCTACCAAGCCACTGTGATGTTCTGGTCATGGTGGTTGCATATGATTGAGGGCATTTGAGTGATTTGAGTAAGTAGTTAAGATATTTGCAGGTGAAGAAGGTTCTTCATAGCTTTTTTTAAATTATTATTTTTTTTCCATATAAATTAGGAAAAAAACTCATGGATAACACATCCGATGTAGATATTTCAGGTGCTAATTGCACTCAAGTGTTGTACTCCTGTGATTGACAAAGTCATACCCTAGGGCAGCTTGTACTCACTTATTTTGAATATGTTGCAGCAAAATACCTTAAACCAAAGACAATTTTGTACTTTAAAAAGCAATAGACTAAACAGTGTAATCTGAATATAATAATTAAAAAAAATTTAGTAAGATTGAAACAATTTATATTTTCATGCCTCTATTCCAGTTGATTCCTCAATTCCTTTAAAAAAATTTTCCTTTGAGTGCTTGTCCAGTGTATTCTTTTATTTATTGCTGTCATTTGTTAAAGGCAATTAGAACCAGTGATAACTTATATTTGTTTCTATCATGTACAGTTCTAGGGCAGACATCTGATATGACTTAAGCAAATAGAAGTCCTACTACCCCTAGAGAATTTCTCCAAATTTTCTGTGGACAAAGGCATACAATCCAGGAAAAAGAGAAAAAAATAAAAAGAAGAACTAAAATGAAGAAACAGTTTGTTTCCATAGTTGCATTTTCCCCTTACAACTCTTTGATGCCTCATAAATGCAGCAAGGGTGGCTATTAACTCAATTCACTCTCTATCACAATACATTGTCTCTGCTCTGGAGAGAGATTTCAGATGGTGCTGGACAAGCAGAAAAGAGATGTGGTGAAACAGAAGTAAACAGTTGGAATGAGCAAATGAAGGAAACTTTAGAGTAAGTCAATATAATGTATTGAAAACATTTTTGAAACGAGAAATAAAGGAGTATAACTTCTGTAGTTAAAATTGCAGCTTGTAGTTTCTAGTATTGTTGCACTTGTTATAATAGGAGTTTTAGCCCACAATAGTTGCTAGTCTTGTGTAGGAGGGATTTTACTACAGGAGAAGAGGTCCTATCTGATTTCTTACTGTGGGGCTGTTTAATTCCATGTTAATATAATGTCATGTACAAACACAATAACAGATAAACTGCACACATATGTTGCAATACAGTGGTTTAAATTTTGAATGTTTGGCCAGATCTGCCTTTTCAATTTAATTTCTTGCAGCTGCCAGGGGTTAATGTATTATTTCTGTGACTGGAAAGAAAAATGAACTGTGAAATTCCAGGCACTTGACTGCTCACATTTGAAAACACAGCTAAGTACATGATGTCAGATCTTGTTTTCAAAGTAGATAAGGCAAGCTTGGGATCAGCCAGTTCTGTGATGCTAATCATATGTGGCCAGGATAAACATAAAAGGGAAAGAGCAGGGAAGATACGTTCGTGTTTTAGTTCCAGTTTTTGGTTGGCCCTTTACTACCTACTTTAAGGCAATTCAACAGCCATCTGTGATGAATAATAGAAAATAAGCAGCTACAGTTTGTGTTTTACTCTCTCAAACTCCCTGAACCTTTTTCTGGCTTACGCATCTGCTACCAGTGCTGTTGAGTCAGCAGCTTATTTCAATTCCAGTAATCAAAACTCTGAAAAATTACTTTTCTGCTGTTTGCCCCACAAAAACATCTTCTGTCAACATAATCTCCTTTCATTTTATATACTCATACAATAGTTAAGATTGAGAAAGACCTCCAAGGTCTTTGAGTCTAACCTTTGACCAAACACCACCATATGAACTAAACCATAGCAACAAGTGCCGTGTTCAGTCATTTCTTGAACACTTCCAGGGATGGTGATTCTACCACTTCCCTGGGCAGCCCAATGGTTAACCACCCTTTCAGTGAAGAAATTCTTCCTAATGTCCAACCTGAATCTTCCCTGGCACAGATTGAGGCCATTTCCTTTTGCCCTGTCCCTAGTTGCCTCTGTTCTTCACCCTTTTCTCTAGTGGAAATCTACCCTTGTGTCTGCAAGGGTTTAATTTCTGATCAAGGTCACAGGACACTGGACTTACCAAGCCTTACTGGCAGTTGGAAAAATTGCATTTGGCACCGTGACCATTTTTTTTGGAGCTCAATGAATGTCAGCATGCTGTTCAAGCTTTGCTCTTAGCTAATATGTTCTCTACTGGAGGCCTAGAAAACTGTAGACAATTAAGATCTTGTTTCTCTTGGTTTCATCTCCACAAACAGCTGTCATACTACCTCTTTGTCAGTGTTGAAAATTCCCTTTTCCCTAGCAAAAGAAATAGTTGAGGTGATATACAAATCGTAAACAGTATTGCTTAGGACACCTTTTATTCATTATTATTGGGTAAATCAAACCATTATTGTTAATCACAGATAACAATTCACGCAACAGTTTACTTATTTTCTCACAGAGTTTACTCACATGCTTGCTTACAATTACTTAGAGGAGGAGTGGTGGAAAGTCAATGTGGCTTTCTACCCAGAAGCAGAGGGCTGTGCAGACATGCCAGGAGGGGCTTCTAGAAAGGTGTTGAGGAAGAGCTTCAGGGGCCTGTTCACTCATCAGGGCTGCAAATGATGCTGTAGTCTTTGTCTGTGTGTACTAGCCACAGATTTCTTGGATGGCACGAGTTGGACAACGTCTTGTTGATGTCTGTGTGTGCCTGTGGCCTTGTCCTTCTAAGAGGTTGTCAGTGTCATGAGTGTATCAGCTCTTGCAGTCTCAGTGGAACAGTTGGTCTCCAGAGCTTGTCAGTCCTTGGGAAACTTTCACATGCTGCTTTCTCAGCAGCATTAGAGTTCAAATGTGTTTCCTCTTTTTGGACAGTTTTTGCTAAATAGTTTCTCCATTCAAACATATAAGAGCCTTGATGGCAACCAGGAAATCACGTGTGATGCTTGTCTCACCAGTGATGAGAGTAATCTTTTTCAAGTTCTATGTTTACATTTCACTCGCACTCTTCTGCCTGCCTTTTGGTAATAATCATCAGTATTAGATTAAAACTGAATAAAGAGCTTCCAGCAAGTAGAACTGATGCAAAGCTAAGTGCTGAGTGAGAAGACAAGCCATGCAGAGTGAAAGAATGCCAAGGCCTTTGTTTGTAAAGTGCAGAAACATGTGATAAGACTAACAGCCTCATTTATGGAATTCAGAATCAGTATCCTCTCTTGTAGCTAATGTGGCTGGTCAATAAAATTCACTATGTATTTCTTAATTTTTTTGACTGTGTGTTTATGCAGTGATGTTACACTGATGGGAAAGCAAGCAGGAGGTTGCTTGAACACAACATTAAAAGCCCAGCCAGTTTTGAGAAGGTTTATAAATGCAAACTTACTCAAAACATGTACTATTTTGCACACCATTTCAAATCCTGTGTAAGTATGTTTATCTTTGTAGTCCTCCCTCTTAAATTAAGTTGCTAAACAGATTTCATATCTTAATTTAAGGTGAATTAGGTGAATATTTCTCTTTACCGATAACAGTTGTTGCAAAGATTGTTCATAACTGAACATGCATTTACACTGGTGAATGTAAAAATACTTTTATCCTTTTACAGAATCACAGAATATTCTGAGTTGGAAGGGACCCACAAGGTTCAACGAGTCCAACTCTTTAGTGAATAACCCATAAAGGGATCAAACCCATAGTCCTGGTGTTCTTAGCACTATGCTCTAACAAACTGAGCTAGCCTTTACCTTGTAGTCTGTGGCTTTTTGTACCTGAATGAAATGCTGATTTATTAAATGAACACTTCTTTCAATTGTTTTCTATAATTTCTAACAAAAGCATAAATAATTGTAGTAATTAAAGGACAATGTTTGACATTTACAACTCAGTGTTGTAATCAAGTTAAACAAATCCAGTAATTTTATTGTTGCAAAAATAAACAAAGTACCTGTGTGAATAATAGTTTCACTAGAAACAGTTGTTGCCTGATATTTTTGTCTAAACTCTGACGTTACTTACTATAATAGCTATCTATCTAGATGATGAGAGAGGTGAGAAAGGAGCAAGAATCAAGTAAAGGAATATATTTAATTTTACCAAAATTACTTTAGACAAATTGTCGAGTGCAATTTAATAGATTTGAAAAATTCTCTAAGATATGTCTCTGCAACTCTGCTTAGAAAATCATGAATAAGCCACATAGCGAGGACTTTACCTATCTAATGCATTTCTGAATTGTCAGTCAGTGAATAGCAAGGTGTCATACTGATTTGAAGTTATTATACTATGTGCTATGACAGAAGCTTCCTGCATGCATATTTCTGCAATGTTTCTCAAGACATCTGTTGAGAGATAACCTCTGGAATGACAGTATTGGTGGCTTAGAGTCAGAGCCCAATATAAAAAGGAAGATCTTGATTTCAGTCTGTCAGATTTAAGCCATTTTTATCTTATGTAAGATAGGATTTTCCTTCTTTGTGTTATGCGGTCCTTAATCTTCCCATCGAAAATGGGAACATGTGTGGTTATCTTCTCACAGAAAACTGAACCTATGAACTTACTAAATAACACTGTGAGAAATTGAATTATATGGGTTTAAGACTGACTGAAGTATGTTAATTTGTGCAGTGCACTTGTACTCTGGGATTTAATGTTTTCTTGCTTTTACTTGAGGAATATTGAGATCTCAAGCATTTCTTCACTTTTAGATAAACCAGCTTCACAATTTTATGTCTGAAAGGCCTTTGAACAATTTTGTTGCTGTATTGGCATGCCACTCAATCAATGCTTTTAATTCTCAGAAGACAAGTCCTCTTGAAATCTGTGTCTACTATATGCAAGCATTTGTGGGTATTTTCCTTGAAGCTTACAGAACTATGCAGAACAATTTTATGTCAAGTTCTGGTTCCATATGTTGTTTTGCTGTTCTTTTCCTGTAAATACATCAGTCTAACATGATGAAATTAAAGGAGAGCTGGGTTGACTTCAGTATGCGTATCTGTGCACATGAGTAGCAAAGCACCAAGAGGAGACATGTATCCTTCATTTTACATATGATCTAATATGAAATTGAATCTCCTTGTAGAATTATTTCCAAGCCACTGCTAGTGGTCCTGCAGAAACCAAACGGGAAGGGATAGAGGTTGTTCTTCCTGAATAATGGGTTTGGTGACCACAGGGCTGCATGAAGCATTTTACGTGGGATAACTAAAAGTCTCCATGGCTTGAGAGTGGTTGGCCATCCTGTCTATTCAAGTAGTGATAGATACTTAAAGGTCTTTTAGTAGCAGCATTCAAAGACCATTTGCACCAACTGTTATGCTGGAAAATGGCTTACATATTGGTTATGTGTGTTTCAACAAGGGTGGGTGAGCCTAGGCATGCAAAGCTATTAAAAGTTAATGTTCTTTTGGGTTAAATCTTTCATTCTTCAGATTTTTGAAGAGGATCTAACCCAAATCCTAAAATCTACAGGATGTGTTTCCTCAGAATCTTTTAACACCTGTCTTTCTGTAAAGAGCACAGCTGTATGAAACCAGTCTTCAAGTGTTGCAACTCTTTTCCTCCCTCACATCCATAATAAAATGCCTTGCCACTTCTTCTGATCTTTTAGAGCAAAGAAACCAATTTGTATAATATAAATTGGTTTCATTTTGCGGTATCTCCATTATGTTAAGCATATCCCTAGCTGCAGATGAAATAATTTTAGATTAATGTCATCAAGGTGTGCTTTGAAGGTGGGAGAGTAGGCCCTACATTGATAGGAATGATATTAATAGATGAACATGTGAGTTTTCTTACAAAAATGGGAGTAATTTCCTTTGCTTATGCATTCACATGAGACTGACCCTTTTTAACATGGGTAAGGTGTCCTGAATAAGGATGCTGACAGAAGAATAGGAATCAAACTGTCACTTTACACTAGAGATTCAGTTTAATATACTACTATTTAATATTAAATTAGTTGCCTCAACATTAATACAACAATGTTATTTTAGAGATGACCTTTTTATGGTGGTAGTGTAGAACTTCCATTGCAAGTCTGACTTACTTCCTCATTTTTTTCTTCATTTCATCCTGACTTCTCAGTGATTTGTTAACTGATTTCCCACCTTCTTTACCAGAAATCTATATCATTTCATCTGTATTTTCCTCTTTAATTACTCCAGAAGCTACCCTGAAGCCCATGTGGTCCATTTTATGACTTGATTACAGTGACTGAAACCACCCAAGTTCACCTTCCTATTTTACTTTTCGTCAGTAAAACACAGACGATGTTAGTTAAATGGGACAGAACATGCCTTTTCTCTTTAACAAGACTAGGACTTGTCATTAACAGCAGTAACAGTATGAACCCTTCTATCAAAACTCCTGAGTGCCTGGCTCACGTAAACCCTCAACAGATCTTCAAGCAGAAGTATAAGTTTGTATGCCTAACCTTAAGCACATAGAATTCAGTAGAATTCAGTGAATAAACATACTAATAGGGCACGCTCAATCCCTTTTAGTGAACATATGCATATGCTAATTAATAATATAATATGTTGGCTGTTTTTTAATTGGGAAATGAAATTCTTTCATTCATGACTTTCAAAGCATCTGGTCCACTAGTCACATTTGGGAATGTGTATCTTCTACTAGTTTATAGAGCTTTTGTAACTACAAATCATTTTCCATAATTCTTCCTACTGACAAAAAATGCAATTAAAATTTATCCTCCTGGGGAGAAAAATCTTCTTAGGGGATTATGCCACTTATGTCATAGTTAGACAAAGTATTTTAGCCCTGTTTAATGGTTTATTCTAGTCATTATTAAGACAATACAATTTCAGGTGCACTAAATACTAAGTACTTACACATTTCACATTTTCACATTTTAAATGTGTTCTTTCCTTTAGAAAATATGGTCTAGATTCTTTACAAAATTTAAGTCTTAAATTATACTTTTCTATAGCATATAGCTATGCTGGATTTGTACAAAAGAAAGTATTGAGTATAGATTTGTACAAAAAAATGTTGAGTTACAGCATTATAAATCTAATTATTGCATGGTTAATGTTTTGTATATTAGCCCAAAGGAGAATTCCAGTTTTAAACTCCTGGAAGTTAGTAATTGCTCATCAATTGCAATTTGTACTTATTCTAGACAGTAGATATGTTATTTAATAAAACAAACTTTTTAATTCCATTTGCTTTATTGCTGGAGTGTAACTGAGGAGCAGTAGCAGAAATATGTTTGCAGAAGGCAAAGAGAATACAAAAAAGATGATAACTGGTCATAACAAAATATTTAATAATAATACTGATGAAAGTTTCAAATGTGAGTTCATAATAGGCTATAAAGTTCACAGTTGAAATATGCATATCTTACGAATTTTTCTCCTTAGTGTTTAGAACCTAGAGTGAATAAACTGCAAGACACTGAATGTGTATAGAAAAGAAAAATGTTATTAACCTAAGGGTAGAGAGTGCTGCTATTAATGTTTTTATAAAAAGTTATCTGAAAAAATTTTAAAAAACCCAAAACCCAAAACATTTTTCTGACCTTGTGCCTGGGTATGTGGTTCAGTTTCTGCTGAATTCTTTACAGCCAGGTATTAGTTTTGAGGGTTTTTTTGGTTGTTTGTTTTTTGTTGTTTATTTTTGTTGGTTCTAGTTTTTTTGTGTGTTTTTGTTTGTTTTGTTTTGGGGGTGTTTTTGTTTTTTTGCTTTTACATATGTCTGAGGTAGCATAAACAAAGCAAGTTTCTGGTTTGGGGAAAAAACAAATATAACATTTCTAGGACATAATAAGATTAAAAGTGAAGTATTTTTACAGATATATCTAATATTGATTTGATTAATTGTAATACATCAGAGAAAGTAAAAATTAAAGCCAGGAATAAAAACCTCTGTTTAATATTTAGGTACACACTGCAGACAACTCCACCAGTTTGAATAACACAACAAATATAATTACCTTATTTATGGTCTTTGTATTAGTGGAAGGAGCTTCAGTCAGATTTTATTGTTCTGCTTTTAACTAAGGACCCATTAATATTGTGTGCTTTAAAAAGCTACAAAATCTTGCAAACAAATTATTACAGGGTAAAAAAATAAAACAAACCCCCACAAAGTAACAAACATTTCTAACAAGCATCCTAACACTTATTCAGCCCTGATAACAACTGGTTTCTTTGATGATATGACAGTACTTTACCTCAAATTTATGTTTCCACATAAAATGCTGTTGTCAGAAAACCAAGACTCTTGTTTTGAATATAAATGACAATTAAACACATTCCTAATACAGGAAAATCATTGTTCTGAATTAGAATGAAAATTAGGTAATTTTTTTTAAAATGTATTTTCAACTTTCTTGTTTATCAGATGGATGTCTATAAAAGTAAAAACATGAATTAATAGATTTTGAGAGGAAAATACATCAGAATTTGAGAATATAAACAATACAGCCAAATGTTTGAATAATTCTGCAGGATTTGATTCTCTAAGTCCACTTATATATGCCAGGGAACCATGTTATTCAACAGATACTCTTTTTACTCAGCTTGCTTTTGAGATAAATCCTGAAATTCATCTGAATTAATCCTGAAATCCTGAAATAAGGAAGCACATTTATGAAATATGAAGATATCATCATGGCAGTTGAAATACAGTGCTACAGGGTTCACTGCATAAAAATTAAATCACTCTGCCGTCTTTGAAGCCTTTTATGATACTTCTTGAAGCTCTCGCAACATTAATTTTAAATCAAAAAATTATTCAAAAATTAAGTGGAATAGCATGTCTTTGCGAATGGCAGAATGAACTGTTAAACAGAAAAGGGATGGAGCCATAAAAAACCCAAGTTTGTTTCAATTCCCTTGTATAGTCAATAATGCTTATCAATGTACTACTGTCAGAATTTAAGATTCTTCTTTGTTTCAGTCCATGATTTCCTTTACAGAAGAAATTTTAACTGCCATGCTAGCTCAATGTTAATAATTATTTCCCATTCTTAATGATCAATGAAAAATACAGAGGTCTTTCAAGGTCAGATACTGTCATGTTTTCCAATTCCTTTTCCCTCTGCCATTTCTTTCCTTCAAAAGCATCTCTCCTGAACATGTTGATGGGGAAAAGATGTGGCATAATAACAATGTGTGTGTGCGAGTGCCTTTAAAAAGCACAAAACTGATGGACTTGTTGCAAATCAGAGGGGTGACAGTAAGAAAAACTAATTTTTTTTCTGAAGCACAGCTTTACCTTTTATTATGATTCATAGTTATAGAGGTAATGTCTTCTTTCAGTTGAAGGAGGATTTAAATGATACTTCCTATACTTCCTCCTATATAGTCTTTATGTGACCTATAACTATCATCACGTTCTTGAGAAAGCAGCATTGCTTCTCTTTTAGCACCGTGTCAGAGATGAATCATAGCATTCCTTATCCTTCCTTTGCACTGATAAATACAGTGATCATTCATTTCTGATCTTCATTCAACTCAGGACTGTAAAACTGGGCAGAGAAAAAGCAAGCTGTCATCATTAGGAAAACGACAGTTTGACAAGTAAAAACAATTCTTTCTGATTTTGAAGTGAGGTAGAATGGGTGTCCCTTAGGTGGGGTTAAAGAGATTGCTTGCCCCTTGAGTGATGGTTGCACACTCAATTTCAGACATAAAAAGATTGATCCTAAGCCCCCAGAAATCAATGATTTTTAAATTTTTTGCTGCCTTAATGGACATTTTCTTGTGTCATAACTTTACAATCTTGGAAAATCTGATCGATTTTTGAAGCACTTGCAGTAACTGTATAATCCTTCCTTCCTCTTTTAGTGTAATACATCAGGCAGATTTGAAACATAGAATATATCTTGCTTTCAATCATCAAATAACTTATTTTTGCTTTATAGAAAGCTTATTCTAATACCTACATGGAATAGATCCTACAACTGCTTACTTCCTAAGTAGTTGGTAGCTGTGAAGCCACTTATATACTGCATAATGGCACAGCATGGCCCTAAATCTCACTCTTCTGGTTCTATTTGTTGAGGATGTGACCGTCGTTGTAACTGTGCCACTTATTTAGTTGAGCCAGGCAGCAAATGGCGTGGTGACATATGTAAACAATTTGCACAGGATGATAACAGTATTTTGAGTTTGGATGCTGTATTATCATAAATAGGACTTTTTTGCTACTGACATTTTGTATGAGACTTTGGATATGTAAGGGACACTTAAATGAGGTTTTAGAGTATCTATTTTTCAAAGACATTTTAATTAAATCGGTGCCCATTTTCTTACTCATGCTATATTTTTAAAAGTGTTTATTCTCTGTATTATCTTAAATGATGGAAAGCCTTTCCTCCTCACAGTTTTGTTCAGTCTTGTTTTTCATTTAAAAATTCCATGAATTGTTGTGCCTATGTTTCAGTATATTCATAGAACATTTTATGCTAGGTATTAACTGATTAATCCTCCTGCTTGAAGATTATGAAGTCCTCAAATCTGCGTATAATTCAACAAATCCAGATTAAACAGCTTTTAAGCACTGAGAGTCATGGATCTCTCGGGGACTTGAACAATTATTTCATTTTTTTGCCAAGGAAACCAAGCCATTAAGAATCATCATGTGCTTTAAGTTCTCTAAAGCCAAAGAGCTGACTGACAGTATTGTCTGTTTCTCATTTGTTTGATCATTTGCTTCTTTCCAGCTGGCTCCTTAGAAGCTGATTTTGAAGAGCTCTTCCCACACCAAACATACTCATTCACATGAGAAGGATACAGCCAGTTTGCACAGATACCTAAAGTTCATGAACAAAAGAATAATTTATCTTTCATTTGATTTCAACCCTTCCCTTCTCATATTTTTTTAAACAGTCACTTAGAATTAATAATTTACTTAACAAATATTTTTGGCCTAAACCATAAATAACCATTTTTGTTTCAAGATATGAATTCGGAACGGTATTGATTCTGATTTGGAAGGCCTCAAAAAAGTGTGTTGTTTCTAAAATTCAGCTGATACTAATTTATCTATTTTGGTATATGAGTTTTGTGCAAGTTAGATTCTAGTTACCCAAGTACTGACTGGCCCATATTTTTTTTTAATCCATGTGTATAATTCTCTCTAGGGTTGAAAATTTATTTTTTCTCTCAATTCCTCTCTGTTTTAGAGGGGGCTTTTAGGTTCAGTGTTTTGTTTTGTGTTTTTTTTTTCATTTTGAAAGGAGTATCTTCAAAATTATTTATGCTAAACATTGTGTTTAATACCAGTGGGCCTGAACCATGATTAAATGATTATTTGGAATGGCAAGCTGCTATCTTTTAAGCATCCACCTATAAGCCTTCCAAAGGAAGGAAGAGGAGAGTTTGGTCACTGTTTTATCCTAGGTGGTATATCATTCATACATATAATCACTGAAAATATTTGGAATCATACTAACGTACTAAAGTTTTTTTGGTTTGGTTTTTTTTTTTTTTTTAAGGCAGATATGTTTTTGTTGGCTATTTGCTGCCACAACAGTATTTCTTGCAAAATGTGAGATTGTAATTTCTATTTATTTTCTGAAAACGTAGAATGATGTATGATTGCCCAGGTGTAGGCTGAACAGATCTGAATATTTGATCTTCTGTTCTTCTCACTGAACTCCTTGCATTTAGTCGACATAGGTAAATCACCTGTCAGGAACTCGAGTATATTTAGAAATCTGCTATCAAAAACTAGAGAAAGATACCCCTAAGTACAACTCATCCCAGATCCCATGGAGACATGGGTTGCAGTTCTGAGATGCTCTTCTGCTTGTATTGCATAGGAAATCCCAGGGAGAAGTCAAGGATGCAGAAGATAATGTTGGGTAGTCTCGAAATCCTAGATGAAATATTGTTAGTAAGACTGTGAGACAGAAAGTAAAGATAACAGAAAAAGAACAGGTATTATTCAAATCTACTTTTTAGTACTTTGTGCTGCTCTAACTCACACAGGACTGTGGTACCTGGATGAGTGCTTCCTTACTTCTCTGCATGCTTTTTGTTATAGTAATAACTATTGTTCATTCCCCACATTAATAGAAATTCTAATGGTTGTACCAAGGAGAAAATTTGCCAAGAACAATACCCTTCAAATCACTTAAGGATAATTAGACTTCTTTTGTTTCTTTTTCATTCTCTTTTTGAGAGTTTTTTCCCCACTGTATGCTTTTAGGGGACTAAAATAACTTTTGGCACAAAAGGACGAAAGGACTTTTTAGGATAAATTCAGTAGTGGATTAAGACACTTATTTCTTGTGAAATTTTTTACTTAAATCAGTATTGTCCTTCTGTCTTGCAAGATTTCAAACTAAAAATAAATTTTATCAGAATAATAATAATAACAATAATTCAAAGGTATGATGCCTGACCCCAAGCATATCACTGTTTGCTTATTAATCACTAAAATATATTTACTTCAGTAGCAGCAAGAAGCAGAAATAACACACTGAAATATTAATTACTCACTAAGGAGACAGAAAACATATTTGACATTTTTTTCAAACCATTGTGCACATTTTCTTGGCACACATATACTGACTATATTTTCCATATTCTCACTTCATAAATTCTTTTATCTTGTCCAAGTAGACCTTTCTTACATTTTTCCAAGACTCCAAAAGCTTTATTAAATAGAATTTGAACATGTTTTTTAAAAAGCTAACCTTCTCTTGAGATTTTATGTTCTTCCTATCTCCAATTTTTGTCTAGTAATTGTATAAAGAATTTAGAGACTGACTCAGTCCAGGTTGCTGCTTTGCTTATACAACATATTCTGTTCTGGAACACTCCTGAGGATGACAGTACAGGCATGTAAGTGGGTTTCAATCAGTAGGTCCAGTCCTAAAGGAGGGGTGCTCTCATTACAAGTTTTACATGGTTCCAGAAAGGAGTTTAGTAATTTGTATCATACAAGGAAGGCAGGAAATAAAAATACTAATTTTTCTTAAACAATTAAATTGTATTCAGTTAAATTTAATTAATACTAAAAGTCATTGTTGATGCCGCAGTGAAAGGCCATTCCAATTCAGAATACAAAGTCAGGATGAGAAGAAACTTAATCCATAAAGATTTAGTGTCTCTTCTTCCTCTAGTATTTCTTTTGGAATTGAGCTATGAAAACTTCCTAGCCTGTATCAGATACCAGCCAAACTACTGGTAAAATCAAGATACTGTCAATTTTCTGATGTCTGTAGTGTCTTCTCCTTTTTTCTTATTTTAGTTATTACTCTCCATGATTTCTGTGCCTCTCAGGACAGCAGCATAGTATGAAATGGTTAAAAAATTAAGCTGAACATATTACTAGCCATTCCTGGAAGCTTTTTCTTCATTCTTTACCTCATCCATGCTCTGATCTGACCCATGGACAGCCTGGAGAACTCTCTTTCTGAGTCCAGCAGAAACACGCAGCTGCTTGGCATTCAGAGGTCCTCTAAACCCTTGGGTTTGAAAGGGGACCTTTAGTGAGACTAACTCCCATATCACGCTTTTTTTCTGAGTTTGACTTGTGCCTCCTTCAAAAAGAGATGGTTGTGCTTCATGCAAGTTCTAGCTCCATATACTCTACAAGTGAACTGGATTAGTGAATGGAGAAAAAAAACAATGATTGGTTGAATTATTCTTGATCACGTGTCAGACTTAGTCCTGAGGATGACATTCTTTGTTGTGGAGTTTTGAGGTGTACTGTGCATCTCAAAACTGAAGCCTCTCTTGCTGTGTGTCTGAATGTGAATTTTCTTTGGCTACCTTTCCCATCCTCATTTACTTTCATGAATAATTCCTTCCCTGGTGGCTTAGCTGATTTTGCATTGTGATTTTTCTAGATTCAGGGGTTACTAGAAATCTATAGGAGTTTTGAACAAGAATACTGATTTGACTTTCTGTTTACTGTAACTAGTCTATTGATAGCAAGTCTACTGACTTCAAACACTCAAGTATAGAAATAGTCACTAAAATTTGACCATGTAAGGTAACGTTTTCTAGTTTATTAATTTTATTTCTTTAAGGAAAGTATGATGTCTTTGTTAAGTACCTTAACTACATCTAACCTTTTCTTTTAAGGGCCTGCATTCTCACAAGGGAACCATTCAGTGCTGTGATTGTATTAATACAAATTGGATGGGAAAATTGGGCTGGGGTAGGAGCAATTGAATTTGGAAAGTTTATGAGAGCTGCTAGTTCGGGGTGAATAATAAAATAAAGACAGCAGTTTTGCAATTTTGAAAAGCTCTGTGCTATGTAATAGACTATAATTTAATTCTGAGAGACTTTTTTATTAGATTTTTTTCCAAGTAAAATCACAATTCCTATTGTTTCTTATCATATGTCTCATTACTGCTGCAAGTATTATCCTCTTTATATGATTACAGTGATTCATACTTCACTCTCTTGGTTGTTTTGTACACAATTGAAGGTAAATAATGGTAGCAATTTGATTTTTCTGGATAGACCAATAGGTTCTTTGGGTTTTTTTCTACACAGGGATGTACATTTTAGCAAAGGAGTGATGATGAGCCTTACATTGAGATCAGTCAATAGATGCATAACTGATAAAATATCTTAGCATTGGTTAAAGTAACGAGATGAAGAAATGCCTGTGCCAAACAGTGGTTCATAGTTTTACAATAAACGTGTATGAAGGTCATTGTCATTTACATTCATTATCCTTTATAGATACTTTTTGAAAATATGATATTATCATTTATATATTTGAACATACAACTGTCCTAAGAATGTACGTAACAAACAAAATAATCACTTTTTGTGGGAAGTTGGCTCTATGAGAGAAGGAACACTTTTCATGTTCCGCTGAGTACTTCCAAATCCAGTCAAAGAGCGTTGGGACAGCGAGGTTTCGGTTCACTATGTTGTTGAATTGAAAGGGCTTCGCTGGTTGAGCAGAAAAGAGCAATCAGTTCCAGTTCCTGAAGGAGCAATGGTTTAAGAAACCTGAAACCTGGGGAGTGATGACTTACAGAAAAGAAATATGGTGTTATTGGTGAAACTGTGTGATGAATTGAGACTTTGTTCTTACTCTTGCTCAGAGTTGGGTGTAGCTATCAAATTCAACAAGGTGGCACTGTCTGAGAAAGTGAAGTTATCTAACTGTTGATTGCCTGGTTATTTTTCACTTTAGAATTTCAAATTAATGCTTAGGTAGGGGAAGAGATCCTGCATTTTGGCTCCTGGATTTTACTTGTGGATCAGAGCACTAATTTAAATTCTTCTCAAAAAGTGTAGTTAAACTTTCACAAAATGGATCAAAGGATATTGGATATTACTTTTTGCCTGCCTTAGGGCATCTCCAGAAATTTGGTTTAGTTATTGCATACCCACACTAATTATTGTGTGGTTGTGCAAGAACATTTTTTATTTATTAGCTTTTCTACCTCTTGAATTTTCAGTTTTAACTGATGATTAAAACTTTCCTAAAGCTGCTGATTTGTATTTTTACATTTCCCTCCTCTTTTACCTTCCTCCTTTCCCCATTTGAATTCAAATAGTAATTAGCATATTAGATGTCATTCAAATTAAACGCAGAGGAAAATAGGTTGAAAGTATTACACTGCGAAATGTTCTAGACTAGGTTATAAACAGTGTTATTAATATATTGAGAAATGACTGAGAAACTGAGTTGTAAAATAACGGACAAATCCTACCTGGTTTGTTTGTTTGTTTGGTTTTGTGTGTGAAAATACTAATTTCAGTTTTGGGGGTATGTATGGTTGTTTTTGGTAATCTCTCTGTTTATCTCTAAGAAGAAAAGAAAGACTTGTAAGTCAGTAAAGCTGAAACTCCATTGATACAGTGGTAACAGTAATATAGTGAAAGTTGTGCATACCAGTGTTAAGTCCAAATTATATAGAAACATTTCCTGTAGGAATATTTAGTGTTTGCAAAGGATACTGTACAAAATGGACAGAACTCTTAGGGGAGTAACTATATGCAATTATGCAAATACATTCAAGTGATTCATTGGTTTAAAGATATCAAGAAACCAAGTCTTAAATTTGTTCTCTACAAATCAGTGTCACCTTCTCCTTCATCATGAAATGGTCCCAATGACTGAATGCAGCAGACAGCTTTCTGCTGTCAGATGTATTCACTAGATTCTGAAATAAACACACTAGTTCAGTATCAATAATTTGTGGTGGTGCAAAGCTCTGTTAAAGAACTAATGCTCCTTCTTCAGCTTGGATTGGTAATTTTTCTCCTCCTGTCATTAGGCATGTATTCAACCAACAACATGTACAAATATACAAACGTATACTTTTCATACTTCTGAAAAATGTAGGTGCTATTTGTATATTAAAAATTTGAACTACTTTCCAAGGCAGGGATAGTACAAGATGCTTAATTATTATTTGTTACATTTTATGAAGCATAAGACTGAGACGCTGTTGTTCTTTGGGATACTGTTTTTCTTCATAACTGCAAACATACAATAAGAGAGAAACACAAATTATATGAAATTTAAGAAGTGGAAATAAAAGGAGACAGTAATAAAGGGAAGATAATGGTTACAGTGTGAGAAGCAAGAGTTTAAGGATCTATATATATGTAAGTTCAAGATGCTCTTCTTTGGGATGCAAATAACAGTGCACGAAAATTATATTAACCTGTCAATATTTCTATTATTTTAATCTATTGTATTATATTAATTCAACTTTGTTTCTTATGAAGAGCCTTCCAGGGACATTTTTATCACAATATATTATCATGATTCTAATTAATATAAATTATTTTGATTCAGATGGGAAATAAATGTTAATAGTAATGATAGGCTCTAATAATGGAAATAATACCTATCAGAAACTTAGGGATCATCCTTTAACATTTCTGTAGTGTAGGCTAAATCAATGTGAAAACCATGTCTTGGTAAGAATGGGGTAACATTTCTCCAAGTGGAAGTAATCTTTAAGAGCTTGTCCAAAAATGGTTACAGATGTTTTAAATAGCATTAATTATTTTTCAGGTTTTATTGCTCTTTCTCTTAGTTTTCATTAGCATTTACACTTCTTAACTGCTGCTTTTATTCAAACCTAAGATGTCGTGATTTCATGATGTCTGTGTTTATGATACTGCAACATGTTGCTGTTTAAATGATTAGAAAATCATAAATAAAAGGCCTACTTCTGAATGATGCTTTGGTTTCTTTACTTCTCCTTATTTATAAATTTATTAAACTTTACAGCTACTGCAAATATTCAGTATTATTCAGGATATAATTATGGAAGTAGTGCCAGAAGTGCAAGTAATCTCTAGATATTTTAAGAAAAGACTGGAATGATCACTAGGAATTTGGTATATCTCCATCAATCCTGATGTTAAAAACAGCTGGTTTAATATATTCAGCCCAAACGTCTTTTGATTTGCAGCAATATTACTTTTATTTGCAGTAATATTACTTTTTCCTGTACTTTTCATCTGAGTATTTCTAAGCTTTCTTTCTCCAAAACATTAATTAAATTAATCTTCTGATGTCCAGTAGGTTAATATAATTTTCATTTTACAGATGAAGAAACAATGTCTAAGAAGGTCACATCTCATGTCAGTGACAGATGGAGGTACACAGTACTTGTCTGCATTAGCCATTGGGAAAAAATAAATCTTTCTTCAATCTGTACATTTACAACTATTACCATAACCAAACATAAATGCTCAGAAATTAAACTTTTCATTATAAGACTACATATTTCCATCAGGTGAATGAGGGGAGGAGGGAATGAAAACTTAAGTAAGTAGCCAAAGCAGAGGAATAACATCATTCAAGTGGACCAGTCACTAGATATTGAACAAAAATGTTTACATATAGTAGGTGTAGACGTATATATACGTGTTTATTTATGAATGTACATATACTTAATGTATTTTTAAGCCAATTCCCAAAAAGCTTTGGAAAATATTTCAGGAGATTGGCATCCTGATTTTATCTTTAGGGATATATCAGAAAGGATCATACTTTTCAGAAACATGTATTTCCCCAGAGTTTCAGAGGAAACGTGCTGCTCAGTAGTCCAAACCCAAAACTAATGGGAAAAAAAAAAATCTGTAGTGGAAGGAGCATCTGGCATATTCTGCAGAATTGAAATTCTAAAATTTTATTTAGAGAAAAAATGTTTCATTTCAACCTTTTAAGTAGGCTTTGGGGACCCTCTCTCTTTCTTCTTGAAAATCCTAAACATTCTTAAATTTTAGCTCTTAGGAATTTTGTCTACAGAGTATCTTGGTCAGATTGAAGATCTGACATCTAGGCTTCCGAGGATTTCTAGGTTGTTCCTGAATAGATTTTGAGATGTCTGAAATGATTTCTCACTTGGTTGAATTTGAAAGCTCTGAGATCTGTATCTCCTCACCAGCCTAGTTCTAGACTGTGAGGGCAGGAAAACTTGTTAACTTTGTCTTCAGTACAGTTTTTTTGTGTAGGAAGGACATTTCTAGGTAATTTGGAACAGTTTTCTAACAGAAAAAAAATTAAGAATTTTTATGAAAACTGAAATTTTCCCTTGAAAGTCATGACACTTTTAGAATACACATTTTCTACCCAAGTAATTGATGAAAGAGGAAGTTCCAGACCAGAACCATCAGCCAGTTTGAAGTAGGATGATTAATGATTACTGAAGAGATATAAGCAAAGAAAACTAGCTTTTGTAATTAAATGTAGCAGCGTATTTTCATATAGGAAGTAATTTGGTTACCTAGTGATGCAATTAGATACATATTTGTCCAAATTTAATTTTCAGCAAGACGCTGAGATAACTGCCATTGCCTGTAATTTTTCTCTATAGCCTGAGTGAATAACATCAGTCACAGTATAACACCTGGATAACTTTGCCCTCATGAACACACAAACTGGTAAATTTCTCCACAACTGATTGAAACACTCTGGTCTGGTTGCACTTAAGATTTCCTTGTTAATTTTTTAAATAGGTGATCTTCTGTCCCAATCCTATTTTCGTTTATGTTGTCAGGGAAGCCAGTTGTGGGGGGCTTCATTTCTTCTGTTGTGCAATGTGTGCACAAGCTTATTACAAGCTTCTCCTCTTCTGTACCTGCTCTTGGACTCTCAATCTATGCAGTAGATGACCCCTAGAATGTCCATCTCCCCCACTTGCAGCACTTGGACCTATGAGTCCCTGTCATTCATGGTCCCGCTTGAGTTGCTGGCACTCAGACCTCATGCTGTGCTTGCAGACTAGTCCAGCTCAAAGGTCACTGGTTCCCACATATGCATACTTAGAGCTGAGAGTATACCCACACAGAAGATTGACTTTAATAAGGAGGTAGGATGGACCATGGTGTAGCACAAGGCTCAGTCAGTCAAGCATGCTGAACAACCTCTTTATATGTGACTAGCCTCTGTTCTTTTCTATTTTCCACTTTTATCCCTCTCAGATCCATTTTGACCCCTCTTTTTACATGTCTTCGGGTCTGTTCCTTAAACATCTCATTATAAGTTTTACACAGTACCAAATATTCTCTCTGCTTTAGCCCCAAATTCTCTTCCCTCATAATAAGACCTATACTCTGATGACCCTATTTGATGTTCATGGCTTCCCAGTGAACGTTTCCTTGTTGTACCTAGTGTCTTCACTAGGTACAACCATCTCTTCATTTTCCTTTGGTGGTCTTTGGTGTATCCTTTCTCAGGTTACTGGGATTCTGACGCGTATTACTGCTCCTCGTGTTTATGGTTGTGACCCATTTTTCAGATAACCTAGCGTTTGCTATCAGGCAAGATCACTGTTAGTTATCTTAGGCTGGAGGCCATACGAAAAAAATTGCCTCAGGCATCCAAAGCAGAGGTTGCATAGGACTAAGGGTCCTCATCCAAAACTGTGATTTGCAATACTCCCTTTCACAGCTGCTTTGCATGAACTCTCTTGCTCTCTTAAGTCCGGTAGAACTTTGAACTCACATTTCACAAATTAAAATTGCTTCTATTTTATTAGAAGCTAGATTTATTAGACATGGTGTGGTCACTTTTACTAGATTGAAGCAGAAGTTGCCCATTTCTTTTTGTAGCATACCCACTGCACTATATGTATCCTGCCTTAAAGCAGTACTTCAGAAAATTAGTGCAGTTTAGATCGAAGTGCAAATTGACCTCCCCTGAAAGGTGCCTAACACATGGAGGGGTTGGATTTAAAGAAAAGTTCAGCTCTTTTGTCTCTCTGCAAGAGATGATCTGCAAAATATTTCTGCAAATATGATCAGGTATTTTCTTTTGTAATAACTTGTTCTGGGTTTCTTCCATACAGAATACATATTTATACATATTGTAACCTTCCCCCTAATTTTCTAGATAAATAGGTCTTTTAGTTAGGACGGTTATTTTTTTGTGGGATCAGATGTCTAAAAAATGGAAAATCAAACTGACTTTGACTGATAGTCAAAGCATCTGAGGAGTTTATTTCTTTATGGAAATAAAGGTATAAAGGCATAATCTAAGTTACAGCTTTAAATAACTTAATGAGTGATAATTATTACTGTCTTCTGGGAAAGAAATGGATAATCACAGGGAAGTTGAGTTTTTAAAAACTTACAGCTTTAGAGGTATTCTCCCTGTGTATCCTTTTATAGCTGGAGCTTCGTTTGGAGAATGGTGTACTCCTGAAACAGTTGCTTTTCTTCAGGAATTATTTTATTCATAAAGGAAATTGTGTTTGGCAGATTTGCTCAGTGAAACTTTATTAGAATAAAAGCAGTGGTCTATAATACCTTATTGGTTCAGCAGAACTAACTTTCAAGACAAGTAGTTCAAGCTCCTTTTGGAAAACTAAATTGAAATCTACCATGCCTCTTCTGCCTTCCCTTCAAAGTCACTTTTTTATTTTCTTAATTTAAAAGGACATACAACAGAGTAACAGTAGAGAGATTCTTACTGTTAGATAAACAATTGTTATTGACAGGGATATAAGACACATGTGCTTCAGACTAGGTCAATTATTGAGAGCTTTGTCTTAGTTTCAATATTGATGTTTACTGGTTTTCTAGAGTTGGAGCTATTATCATACCTGGTTTTTTTTGTGGTGGGTTTTTTCCTTGGAAGTTTTGAATGCATTTTCCACTTTCTTTTGCATTTTCCTTAGCCTATTTCTATTGATGTTCTTATTGCTGTGTTTCTTTTGTTTTACACTTTTCTTCAGGAGCATTTTGCTCGTCGAGGTAAAATGTAACCTGATGTACTAGGTTCATCCTTGCAGACCTCTCATGCCTTGCCCATTTCCAAACAATGCAGGCATCCTAAATATATGGGAATGAAACACCTGTGTCTTACGATACTCAAATTTTGTCTGTGTTCTCTGAATTTACATACAAGAATAACTGCAATGTCACATGAAATGGTAGGGTAGAAAAAACCCCACACAACAAACAAACACAGAAAACCAGCTGATAATCATTTGGTTACTGTAAACTTCAATTTTATGACACTTATTGAACAACTAATGCCATTCACTGATGTTTTGAAGATATGGTGTTTATCTTCATATAATGTGTTATTGAGGGAAAGAAGTGCTGATACGCTTTAATGATATCATTGAGGGGAAGGAGAAGTGACAGAATTCTTAAGAATTGATTTTGCAGTCAAGTTACTAATAGTCTCAGATATGAAAAGCACAGTGCTGTTCTTTGCATGAAAATTTGTGCTGTACAATTGTGTGTGATTTTCCACTCTACTCCACAAATAGAATATGGTAAAAGCAATGTAATACAGTAGAGTATGTCACGATGGACTCTCTGGAGTAGCATAAGGTTCTCTTAAAAGAGTTCTAATATTTTATACTAAAGATACAAATACTATTTGAATTTAAAGCTACATTTACATAGCCTTGTGTAGCCTTACATAGCTGACCCCAACCAGCAGCTAAGTACCCATACAGCCATTTACTCTCCCCACCCAGCAGGTTGGGAGAGAGAATAAGAAAAATGAAAGTGAAACAATTCATTGCTTGGGATAAAGACAAATTAGCAGATGAAGGAAATCAAACAAGCAATTCAAAAGAAATTACTTATCTCCTCCCACAAGCAGACCAATGTCCAGCCGTTCATCAAGCATCAGCTGCACTGGGAGGCAATCCCTCATCCCCCTTTTTCTTCCTCTATACCAGTTCTTATTGCTGAACATTATGTTACGTGGTATGGCTAATTTGGGTCAGTTGGATTCCCTACCCAGCTTCTTGCCATCCCAAGCTAGGGACAGGGAAGAAGAGAAAACCTTGATTCTGTGCAAACACTGTTCAGCAATAGCCAAAACATTGCTGTGTTATTAATGCGCTCGGCTGCAAATGCAGAACACAGCACCATGCAGGCTGCAACAAAGAAAATTAACTTCATCCCAGACAGACAAAGTACACCTTGTTAGCATCACTAATAAATGGAAAATCATGCACTAATTTTAGAAACATATCTGACATGAAGAGAAGTTACAGGAGTAGGTAGTGAGTAATACATTTGGGTGGTGTCTTAGGTGTGAACAGAGATGACACAGAAGTGATGGTGGTTAGAGTTATATGAAAAAGTTGCAACCCTGCTTTATTTCTTAGGATATCTTTGCTCATTCTGCACTGTTTTCCATTATTTCTGTTTGATGTATTTGCTATCGTTTGTTCATGGCAGCTTACAATGAATGGTTTCATTTGTTTCTCAGTACAGTCAGGCATTAGATCTTGCTGACCTTCAGCAGTGCAATGTGTTAGTCAGCAGAGTCATGCTTTTAAGTCTGGATTGAGTAAGGCCAAAAGTAACGGGCTCTGTTATGTTCTTTTTTTCTAATTCATGCTTAATCTCTTTGAAAATGTATAATTTATTGCATTAGAACTGTTCATTCATTAGCTTACGAAGGCAGATAAAAATGCAAAGATAAAGGAAAAAATACATAGCGAATATAATTGCGTTGTGCAACAAAGAGGGAAGAAATTAATTTTATTGTAAAAATTTGAGCTCTGTATTTTATTTTATTCCAATCTGCATTGTCGTAATAATTTTTCTTCCTGCCCAACACATTGCTGGAGTAGTATTTAGTCCGTAATTATTTTTTACATAAGCATAATTCAGATTTGAAAAAGACCATTTTATTCTTGATATAACGAGTTTTTTGTTAGTCATTACAAATTCCTGTTTTTATAAATCACCTCCCCAAATCTTTAAGAATACAAAGAATGGTATCTGACACCTAAATTCCAAAATTTACCACAATACAAAAGAGAATTGCCAATAAGTATTATTGTCTGAGAACATTTAATAACTGAGGACATACACTGTGCATTTTCAGTATGACTAGAAAATTGGAGGGAGATTAAGGTAAACTAAATCCTAAGGAATTGGCAAGGCATACTGCAGGTCTATGTGGATCTTCCGGTATGTTTGCAAAAATGAGCTTCACTGAAGTATTTGCTTGGTGGTATCTTCAGTTACAGATAGTTTGTTAATCCTTAAAAAGTAGCCTGAAAAATTCCAGTCCTCCTTTTGGATTTTTCTTTTACATTCCTGTTGGATATTTTCTCTAAATGCAGCCTTTTTTTTTTTCCTCTACCAAAAGTCTTACATAAATACTCATTTTTAAGAAGATATTCAAATGTCCATCTGTTCTCTAAAACTAATTCTATAAAAAGCTGACAGTCGACATGCTTTTAAACAAATTTCAGATTCAACTCAAAATTTATATTTAAAACTGATTTAATGGGAAGGTTAGAAAAGTCCACTTAAGACTTCATATTATCTGTACCATTCTGTAAAACGTTTTTTGTCAGATGATAGCCTATATTGATCTCTGTGTTAGTAAGACAAATCTAATATTTCCTAATACTTTTGTCATCTAGATGAGACGCAGCTCAGTGAGAAAGAACTTTACTTGTCCTGATCATTTTGCTAGTGGACGAAAGACCAGGGAGTTACTAGCTTGTAATATAAAACCTGAGTAAAAATATATTGACTTCTTTGTGAGACTTGTACACTGTGTTGCACTTTATGCATTCTTGTCATGTAATAACGCATACTATAAAGTTCAGTGTTAGAAAAACTGGAAAATATAATTGTTTGAGTAGCACAATAAAGAAAGTGTGGTTTTGTAAGCAACCATCTTGTCCAAAACTACTATCTATTCTTAAAAATGTCTTGAACATATGGACTAAATAGTTGATAGCAATGAAAGAATATTTGTATATGAGCGTGTAGGTGTTTAGGAGAAGGGAGGAGAAGTAGGTGTTAAACATGACAGCAAGGTGGGAACAAGTGACAATGGGAGAATGAGAAATCTAATGCAGAAACGTATCTTGTGCAAATAATCCTTGACACTTATGTAACTGTGTGTATAGCTATATCTACAAGCTATATCTGAATCAGTACCTGTGTGCTCTTACTCTGCTGTAAATGTGAGGCAGCTCATTCCTATTTATTTTAAGGCAATCTGTATACATAATCATATTCTTTCAAAGAAAATAATCTTGAGTACTGTCTTATTTGTTAATTCTAGGATGCTGGTAGCCATTGGAATAAGTTGCTTTTCATACAAGACAAATAAGTCTCTTCTGTTGTGCTTTGGAAGTCCTTGAATATTTATAATGAAAATTTAATGTTATAAACTGTGTCTTTACTAGACAGCATTCTTAGATACTGAAAAGGTGACAGATTTTGTATTTTTAAGGAAAAACTGATGTTTATCATGTACCTGATACTTCATCTTTTCAGGTTACATTTCAGTCAAGTGTTCACACAATAATTGAAATCAATATTTTTATATATGTATATATAAAATAAATGAATATACTTATAATGTATATAAAATGTAGAATATAAGAAAGAAGTTATTTACTATATTTAGATTTGGGGAAAATTTTTCTAACCTTTAGCAGCTGATTAATTCAGTTGCTGACTGATTAAAAGAGCAGTGGATTGTATTAAGAAGTTAACAGCACTCAGTAATGACCTGTTCCCCATTGGCATGCCTCTAACTTTATTACCTGTTGTGATAATTAAATAAAAAACAGACGTGTGTAAGCTCCCAGGAAACACAACAAATGCTAAAATATAATCTATTGTGTGTCATGTGTCAGGATGAATTTTGTTGCATATTTTATGGTTTTGTTTTCCCTCTGATTGTCCACAACAGGTTTTCTTCATTATGTGAGGGTTATAGCATGTGATATGGGTTTGCATATGGAAGAACTAAAGATGAAAGATTAGAAAGACTGTGTCAGAAGCTCATTGTCATAAAACAAACTTGACAAGAGATTAAGTTCATTTTTATAGATAACTTAGGATTTTGAAAAATAAATTCTGTGGGTTTTTGACAATTTACATAGTTTAGTTTGATGGTTTGCTCTCCATTGTATTAACAAAAATGTTTAACTAAAATGATCAGGCTCAAATTTCTGTACAGATAAAAAAGGATATTTTCAGTGTTTCATAGGCGATGCAGGTTGTCTTAATCTAAGAACATGTCTCGTCTTTAAAACTCATTTCTTCAAAAGTTTCTTTGTCTTTAAAACATGACAGTTTTCAGTTGTACTGGTGCATTCCTTTTGTTGAGAACAATGTATAGGAATAGCTCATCTAGAGGCTTCACTGTCTGGCTCGTAAACACTGATCTCATAAAGAGAGCTCATAAACCTGAAAGAGCTAGGAGAACCTGTCACTAAGAGCACCAAAGCATGCTGTTTAGGTCCTTATGACCTTTTATTCAGGGCGTGTGCACCCTTCTATAATTGATTAAATGATCTGAAAACCACGCTAGAAAAATGTTTTAGACTTTTAAATATATATTAATATTTCTCTGTTGTTTTTAGACTTCAGAAGGAGCATGAGTTAAAAAAAAAAATGCAGACAATATTTGCAGTAGAAAATGGTGACAAGTTCATTCTTCTTTGTATCTCAAAGTTCATTCCAGACTGGTATGATACTTTTTCTAATGAGCCTTGTCTTTGAGCAATTTATGTACCTACATAGAATATCCTTTATGTGTGAGAAATGGAAATTTTTGTTGGAGGTGCCCCGATGGAGACTTATGAGTGGTGGAAAGAAATCAGTGAAGAGAAATCAGAAGAAGAAGGATAACAGGAGTACAGAACTGGGAATAACACATTTTTATAATATATTATACTACTAATAAAACCATTGCACAATGAAGTAAAGGCACTTTGGAACAAACACTTGGGCGGTCCTGACAGGCACACTCAGTGCACCAGGACGTAAGTGCACTCTGATGTTATTTCTTCTTCTTCTGATTTCTTTTCACTAATTTCTTTCCACCATTCATAAGTCTCCATTGGGGCACCTCCAACAAATTTCGACCTTGGTCTTTGTCCCATTGCTTTATATATTCCCTTGGTGTCCTAGACCTAAGCATTTGTGATCTTGTAGATGAGCAAAAAAGACTTTGTGTCCTGTAAACAGGTAGTGTGGGGATCTGGTATGTTTTCAGTTTCCTGTATTTCTGAGTATGCTCCTTGCTATCTTGTGAAAGTGTCGTATGTTCCTGAGGGATGGTGGCTTCGTGCTCAGGTGTGTTGCATTTCTGGAGCTAGGAGGCAGGAAAGTATATATTATATGCTGTCAGTCTGTAACCTGCTGGTATGAAAGTCACTGTCTGAGCCAGCTATAGATAAGAGAACACATTCTTTACATAAAGGATAAACTATCATCATTTAACATCCTAAATTCAGGAGTAGTCCTACATTATAATCTGTGTCAAGCATTTTATAAACATAATTTTTTAAAGAAAGGAGATGGCATTATAGATAAAAATTCTCAATGTATTTTTCTTTGCCAAATACAAGCATATGAACTTTATCCCAGGCTGATACCAGTCAAGTGTTAGCCATCCAGGTAAAATATTTAATCCTAGTGGAGATTGTTTTGGGTAAATTTGGACTTGTTTAACAAGGTGTAAGGAGGTTCTGCAACCAGGACATACATAACTTGATTGTAAAGCAATAATTTATTGCCTGATATAGGTAGGACCTAATGAGCTCTTAGGTTAAGCATGAATGTGCTTACAACTCATATGTCTTTGCTGACCAGGTAGGCAGCATTCAGGAGAGGAATGGTTGGTACCTGCAACTCTCTGGAAAGGTCTTCATGGCTCCTGTGTATCTATCCTCCATCACCAGTGCTGATGTGGATGACATTGGTGACACAGCAGTTCCAACCCAGACCAGCCTTATTTTCTTTAAGGTTTTATACCTTTCTTTTTTGGCATTTACTTCCTTAAACCCTTGAGCTGCTAATGATCAGTAATCCTACTTCTATCTGTAACTGGAGCCAAAGTTAGGCAGCTGTGTCATATCATAGCTGGGCCTTGCAATTTTGGTACACAAACAGGAGTTTGGGGTGAGGGTTGGTTATGGTGAGGGAGTGCTGTAGCTGGGTTTGGAGAAAGAAAAGGTGACAAGTTATAGATTGTGATTAGTTATCCTTTATATTGGTGTGTATTAATTACATATTATGCAGATGTGATTTTTCAAATATTAGTGCTCACTTTACACCTTCCTCTGAATGTGAACGAGAATAAGGATGGTTATTTTGGGATTCAGAAGTTGGATTTTAGTCTAGGTGATGACCCCCAGTAGCACATTTTTGGCTTTTTGCTCAGAAAGCATTAATATATATTCAGTAAATTGCTCTGCCACTGTCACCAGTTGGAGTAAGCATGCCACAGAGCAGTACAAGACAATTAAAATTAATGGATTCCCACCAACCAATGGCAGCAAAGGACCATTAAAAGTCATCCACTTCTGTAGACTGCCCTGAACGCACATTATGCCCACCTAAAATTGTTAGCAGGACTGAAGAACAGGACTTGTAGATGAGAAGCCGGATGTGACTTGGCAATGTGTGCTTGCAGCCCAGAAACCTAATCCCATCCTGAGCTGCATCAAAAGAAGCATGGACAGCAGGTCGATAGAAGTGATTATGCCCCTGTACTCTGCTCTTGTGAGACCCAGTCTGGAGTATTCTGTCTTAGGTCTAGGACCTCAAACATAGGAAGGACGTTGATCTTCTGGAGCAAGTCCAGAGGAGAGCCAGAAAGATGATCAGGGAGCTGGAGCACCTCTCCTATAAAAACAGTCTAAGAAAGTTTGGGGTTTTTAGCTTGGAGAAGAGAAGGCTTTGAGAAGACCTTATAGCATCCTTCCAGTACCTTAAAGGAGCCTACGAGAGAGCTGCAGAGGGATTTTTTACAAGGACATGTAGCGACAGGACAAGGGGGAATGGCTTCAAAGTGAAAGAGAGTAGATTCACACTGGTTGTTAGGAAGACATTCTTTACTGTGGGACAGGTGAGGCACTACAACACATTGCCCAAGGAAATTGTGGATGCTCTATCCCTGGAAATGTTCAAGGCCATGTTGGATGGGGCTTCGAGCACCTTGGTCTAGTGAAAGGTGTCCCTGACCATGATGAGGGGAGTTGTAACTAGATGATCTTTAAGGTCACTTCCAACCCGAACCATTCTGTGATGCTATGATTCTATCATCTAAGTTCATTAACTTTTGTAAACAGGTCTGAAATGGGCTTTTAGCTAGATTTTGAAACTTTATCAGAAAAGGGAAGCTTAACTCCAGTTAGTAGTTAGCTAGATGTGGCTTGTCCAGAGTGCATTTTTTTTCCTATCTGCTGGATATTTTGAAGATGTTAAAAAAACAGTAACCTTCTCTTACAAGCTAGGAAGGAAGACTCAGATGGTATTTCTCATGTCAAATTGTATTGTATTGTCAAATGCATCATAGCATCTTCTGCTTTCTTCTATCAGAAGATAGTAGGGCCTAAGTCAAGGAGTGCAGGTGGAGTATTTTCTGGCAAGAGAAAGAGGGATTTATGCAGCATAATGCATTTATTTTAGGTCATGTGTGTATTAGTTTTTCACAAGGCCTAGAAAAGAAAGAGTTAGTCTGAGGTTCCCAGGACTCAGCTGGCCAAAGTGTGTCAAAACAAAATAATTAATGTTGAGAAAATGGTTTAATGTTTCGGGTGGAGTTCATCTATTTTTGGTCCATACAATCTGACCCTAAATATTTGTGAAGAATTTGAAAGTCTGTGAAGAATTGCAGTGTATCTCCAGCAATAAATATGAAATAGTAATACTCCCTAGTAAAACTGAAAATACGTATTTTTATATGTCTAAGAAAAAATATAGCAGATTTTTAGAGGCAATGAAAAAATAACATAAAATAGCATAGTGTTCTTTGGGGGTACAGTTTCCTCTGTTATAAGCATATTAAAATAAACTGGTATCTGCTATTCATCTTTTATGACTTCAACAGAAAAGGTAAAACTATCATGTTTCTATAATTCCAGTGCCTTTTCATTGTTTTAAATTTATATTTCTCAATGGTTATTTATGTTGTAAGTTTTTCTATTTTATTAGTCATAAATCATCTTTCAATAATAACCTGGTCTTTTCTACTTTTAAAGTCATTATACTATAGCGCTATTTAATTTACATAACCAGTAATAATGAAGTGGTATTGGAGCAAACTAGTCTTGACTTCAATTAGAAAATGTAATTTTAGTAAGTCAGTATCCCAAAGTGAAAAGATAAAAGTAGTCTCATGTGAACGGACAGAATATTTTGCTACCTAGAAGAAATGCATCTACTCATTGAGAGCTACTTAAGTAATCTTCAAGAAATGTGTTAGAATAATGTTTTACCTCAGGTATTGCCACAGAAGCACAAATAACAATATGTGTTATTCAGCTTCAGTTTAAAACAAGTCCCTGTTCCTTTGTAGAAGGACAATATAGTATCAATTTCTGGGAGTTCTACAGTTTATGGTCTCGGGAAGGTCAAATGAAATGAGATCCTTTTCAAATTCTAAACATTCAAAAAAGTAACTGTCAAGGACAATGCGTAAGACATTGAACAGAGTTTCTGCTTTTCTATGGTTATGTTTTTACAGTAAGATAATATTTTTTACTTCAAAAGAATCAGTTCCTTTCAAACCTTTTTTTTTCTCCTTTTTTTGTGAGAATTTCAGTATCTATAAATAGAAGCTCTTGACATTTTGCATCATTCTCTACCCTTGCTCTTTATATAGAACTCTCATTGATTTCAATTGTGTATATTGAATTAGACTAGGGTAGATAGCTTTTAATTTATAAAAGGTGGTGACAATATTAACTACTGTGCTCATAGAAAGTCTGGTAAATCTTTCATTATGAAATGCTTTAAATAACACCTCAGGATTAAATTTTATAATTTCTAGGCCATCACAAATTGAGATGCCATGAATTTATGAAGGCAAGTACAATGACTTCTGAACATATTTTTTAAAATTTCCCTGTTACAAAGTTGTGCAAAATTCTGAAAAAAATACTGGATGTACCACACAGACTCTACAGGCAGTAAAGAGAACATGTGAGTCAAAATAACTTATACACAAACCACAGAAATTGGTATTTCCACTATATTTGAGTTTCCAAGTTGTACAAAAGGCAAAGTGACTTCAATACAAGCCTTCTCCAGTATGGAAAAAATTACCCAGCTGTAAAACAAAGCATAACATCCTTTTTACTATTGTGCTATTGCTTTTCCTATTTTATATTTGGCAAGTGACGAGAGATAGCTAACATCTCTGAAAGCATTGTCTTGAAAGGAATGCATGTGTTTCTAAATGAAACAACATTCTTCTCTAGTAAAAAAGGAACTCTTGTGAATATGTTTGGGGGATAATGCACAGTACTCCTTCTGAATAGTGATTTAATGCCCCAAGCCTTATTATTAAAGCTTTGAGTAGCTACAAAATGCTGAAGACCTCTTCCACCTTAGAAACCTGTTCTTTAGGAACAGCTCAGTTTTTAGAAACTCTGTTCTTCAGCTATGAACTGAACTGTGTTTTCCCTAAGAGAGTAATCCAGATTTTTAAAGAGAGCAAGTCTAAATTACCGTGAACCAGATATCCTACTTCTTTGTTTGAATAACTTTTTTTTTTTTTAACATGGCTTTAAAAGCTTAGCATCTTCTGAAATTCCTTTCTTTGGATATTTCTGTAGAGCAAACAGATTAATTCCTTGTCACAAGAAAACTAAAGTAATGGAATTTTGTGTCAAAATAGTAATTGGGATTACTACTACAAGGAGGAAATCTAACAGGTAGATTGTTGAGGAAAAAGATTTCTTTATTAATTGTGCATGCTGTTCAGTATTTATTTGTTTGATATATTTTTTAAAAGGAATTATGCAATTAAAAGTGTGGTATTAAAAGGTCTTGTGATAAGAACGCCTTAGGTAGGTGGATTTTTCCATTCATTCATGTGAAAGTAAATTATGAAAAAAAAACACTGAAGGATATTAATAAAACTCCATATTAAAATAATTTAACTTTATACTCTTAGTGATTTAAAAATTCATGGTAGATAATTAGTCTCTAATACCTTGTATTTACAGCTTAAGAGATCAGGAACTTTGGTTATTCCATTGGTTCATCTGCATTATGGTTAAACATATATGGAGTTAGAATAAAATCTGGGTGTTTTGTTGGTGGAAATGAAAGGATATATTGTATCTGTTCCATGCAGGGAGACAAGATGTCAAGATATCAATTCATTTGGAAAAGTAGGAAGTATTGATCTCTGGTAGATAATGCTTGAATACATAAACTTTCATGGTTCATTATTTTTTCCAAGCTTTTGCTTTAGGTTTAAGATAGATTTGCTCCATTTTCTCAAGAGAGTGTAGAGTGACACCTGACCATCTACTGTCTGATGCATAAATATATGTTTTTAGGAAAGAGTTGAGCCTGTCTTGAGTATAGGACCATATGAAACATTGGCCAAACGAAGCAAAACAATTCAGCATTTTAATGTCCATCGGTTAAAAAATATATTACAAAGCAGTTTTCTCCCCTGCTAAAGGAAAGTAATTTAGCCCAATATGTAGTTTATATATTTATACTTATTTCAATTTATTATAATTTCTTGAATTCTTACTTTTTGCCTTGGGATAGAAACATGAATTTTTTAGTTTAATCAAAAACTTATCAAGAAATACAAAAGAGATTGCATGTGATTGGAATTAAATCTGTGTTGTTTAAGGGCAGATATAAATATTAATTCAATTTTATTTTTAAATTAGCTGGGCCTGTAGTAAGAATTTTCTTAAAAGAGAAATAAACCTTTTAAAGCCATACAAAATACAAGTATGCAGACAAGTGATTATGGAATTACAAACTGGAAAGCTGCTGTTATGTTGGCTCTGTCTTGAGTGAAGCAACATCATTTACCCAGCTTTTAGCAAAATCAAAAACTGTGGACAAATCCTGAAGTGCTTGCTTAAATTTTTTTCTCAAGCAAAGCTTTCTTTTCAGTCAGTGATGAGTGGAATACTTAGAAAAGGAAATACATACCACTTCAATTAAGTCAAATTAGCTGGAAAGAGGACACTGAAAAGTAAATAAAGTGTGGGAATCAATAAATTAAGACAATTAGCACCTGTAAGGAAGTATCAGTACACTGTCTTATGTAGACACAATTTTGTGCCCATTTTAGCCTACTTTATTAGCACTTACCAGATTTCCTGACATTTCTCATTATAAAAATTGATTTAAAATATTTATAGCTTGTGATTTTTATTTTTTTTAATATACTTTTGCTATACTGAGTAGAATTCAGCCCTTATTTTGATTTATTTTTTTCAACAGTTTCAGTTCTGCCTTTTGGAAAGCAATGTTGAATAAAAAAACTTGTTTAGCTACATTAAAATGAAGAAACTGCCGTAGATTACTGAATTTAAGGAGATGCATCCAAGGATAATCATTTGAGAAACTGTTTTGGCTTCCTGCTTTTAGGTATAGATTTGCTACTGGAAGCATTGCTGACAGAAATACAGAGAGGTAGACAACCTGAAATTTGAGGAAGATCTTGGAATAAGGAGCTGCACTGACTGATGGGTGGAGGATGAAGAAGGATGTGAGCAAGAGGGATTCTCGAAAGGAGAAGGATAACAAAGAGAAAGAAATTGGTGAAAAAAAGGAAGAGGCTGGGATGCTTTCCCAATTGAGAGATTAGCACTGGTGGGTAGTGAGCCTTGGTTTGTGTTTTGAAGGCTTTAGGAATAGGTTAGATAGACCAGAAGAATGGTAGTGAGACAAAAAACAGAGAGGATAAAAGTTCAGAGTAGAACACAAAGCAACATAAAACTCTGTTATGATATGTGTGCACAGGGATAAAACTCCAAGATTGCACATGCAGGGTGTTTTTGTTTGGTTTTTTTTTTTTCCTTTTTTTGGGGTGGGAGGGTATGCCTAAAAGAAATATAGGAGTTTATAGCAAACTGGAAGAAGAAAATTATTTTTCACTGTGTGTTGTGATACAGATGCCCACTTTGTCCATCAGATTTAAAATTGTGGATCCAAGTCATGGGGTACCTCAATTTGAAAAATAATTTGATAAATAATTTGATTATTGAGAGTAGTTAATTTCCTTTTACTCACAATAGAATCACATGTAAAAATCACTTTTCCACCAGAATTTAGAAAGCAAGTGTGGATTTGAGGAGCGATAAGTTATCTTCTGTATTTTCAAGACAATGTTTCTCTGAGATTTTGTATCTGAAAAGATCTCGTGGTATTTATTTGGAAGATCTGTCTCTATTATTTCTTTTTATGATGTTGTAACATTTATATTAGCATAAACATTCTCTCTAGCCTTTTTTACTGAGATGACTATTGCTATGAAAACAGGTATTAAAATAAGAAACAAGCTAAAATTGTATGGAAAACAATATTGTGATACTCTTAATTGACATACATCAATTTGTTAGATAATTTTGTTTTAGTAAGTGACAGTCCTGTGGATATGGCATTTTATGAGATAAGAAAGAAATTCTAGAACAGTTTAGAAATACTTGATAGGCTTCAGGAAAATCATTGGGAAAAAAGATATAATCTGATTTGAATATTTTTAGACAATAAGCAAGATTTTCTATGTGTGGTTATTTTTTAAATTTTAAATAGTTGCAGCATTTTACATGAATTCTAATCTCCATAAAACTGTCAATCTTAACTGGCATTTGTGAAAAAATAATCATAATACTTATTCCTTCCACCATTCAGTCTGCAAAGTGAGTGGCTCTTGGCATAATTTGATCTCAGTATTCTTTCATTGCTCTGTGAATATTCTTTCAAATATTATATATTAAATATAACTGTTTTATTTAGAGTGTTTGAGCTCTCATGCATGAACACAACTCTATTTTTGTAATAACTCTTCTTATAATCATCTTTGAAAACTGAATCACATTTGAACGTTACCTCACAGGCCAGAACTTTCTCTGAATAGTTTAAAAATATGTGTAATACTGATATTCATCTGAACATATTTTTTTCTTCTTCATTGTAATATGCTACACTTTGATTATGAAGGGCTGAGGCTATGAGACAAACATTGTTTTGTTGGCCCTGCTTTTATTTTTTTGAAGCTAAGGTAGTCTTGCTATCAGTCTTTAGGTTGATTTGGTGTACTGTTCTCACTAGCTGCTCTGTCAGGATTAATGAAATATGAGTAAAATAAAATGTGTTTCAAAATTAAATTGGAATTGCCAAAAATGCAACAAGAGAACTGCTGATATGGAAGAAATGCTCAGTTAATTCATTGTATTCTATAAATAAGTTATACTTTTTGAGGGAAATTTAGCAATGTTTGCTGCTGTAGTTGCCTGATACTGCAAATCATTAGCATATTTTGAGAAGAAGCATTCTCTTCCTTCACCACTATAAATATTTATGAATTATTTTCTGATTTGTTTTAGAACTGATTTTTTGAAATATATTTGGGAAAATTTAACCGTATTGCATCCAAGTTACAACTAAGGTTGGGGTACCAGACCCCAACGAGCAGATATATGCAGGTATATATAATGGTAATAGGTAAAACTTACCTATACTTGTGTGTCAGTTCAGGATATTAGAGTGATCAGTTCTTTGAAGTCAGGTTTCTTTATAACTAGCTGGGATTTTTTTGTAGCTATATGCAATCTAAAGATATTTCTCTTAGGCTGTCAATCGTGAGTAGCTGCACTAGGTTGCTACACAGTTCTATAAATGCTTCAGTTATACCTTAAATAACCTTTCTTTGCACTTCTCAGTAACTCATCTTTTGTAATTCACATTGATACCATTAGACATGTTTCTGAGGTTTCTCCTGTCTTGTGTTACTACTTTTGTAAAAAGATAAAGTTTGTGTTTTTTTCTTCAGAAACCTGTGAGATCTGGCTTCATGATAACATTACATTTATTAGCACAGTGCCATTATGATATTTCCATATTATTCTACAGTTAATCTAGGGTCATTCAGTCTACAAATATAATAAGGTCATTAAGAGATATCTGATAGATGGATAGTCAGTGCATTCATAACTGCTTGTTACTAATATCTTTTGTTATCACATTATCTCTAGTCCTTTATCTAAATTCCTTTGTTATAGAGTGATACAGTTCTTATGCTGGTGGGTGGTGCTGTTATACCAGAAGTAGCTGATGTGTTATTTAGACTTCCATAGTGCTTTTGATACTGTCTCATAAGTGTGGAAAACTTACAGAATTCTACAGTCATAGAATGCCAAGTCCACCTCTAAACCACATCTAGATGTCTTTTGAATACCTCCAGGGATGGTTATTCAACCACTTCCCTGGGCAGCTGGCTCCAATGCTTTGAAACCCTTTTGGTGAAGAAATTCTTCATAATATCCAATCTAAACCTTGCCTGATGTAACTTGGGACCATTTCCTATTGTTCTATTGCTTATTATTTGGGACAAGACCTACCCCTGCCTTGCTTTTAGGAAGCTGTAGAGAGCGATAAGGTCTCCCCTGAACCTCCTTTTCTCCAGACTAGATAACCCCTGCTCCCTCAGCTGTTTCCCATAGTACTTTCTCTAGACCCTTTCCCAGTTATGCTGCCCTTCCCTGGATATGCTCCAGTACCTCAATGTCTTTCTTGTAGTGAGGGTCCCAAAACTGAACACAGTATTCAAAGTGAAAATGAGTGCAAAATGGTTCAGGGAACATTATTAAAACAGTGTTTAGGGAACATTTGATCACAATTAAAAAGAAGGGTGTAACAAATGAAATGTCCTTGGGATCATTGTGTGTCCACACTTCCAATAAAGTTCCCTGGTGACCTAAATGAAGAAGTAGAAAACATGCACATCAGACTTGCAATGCAGTGTGAGCTACTGCAAATTCTTTGAAATATATGATTAGAATTTGATAAAATTTTGGTAAACTGAAGAAGTATTTTAAACAAATATGAAGAGCCATAATAGGGTCATGTATACAAAAAAAAAAATCAGGTGTGCAAACTTACTGTGAGAGACTTGAAGAAAGGAAATCCAATTTGATAACCTTTAACAAAGGTTTTAAGGTAGTCTTATTAAACTAGGGCAAAAGGTGAAATATAAATAGTGTGTATGTACATTCTAAGTGAACCTGAATGGGAACTTACTCACTGACCTGGGTTGCTAAACCACAGTGATGATTGAAAAACTTTACAGCAGTAAATTTTGCTGTCAACTCAGATAGTATCTTAGCAATTTTGAGAGTAAACCACAGATTTATCAAGAAATAGTTTTTCACATATTTTATACAATAAAAATTTGATAAAATTTTGAAATTACAGTATTACAGAGCTGAGTCCAGCAATCTGGAGCAGGAGAGCACAGAAAACCTTTAGGTCATTTGGAAAGTATGTATTGAGGAAGAGTGTGTCTTCACTAAATTTAACAGAACCTTATTTAAATAGATATATGTGAAAACTGAAGTCTAGTTACCTAGAATAAGAATAGTTTGTGAGCTTGTGAAATTGCCCATGTGCAGGGAGACAGCAAAGGTCTTCAAACAGATATCTTTTCTGAAGAGGCTGGTAAAATTTCGTGTAATTAAACATTTAGTTGTTTGCTCCTAGGTCTAGGAACAGGGACGCTCAGCAAAAATATATGGCAATATACAAGGACTGGAAAATCATTTAAAAACTAATAGAATTGTCAATAAATGGATCTATTGTCCTCTCTCTATGTTTCAGTGATGTAATTGGTACCTCAGAAGACATTGCAACCTGTGGGCTGAAATAGGGTGACTCTGAAGAATTAGATGAATACTGAGTTGCTCTAGCCAGCTTGGAAATGTCCCAGAATACTTTTGGTCTGGTCTACTGTTCTGGCTTCAAGAGTGTTTTATTTTCATAGTTTTGATGCATAGTAGAAAAACAGCAACAGTCCAAATTTTCTGTCATAGAAAACTGTATACGTGAATTACTTTTCAGTAAAGAGTCCAACTTTGAACTGTATTTTTATAATTTCTAAACAATATAATTCTTCCTTTTTAGCATAAAAATTACTGAATTGAGGAAAAGAATTTAAGACAGAGAGACTAGATACACTGCATACTGCCAGCACATCTGGAAGACAGTTATTCTCTAATTACCCAAGAGACAGAAAACTGGCAGCTTTGCTGCTATTATAAATCCCGTCACTTCTAAAGGAGTTAATGGATGCCCAGCTAATCAGTCTTTGTTATCTTGTAACATTCAGAGACAAAATAAAGGCCATAAAAATAAAAAGGAAAGAAAACTCACTGGTCTGGTACATTAAAATGTGTGATTTGGTCTTTCCAATGCACTCCCAGCAGATCTGTCTTACAGTGTTTAATTTGGTTTTAAAATGTGCAACTGTTTAGTTTTTTGGATGAAAATTGGTTCTGTAGATGGAATGGTTGTTGTGGTTACTAACTTACATCTCATCTAACTTTCATCATTTGAACTGTGTGCCTGACCTATACTTCAAATGGTTTTATCAGTTTTACTACCAGCTGCAGAACAGGTTTGTCTGTAACAACCTTCTTTTCTTTATTCTCAATTTGACTGTAGAAGAAAAGAGAGCATCATGTGTGAAAACCCAGAGTATTTATCTCCCTTTTCTTTGAAGACAAGAGCCACAAATTACTTAACTGTCAGTAGAACTGAATGAAAAAAAATCAAATTCTATTAGTGTACAGTGCTCTCACCGGAACAGAGAAGCTGAAAAATAAATTTGCTAAATGACATAAATAACAGCCCAATTTTGAAAGGGTCCTGAATATCACTGGGGACATTTTAACTGCCAAAATAGTGACAAAATTCAGTAACAGGTCAAAGAGAGAACTTCATATCTCACAAGAAAATTCTACTTATATCAGTTTCTCAGTAACAGAGTGCTTAGGAAATAAAAAATGTATGGTATTTACTGCACATTCTTCACTTACTGAGGCATGGAGTGAAAAATAATTTTATACTGACCTGGAGATGATTGGGGGGATTCCCTTCTGAAGTTAATAAAACTGGATTATGACTCACTGTGTCTCACACACATTATATTATCTCATACTTCATTAAAAAGCCACTAGTCCTTTTCCTCAATATCCAATAGAATAGCTTTCTTCAGGGGTTCCTATGTCTAGAGCAGTAGTGGGTCACAGTACAATTCTAATTATCTATCTGATTTTTTTTGTGTATGAAAAAGTGTTGTAAGTAGACATAGTCACATATCCAGAGTTTAAAAAGAGGCAAGTGGTTATCTGTTGGTAAACTTCAGTGCCATATGGTAAGCTGCAAGCTCATCTTCCTTGGAGTTCAGGATTTTGAACATCCAGCTCCAAACATTTATTTCAAGTTTGTTGTAAGGCAATACTGTAATCTTTCCAGCTTTCATTATGTATAGAATTTCCTCCTCTGAATTTCACACTCCCAGAGTTCATGGATGAGTTCAGGCCTGTGCTGAAGCATTCTCAGTCATTTGCTATAGTTCTTATGTTGGGATTTTTGTTTTGTTTTGGTTTTTTTTTCCCCAAACGTACTGATATATAGGAGTAGTTTTATTGTCACCTGATTTAAGATGACAGCTATACCTGATTTGAGCTAAGAATCCAGGTCCTACAGCAACGTATTCCTCAGTAATAGGTTGGATCTGCTCAGATATAGCAATGAATGCTTTCTTGGAAATGCCCTTGGTGCTCTGTTCTGGTGTCTTTATAGAAAGGTGAGACTGTCAGAGCATAGTGTAACAAAGTATCGTGGCTCGGACCTTAACAGATCTGCAAGTGCATCTGGGGTTTATCTCACTGGTTAGCTCCAATGAAATAAACAACCAAGTAAACAACCAACCAAGAGGTCATATAGACAAACAGCTACATATTGATTGCATACACATATAAGAAGCATCATTCCTTATGATTGTATATGAATGCAAGATATATATTTATAGATCTGTAGTCTGGTAATGGAGGGTTATAGATCCCCAGAACATTCCCTTAGTACTAGAATATGTGTTAGCTCCTCACAGGAGTATGTGAGTAATAGCCTCATGCTGCTCTGAGTCATAGCAGGAAACTTCATCAAAACAGAAGACTGTCAGGGTGCTTTTTACTGTGTACCTTGTCATCCTACCTTGTAACTGTCTTGTGGCAAAGCTGGTTTGTGAATGGGTGCGTTTTGCTTGTACCCTAAGCGATAGGAAATAGCTTAAGAAGAATCTTCCAGAATAGCTGGCTGATTTTCAGTTGATCATAAACATAACATCAACTGATACTACCCATTCCCACGCAAAAATAGCAAGACAAAAGAGTCCAATTGTATTTCTCTGTGCTTTGCTGTTGTGGGATACTTTTTTGTTGAATTGTTTCAGGAAACCCCAAGGGGAGATTTGTCAAACTGCCATTTAGGGAGTGTAGCCAGATGGACTTTGAATGTTCTGCTTTTCATTTTGCAGAATTTTTGAAGTCACCAAATCAGATTTTTTAACAAGTATTATTTATGGCCAACACATGACAAAAAAAAAAAAAGACTTATGTTATTTGAGTTTGTAGTGGAAAGCATCTTCAGAAGACAAAGGATCTAACATTCTTTTGTCTCATGCTTAGATCAGTGACTAGCTAGGTAATTACTTGAAGTCTTAATTCATGCCAAACACTCTCAATGCCAAAAAGAATCAGAGATTTGTCTTTGGTTGCATTAATTGACTCAGCTCAAGAATGATTTTCACAGACCTGGCCATCTTAAATATTCAGAACTCTCACATCCTGGTTTACTAACCTGGGATATTATAGCCACTGAATTCTTAATAGTTTACTTTAAAGGCTTTGGGGGAGGAGAAAAGAGCTGCAATTATTTTTTCTTTTCCTTAGCCCACATGATGTTCCTGTAAGGGTTTCACATGGCAGATGGTACATGGAAAAAATACTGCAAAAGAATATAATCTGGAATATCCCTGAGAAGTTCCATTTCTTTTTATCCTATTTCAACTCCTATGGTGATTATAATCAATGTGTCAGGCACTATCCCTGTTTTTCTCAATTATAAACCAGTCACAAAGTCAGAGGCCAGACTAATCACAGTGGAAGAAAAGAGATTTGAGGAGGTATTTATGAACTTTGCAAAGTTTCTGCTTGTGTGTCTGACTCATTTACTTTCTGCATTTTCTACAGATTTCTATGAGAACCTTTTCTTTATAGTGTCTTGCTATTGAGCTTTTTGCTTACAGGCTTAGTGTTATGTAAATGCACTGTGAACTCCTTTCACACATTTCTTCAGAAAAAAAATAGTTCATTATAGTAGTTTGTTTCAGATGGTCATCACCATGCATATTTTTGAATTCTAATACAGCAAAACAGACATATTTGTTAACAAGACCCTTGTATTCTCTATAAAGTAGCCTTCAGTACTGTGCAAAAGGAAGAGAGACTACTGGGAGGGAACTGAGAGGGTTGATAATTAAATGGGTGTGCAGAATTCTGTGGCTGTGGATTGATGATAGAAATGGGTCAGTGGCTTCCTGATTTTGGTCAGAAAGCCTCTCTGATTTTCTCTCTTCCCTGTGCTTTCCTCTCCAGAAAGCAGCAGTACAGCTATTTTGTTGTGCCACCTGAGAAGTGGCTGAGGAAACTGATCCTGCTTTAGAAACACATAAATAATAAAATAAGTGCAATAGGCCTCAACATCCTCTTGCCAGCCAAAATAATTCATTATATGGTTCCACAAACAAATATTCTTTTATTCTGGCACCAGCAGTGCACTGAGGTAGTAGGCACAAATAAATGGTTGGAGACAGGAGCACCTAAAACTGCTTTTGATGCCAAGGGCATCTTAACATGAAAACAGAGGCTTAGAATAATATTAGGAACAAAAATATTTATACTCTCTCCAGGGAGCTGGGTCTGTTTTCTCTTGTGTTTGGGTAATGTAAATTTAAAAATAGAGAAATATATGAAACCCTCAATGATTGTGTCCATTTCCTACTAATGAGAGAGCAAACACAATTTCGTCACAATTCTTGTAGATTGGAGGCTTGAATCGTGAAGTTTTGTTTTTTTTTTTTACTTCAGACAATGTATTTTAGGGCTTTTTTTTTTGAATAGTTAAAGACTGAAGTAACTATCTGTTTTTTAAGACCTTTGTGCTTTGCACCCATTCCAAGGTGACCACTGGTCATATAAGAACTGTAAAGCAAGAGGAAGTGAACGTAACTTCTTGAAAATAAAATTGTTTTCTATAAAAAGATTGGAGTATCTGATTTTTGTGACACTCCGTATTGCACATTTTTGGCACCTGCTGTGAGAGTAGAGTAAGACCTTTTATTAGATACTATAATCTCTCAGAAGTCACAATATTATCAAATCTGACCGGATTCTCTAAAAAAATATATACTTATTTGGGTTTTGCAGGTAGTTTTCTTATGGAAGATTTACTGCTTGCCAGCCTAGATGCTTTAGGGATTCAATATATTTTCCTCAGAGATACCAATTTAATCCACAGATGTTCATACTCAAACTACATAAAAGGAGCATTATTGACCAGTCAAAGGAATAAAATCATGTCTTCTTTCTTCGTATATTCCACAAGGAAAGAAATGAGCTTCAAATAAAATGCTAAGTCATGCTTTGTAGAAATGCTGCTCTGTCTTGCTGTCTTTCACCTTGTGAAGGCTTCAGAAAGGGACAGAGGGTGAATACACTCAATACTTAAAATGAAACTGAATTTTCTCATCCGCATTGTGAGACTGAGTCCTCATTCAGAATTCATCCTTTCTGGCCATATTCCTGGATTCATGAGCTCTTATTATTACCTCTGGTTTCCAGCATGTCTCTTGTGAGGGCCAACTATGACCTCTTTTATTCATATGAGCCAGCAGTAGCTCATGGGAAAATGTTTTTGTCATTTCAGTGTAGACTTTAGAGCATGAGATTAACAGAAGAAACTTCTACAGTTCCTTTTTACTAAGATTTTTTACTCAAAATTTCATATGAAAGCACAGCTAAATTCCCAATTTAAAATCCATAAAGAGTAAATGAAGACATATAGAATTAATATAATGTATTAATGTATTAGAAATGGTGAAATGAAGACCAGAAATAGCAAAGTAAATGGATACTGTTTTTTTTCTGAAATATGCTTTATGTAATAGCCATACTGTCTTGTCAACGCAGTGTCCAATGAAATTAGTAGAAGACAGCTATATTAGTAGCAGTAAAGCACTGGGGCAAATTCAGAGTGATACTTCTTTCCTCAAGTTCTTATATTCCATGTTTTCTGACCTAAGGAATTAATTAATAGTGTCATAAGTACTACTTGCTGGTGAGCATTTCCCCTCTGAATTTGTCTACATTGTCATCTGCTACAGCTAAAGTAATAAGTTCCACAAGATTATTTTTATGGATATGAAGAATACTTCCTTTACCATTTTATTTACTGAAAAAATAGTTTCCTCTGATACCCCTAATTTTTTGCATCATGAAACAGTAAGCACTTATTCCCCATCCATCTTTACCGTGCCAGTCATGATTTTATGTGCTTGCACAATCTCTCTCCTCAGGCATGGCTTTTCCAGACTGAGGCATTTCCATTATTTTGGTCTATCCCATTACAGAATCTGTTATATTCTTTTAATAACTATTCTTTCCATATCTCTTCTGAGAAGCAGTAGCCCTTGTTCCAAAAGCTACGTTGACATTTCACAATTTTATGATGCTTATCTCTTTCCTATTCACTTTGTTCTTTGTTTTGTTTTTGACTAGTTTGAGTGGTATTACAGCCAGGCTTACTGCTCTGTATTTCCACAGTTCATATCCAATCTCTTGGAAGAACGCTTTTTTTGGTCACATTTCCTACTTATTGAAGTAGTGATGGGGCCAGTTTAAAGGCTAATTCATTCACTTTACTTATTCTTTGGAGATTTTGCATTTGGGTTGTTCAGCTCTTGTATGACTGCTGTTGTGTTGTAGTAATCTTTTATTATTAATTTTATCGATTATTTTCCAAAGCCTCTTTTACTAATGCTTTCACTGAGACAGCCACTTATTTGATGCCAGGAAAAACCCAACCAAAACCAAAACAGTGGTTTGGATGTCACTCAAGCTCCTTGGTAGATTGATGCAAAGAATTAGTTTAATTGCTTGTTTTATTTTTTCTCTTACAGCCTTATGTTCTTTGAACATTTCTTTTACATGCTGATAATCTTTTGGCCCTGCAGGCCTCCTGGCACTGGATATTCTTTTTTTTCAAGGTTTTTATGTCTCAAAATGTTCTTTGGCCTGACTTAAATTTTACATTTAACTTGTGAAAATTTATGCTCATGTCTGTTTTCTTCAGCTGGACACAGCTTTCACTTTTTAAAGAATGCTTTTAAAAAATTATTTCTGCCAGTTTCTGATTGTTAAAAAGCCAGCTTTCTTTTGGTCCTTTTCAGATGTGTCATATATATTCAAACTTGTGTTTACATTAGTGTTTTGAAAATGTAAAACTTGCTTTAAAAGACTTTAAACTGCTCCATTTAATTTCAGTTTACTAACTTAAATACTTATATATAGTTGATCTCTTTGAAGTGAATGTTACTGAGTGAATGTTTTAATTTATTAAGCTTAATTATCTTGTTTCTTCTCTAAAGCACCATAGTATCACCTCCTATGTATATTTTTATATCTATACCAGAATGTATTCAACTAATTATTTTAATGCAATTTCCAAGTTGCCTAACATGCCAGTGTCCTCATTTGTAATTACTTAATTAATTTGAATTACTTTTTAATGCCTAGCTGCTATCTGTACTGTGTATCTTTTCTTACGACCTATTACTTCAGAGCTGTCATGTTGAAAATCTGTTTCCTTAAAAAAAAAAGTCAATATTATTTTTAGAAAGAAGAGGTTGTTGCTTGTGTAAATGTGCATCCTTTTCCCTTTCCACCGAGACACTGAAAACTCATCAGAGATCACTGTTGCATTATCTCCTTTTCAGATAACTTGTGATACTCTTTGCTCACAGAAGGAGTTAAAGTGCCTTAAAATCCAAACAGATTCACTGTCCTTTTCCATCTCTTTTTTTGCATTGTACTGGAGACCTAGATCCCACATCTGTGTTTCTAGTTTTACTTCTATTACTGTTAATGCACCCTTAAATACAAATTCCTGTTCAAAGGAAGTGCAGACTGAATACATATAAATTTCCTGACCTGGTCACACAAAGATCTAAGGGAGAAACCTAGTTTCTGGTTACTTCAATAGCATTGAGCTTAAGCTGAGACTATAGCAAACAGGAGTTTTAAGGAAGATGTGAGACTAACAGTATAACTCCACAAGCATGACTTCCTCTTTTCAGATGTGGACATAGAAAGGGCAAGGGATCTTTGAAAAATAAATATATATGAACACTAATAAAATAATTTACTACTAAATAAACCTGCAAATACATGCTTAGTTTCTGAATTGTTTCACAGAATGCCAGAGGAAGCTCTGACACATTTTTGGCATTTAATCTTCCTCCTTTACATCCTGTGAAAATCAGTAACATTTGCTAGCCAAGTCAAGTAGTCTACACCACTCTTGCTGTACTTTCTGTATCTCATAAACAGCCAAAACTCACAACATTTGGTTAACAGACAAATCTGTTATGTAGACAGTAGCAGGTTACCTGTAATGTATCTTGACTTGTTTGCTAAAAATAGTCTTGATTGCGATGAATTTTGTTGTAAGAATACATATTTATATATCTTCCTGTTTAATTCCAGTGAACTTATCAAAAGGTAACATTTTGCCTTTATTAGCTGAGAGAAACTATATATAACATCTCTTATACTTTGGAACAGTTGTGATATTTGTTCCTTTTTTTTTTTTTTTTTTTATTTTTCCCAAGTAAGAGTTTGTCATTTCTAATCACACCAATATTTTTCGGGTTGATATGGTCAATAGAAATTTGTGACTGGTCACTCATGCTTGTCCTTAACTTTAGCTACTAGTAATGAGAACTTTCTCAATCAATTCACAAACTGCAGTTTTGCTGATGCTGCTGATTTAGTGCTATGGACTTCTGCCAACGTTAAGCTTGTGAAGCCCTGAGCTAATTGACTTTTTCCAATTTCACAATTGAAGTAATATTGTGCCAAATTTCTTGGAACATAATTTTATAGAAATTCCTGCACAAAATTGACCCATATGAATTGTTTGCCATCTGTTAATAAAACCAGAGCAAACAAACCGCAAACCAGAAATAAAAGAAATTTACAATATCCTTCATGCAGAAGTTGACAAGTTGGTGTGCAAGAACGTCATAGAAGCTTACATTCAGAATCACATTTTTAATGACACTTCTTTAACAAAGGGAGAAGAATCTGTAGTAATAGTTATAGAAAAAACTATGCTAGTGTATGCTGGCTACTGCATACCTTTTCCTATCTCCTCACCAAATCAAATATGTCCTGGGTTGTTGTTTCATGGAAGGCGTTCTACATGTTCACAATGATTGCAGTGGGTAGAGCAAAGTTTTACGAACAATACTCATAACTGGAACAAAAATAGAGAATGCGAAGGTTTAATATTTTATCTGGCAGAATCATAGATGCCAGTTTTTGAGGGTTTTTAAATTTAAGTGGTATAGTCTGCTAGACTTCGCAACACAGGCAGGCTTAAGATCTTCAATGCGCCATAATAACATTTACAGTACAGTGACAACAGCAAAAATGAGAATCAGATTATTTGCTTTGTTTTCCTATAAAAAATATCCCATCGATCCATTTTTACTTTTCCCCTTTTCCTTTGATATTTCTTTTATGTTTCCAATAAGCACTTACCACTATTTTTCTTCTGATTTAACAGGAGATTTTCAAATGTGCCTTGCATCAGATTGCAGCAATTCAGCACTACGTATTTGTATACACTTGAGTTTGTAGATTAATGTAAAAACTATTACTGTAGCATGTTTTTAAAGGCTAGGTTGGGAATTATTCTAAACAATGAAAAAATAGCATTTCAGCTCTGGTTTCTGCAGTGAAATGCCAAATTTTAGAGTTAGTTTCATTGGCTTTCCTTTGAGGGGCTTAGATGGCTCAGACTGGGTTCCAAAATATGCTGGCTCAGGAGTAGTCATAAGGGCTCAGAATACAAAATTGTAGCAAAAGGATACTCCTTCTTTCTCAGTTGAAGGGTTATTCAGAAACATAGCTTAATAATTTCTAGTTGGAGAAAACACTTATCCTTTTAAAACGAAAATCGGCATTTTCTCTTAAAAAAAATAGTCTATAGCTACCTTTTCTTTTATAATATCCTAAAGAAGACATTTATTTGAAGATCCAGACATGGATCCCCTGTATCATAGGTGTGCTAAAGTCTACATAAGAAAATGCAAAGATGGGAAAGAGTAGTTCCTATATTTTGCTCTTGCTTAGTTTTACGCAAGGAAATGGTATAGTTCTGTTCGTAGAGTTGTTGCATTTTGGAAACTGGAATGGGCCGTGAGAGCTCATCTTGCCCATGTCCAGTAACTCCATAGGATCAAGCATTCCAAAGAATTCTCTGATGTTTCTCCATCTTGTTTAGTAAAAGTCTTTTAGTCACTGTATTTTAGTACTTTATGATCAGGTTCATTGTTTTAGGACTGAGAGGCTTACAGATTTTTTTTGTTTGTTATCGTGTGGTGTTACCTTTTATGTGCTGTGCCTTCCAGCTTGTTTCTAAAAGATGTCTGAATAGATTTGTAAAGACAAGGCAGTGTCAGAAAGGATATTTTAATTTTTGAAGTCAGAAAAATTTATAAACAAAGTCATTTACCTACAGGAAAGTCCTAAAGGGTTGTAACTGACTTTCAGTTGAGAAAGCACAGTATGTGCAACGGTGCTCCTCAGCAACTTTAAGAAGGGAGGCTGGTCAGTGTAGAAATATACTTCTGTATGTTTGCATTCTGTCTCTTTGATGTCATTGCCTTCAGTCTTGTCAAATTTTGCAAAAGGTAACATTTAGCACGAGAAGGCATTTGAAGAAAAGATAAATGACTGCAGAAAATGGGATGTTGTTACTTTTGAATGGTCATTGACAGAAAACTCAGCCACCATTTTTGTCATAATTTATGTTACAAATCTTGAGCAAACACAAAGCCTGAAGTTTTCAGTTTGTTTTAATGTCCCTTCAAGACTTTCACCAAGAGCAGAAAAGTCACTGCTTGGGCATTGACCCAGTTTATAAATATAAAGTACGTTATGGCTCATAAGAATAAAAAGTGCATCTAGCTCAGGCATTTTTCTCTGTCAGTGCCCATAAACTGATGTGCAGTGAACAGTAAAAGCAACAAAAATTTATATGCTTTTCACAACTGGAGTCCCAACCTCCAGTGGTTTCTCACCCATGAGCTTTCCTAAGTCTTCCATGCTTTCTCTGCTTGGTAATTTTTAACAGATCCCTCCTCCAGTGCCTGTCCAGCCTTCCCTTGAATCCACTGCTACATTTGCATCTGCAATACTCTTTGGCAAAAATATATCCATGGCTTCCTACCCATTGCCAAATAAACACCTGCTGTGGCTGGTTTGAATGTGACTCTTGCTGTCTTCGTTTCCTGCCCTCAGTTCCTCTATTGGAAGAGTTGGTTAATAGTTTTCCCCCAGCTCTCTTACACTATATTGCTTTTCGATCTCGGAGATCTGGACTTTATTGTCCTACTCTTTTTGGCCACGCCATCCCTTCTCAAGGCTGAAGAGGCCTTGTTGCTCCTCTGACAGGAGCCGTTTCATACCTTTGTGATAGCTCCTGGTTCTTCTCTGACCCTTCCTATCTCCCTCTTGGAGAAGAATGGAAGATGAGATAAGCTCAGGTGTGGGTGAACCGTCATCTCAGTGGCACAAAAATGGTCTCCATTTTTCTCTGTTGCTTTTGTGATCATCCTTAGCACTTGATTTGCCCTTCTGAGCACTGAACAGATGTTTTTAGGGAACTCTCTATACTGATGCTGAGGCTTAAAGCCCTTCTCTTCCTAAAATAGATGACTTCTGTTAAATGATGTGTTTCCATGCTGAAATCTGGGATATTATTGGCAATGAAACATTCCCAGTATTACTGACATACCAGTGCCTGGTTGCTCAGAAGTGCTTGGTGTGCATTCTCCCAGCCTACTCTCATCCCAGCATATCATCACTAATTTGCCTCACTGCTTGCCACGTTCTGAGGCCTAAGGGGATGTGATGAGCAGTACTGAACCCAGTGAGGGCTCTCAACAGAGCCTTTCTGCTGACCCTTCTCCATCACAAGGACTGAATGTGTGCTCCCACCCCTGTTTCCCATCTTTTACTCAGTTGTTTATCCATTCTATGATATTCCTTACATCAGGGCTGCCCTGTTTCCTTAATAGCCAGCATCAAAAGTCTTTTGGAAACCCAAATATGTATTAAAAATTTGTTTAATACGGACAATTATACTTAGATAAATTGCCCTCATATTTTAGCTTATATGTTATCTTCTGCCTGTGTCATACTGTGTAGTATCAGTATATGCTTTCTCGTCGTGCACCATTTCTTCTGAAATACAACTTCATTAGAGGGACATTAAAATGCATTAATGACGTGAGCTATATTCTTATATCAAAGTTCAAACTTCTTATCTCAATTTGAACTGGAAAAAAATTGCAGAACATAAAACTTTACATTTCAGATAAATCTTTCTATTCTTTTTTAAAAAATTGGGTTGCTACTTTCATCCTCTAAGATCAAGGAACTAAATATGTGTTCAGTATAAATTTTGTGCCCTCCTAACTGAAAGATCTTTATCCGTTGCATGAGAAATTAATGCAAAATCAGTGTCTCAGGTAAAGATTGTAACCATAAATCTATGGGTTATATAGATAGATATTCATATTTTCTCTAAATGAGTATATAATGAACTAATATTCTTCTGTGAGAGATGTAAGTGATTGAGAGGGAGTTTGCTTCTGTTAAACAATAGCAATATTGCTAAAAATTATTTTAAAAATTTCAGTGGTGATACATGTATGTAGTTTCTGATGATGTATTAACTTACTTTCATTAAGCTGTTCTTTCAAAACTCAGAGTGTTTAAATTTAGCCTCCCAGCTTTTGGAGCATCCAGATTTACTAATGAAAGTCTTGCTTGGTCCATAGTAAATTAGCTATAGTTAAAAGCTGAAACAATTTAAAAATAAAAAAGTCCTTGATGTCACTACTGAAAATAGATGTACATTGAACGTTGTTGAGGACTTGAGATGCAGAATGGATAACCTCACCTGAAGAAAATATGGAGGAATGAGTCACTTGGCTTTTCACTCTTGGAATTCAGGACATTTCTTCCTTGTCAGCTCAGAAATTAGTTCAGTAAATATTGCAACAGTTTTCTTAAGTCAAATCCTCAAAGAATGAATTTGTCTTTGTGGAAGTGTTTGCATGATCAGGGTCTGGAATAGCAAAAAGAAGATAGAAAGCCATTCTACAGATAGAGGAAACAATAATAGAATAAGATACCAGGGAGATGGCGCCAAAAATAGGTGTTTATATATTGGTCAGTTGTGTACTCTATTCTTCAAATAAAAAAATGTATGTTTTTTTTCACCCCAAACCGAAATTATTTAGATAAGAGAAATGCTATACAGAAATGTACATATTCAGTCAGCTAATTATTGTTATATAAAATCTATTAAAAATTTCCTGCCCTTCTGAATTTGCTTTTGCAATTCAAAATTCAAATTAGGGCTCTGATGCCTACATATTAGAATATATTTTATATGTAAATAGAGTAATTGCAACAGACTACTCTAAAGACAGGAATTTTGTCCCTATTTGTGTTGTTCAGTGAAGCATAAGCAGCAGAAATCATGCTCTCAAGAAAGATAAAAAGAGTAAAATCCTGCGTACCTTTAAAATAATTGGCTTTGTATTTGTGCATGCACAGCAGGCAAGGACTTAATGAAAACTTTAAAATCCTTCATTCATACAGCCTCATGGAGTGTAAACAACCAGGTAGAAGACTTTGATAGACTGCCTCATTATAGAGGTGCCTGTGCCATTTAATCACAAAGCAAACAGCAAACCAGTGGCCTCTTAGAATGTAGAATGTAATTTTTCTATTTGAAAACTATTTTGCACAAGCCAAACTCAATTGCTTAAAAAAAAAATGAGACACCTATTCCAACCTACTTACATTGACTCACACACATTTTCCTTACAGCTTCGGACGGATATGCCTGGTTGATATTCAGAGCTGTCAAAATATTAACACTAAGTTTATTTATAAAATACTAATTAGCTTTGATTATGAAAATTCTTCATAATTTCTCTATACCCTTTAATTTTATCATAATTGGCATTAATAAAACCTGCCTCTCATGCGGCTTTTGTGATTTCTTTGTAATTTTTGTAGAATTCTGATACAGGCCAAAATCCAGGTAAAAATGTTAGAATTGGAAGCAATTTAAAATCCTATATTAAAAGTTATTTGATTTTAAATTTTTTATAAACTGGTTTTTCATCAGCGTTTTGAGAATAAGTATGTTTGAAGATGTTAGTCAAATCCACTGTGCCATGCTGTCATATCACAGACTTAAATTTTTTCCTTTTAATCTTTATTTAAAAGTACCTAGTTAATAGCAATATTTGGATATTTGCCAACTACTAAATAATTTGTGTTTTCTTAATCATGAATGCACTCTATCCTAATTATAACACTTAAATTCCATCTTGACAGTATAATTAAACTTTAAGAAAATATGTAATTAAATCTTTCCTGATGGAATTCAATTTATAATTGTCCCAGTTTAGCACCAGTCAGCAACTAAGCCACACACAACTGTTTGCACACTCCCCACAGTGGGACGAGGAAGACAATCAGAAGGGTAAAAGGGAGGAAACTCATAGGTTGAGATAGAGACACTTTAAAAGGCAAAGGAAAAACTGTGCGCACAAGCAAAGCAAAAGAAGGAATTCATTCACCACTTCCCGTGGGCAGGCAGGTGTTCAGCCATCTCCAGGAAAGCAGGGCCCTGTGACGCATATTGGTGACTTGGGAAGACAAACGCCATCGCTCCAAATGTCCCCCCTGCCTCCTTCTTTCCCCAGCTCTGTATGTTGAGCGTGGCACCATATGGCGTGGAACGTCCCTTTGGTCAGTTGGGGTCAGCTGTCGTGGCTGTGCGTCCGCTCCCCGCTCCATGTGCACCCCCAGCCGCCTTGTTGGCGGTGTGGTGTGAGAAGCAGAAAAGGCCTTAGTAGGCCTGTGTAAATGCTGTGTAAACACTGCTCAGCAGTATGGAAAACATCCCTTTGTTGTGAGCACTGTTTGCAGCACAAATCCAAAACACAACCCCATAGTAGCCATTGTGAAGAAAATTAACTATATCCCAGTCAAAACCAGCACAGTAATATAATACTCAGCAAATAGAACCTCTCATTGAGTTATGCACAATTTTGTTAGAAGTATAAATGAGTTATCTTTCACCTTTTTTTTTTTTAAGAAGGATGTAAATACTGGGCTACAAAGACTACAAAGCTTGTTAAGCATAAATAATTTTGTACAAATGTACACAGTTCTTCAGACCAAGAGTGAAATTCTGTCCTGCGAAGAGCTTTAACAGAAGTCTGTGCAAAGACTTATATCCCAAATAGCTTGTCAAAGTGAGACTGAAGAGTCTTGTTTAACAGAATGAACTGTCAGCTTTCTGCACAGAGCTGGATTCTGCCCTACAGTTACAGCAGGTTGAAACATGAACTATTTCAGCCATGACATTTTCTTGCATTTAGGTGAATGTTTGAATCAGCAGATATTTATACAGCTATAGCTGCTTTTTACAGTCAGTCTCACTGAAGGTAAATGGAGCCTGGTTATGTCTGTCAAGAGATTCTGTATGCAAATATATGTATATCAGAAAGATGAGGTGGCTAGATGGACTGAGGGATGGTATCGACAGGGACTTTCTGTATAGCTACCCAATTTCCATTGTCTGAAGGCAAGTAGGAAATACAGGTACTTTTTCAGGTATTGAAACTGTTCAACGTTATTAATTTGATCTTTAATATGTTACTAACCTCAATCGTGTCAAAGGGAAGCAAAAAAATACACAGGGGAACCCTGTATGCAGTTATAGCAGGAGAAAGACTGTGAGCACAAAGTGCTCTTTTATGAGATAACCTTTCTGCTGTAAAGGTGACGTGAAATATGCAGAAGCTACTGCAAATCAGAGCAAATCAAACTGCTAGAGCAATCAGGTTGCCATCTCTGCTTTTCATTTTGACTAATTAGATACTTAGCTAAAAGCCTCTGCAATTTACATAGTTGTTTTTCCTTTATATTATCTTTAATTTGCTGTTTCTTTAAAAAATATGATCAGTAAATTATAAATTCTATGTATTCTTCTATAAAGCTCATCTATTGTGAATAGATACTCAGTATTTTTGTTTCATCTGTACCTAAGATTCATAGGACAGAATAAATCATTTCAGATTCAGTAAATCAGCAGCTGGTTTGCTGTATTTTACTGTGTACTTTTTTTTTCATTATTATTATGTGTGGGGTTTATTACATGTACAATATACGTAGGAAACCTGTGCCAGTTTCTGGACTGGACTCTCATAGAACTTAGCACAGTGGCTCTTTGTCCTATCCTGAAAAATCTGCATTTTTCAGATTTCACTGAAGAGATATGTGGTTTGTGTCATGATAAAGGAGAGTCTTAATAGTTGTCATTTATCATCCAAGGAGGAACATGGACCCCAAGAAAAAGGTGATTCTCATTAATGCTTCAGACAAATGAAGTTTGTCTTTCCTTTCCTTTTCTTTAGGAAAGCAAATTCACAAGCTCTGTGGACTAAAATTCTTAGAGGGTCAACCTTTCTTATAGGGTTTCAGTATATCTATGCCTACAAACAGTAATGTCTTGATCGTGTTCTTCTGGAATAAATGGCAGGTTTTCCATTGATTTAAATGCAGATCATATAGAAAAAAAAAGGACATCCTTATGCAAGAGACCAAAGGAAAACTACTGATGTTTAAAAACTATATGAAAACTCAAGAAAAGCTTCAATTTTAGTATTTGAAATAAAAAAAAAGAAGTTTCAAATCCGGCTGATTTTGTTTGTGTTGCCTTTATAGAAGAGCACTGGAATTAAGTGTCTACAATGAGACATTTATGGAAATGACAGATACAACAATTAGAGACCAGATGGAAGGTTTCTCCAAATATTACGTTTAAAGAAATACAATTATTATATCAGAAATTAAAGAATGTAAATTGATGTTTTTGATTAACAATTTGAACTTAAAATAAATATTTTATTTTGTCTTTATTAGAAGTGGAAATAAATATTTTTTTTTTTTCCTTTCCTAGACTTCCTTTCAAAATTCATACCCCATGATGCAAAGTTTAGTTTCACCTGTAGATACATGTTTTCATGGGAGTCACATAATGGGCAATGTAAGATTCTGGCCTATGGAGAAAATGGTAGCAGCCCAAAATACAACTTAAATGAGGTAGAAACAACTCATCACCACTGGGAATTAATTCTATANAGGCAGAAGCAACTCATCACCACTGGGAATTAATTCTATATCTGTATGTTTGGAAAGTGAGAGATTTCCAGTCATTTACTTCAAAACTGTCTTTTTGTAAGTTTAAAAAACTCCTTATTTCATCTGCTCTGTAACTTAAACAAATATTAAAATACTTTTGCTTTCACTAGATCAGATTTCCTGAAAAGCTTTACAGCACCTAACATGGGACTCATAGAAAGTGAAGTACATGGCAAATACGCATTATCCTTTTAATTTCATACTTAATGTTACTGTAATTCAGATACAATATTAACACAGTGCTTTTATGAGGTAATTATTCTGTCACTTTGTTAGTTTGCTCTTTACATGAGTTAGTGCTTATTTCACAAAGCAAAGCTATATCCAAGATAACTGAGATGACCAAAGGAATCAGGCCTGTTCACCCAAAGGTTAATAATGAGAGACCTGGATAATTTAATTCGTAACTCCCTTTGTTACTCTCTTTGTTACTCTCTTCCTGGTTACAGTGGTTGCCTGCACAGCTGCTCTAGGGGTCATAGCAACAGTAATAATTCATTGTACACACCAAAAGGGTTCTCTCAGAGTACAGCCATGCTAATTATAGTAACTATATTTTAACTATTAAAATCCTCCTTTAAGACGAGGAAATGTAAGTTTTCAGAGTTAAAAAATGGTATTGCCATTTTACTTGCTTGGGGGTTCAAGATCTAATGAAATTAGAGATTTAAAGTCTTATGCAAGGATGTAATCATTCATATCCAGTGATTTGGCAGAAGCACAGTAAGGGTAGAGGTAATACCAATTCCACCATCCTGTCTTCTCAAAGTGTGGCTTCTGTAGTCTGCTCATACCAAATTACATAAATATCTTTGTTGTACTTTTTAAATCTTCTGGATCTTTGCTGACATTGCTTAAAGGTGTGCTGATTACTATCAGTTGTTGTAGTACTGGACACCTGTGAGCTTGGAACTGGGCAAAGACAACCAATTTATTTTAGGTAGGACACTGAACAGGCAGCAGATGGTAATAAGCTTCAGTCAACACCAAGCTGGGGAGGATTCACACCACCAAGCTAGATGTGGTAAACTCAAAATCCCTTGACTAATCCCATGAGCCAGCCATTCTCCCTAATTGTGTCTTTCCATAAGAAGATGTACTTTACATGTTCCAGTCTCAGCTGAATGAACAAACATGATTTAATGTACTGACTGTAGGATTTTACTAATCTATTTATTAGTTCCCCTTTCAAGGGAAGTTATAATGATGTGTTTTCACTTAAAGCAATTACAATGTATTTTTAACAGGGGAAATTACTTAGATTATAATTACAGAGCATTATGCTGTACTTTTAATGATTTTACTCTTTAGAAAAATGAACAGTGAGAATCCTTTTGCATAAAGTTATTACCTTGCTCTTACAATCTAATACTGACTTCCTTGTCAGGCTGTTGGGTCACCACAGCTGTTAGATCATGGGCTTCTTTCTTAGACTAAAACAAAAGCTAAAAAATAAATAAATATTTACAATTGCATTTATAGCAACTGAAATATTTGAATCTTTGTATAGTTTTGAGGCAAAACCCAAACTACTTGTGTGAAGATTTTACTGCTGTTTCTTATATTTATAGTTCTCAATGTTGAATGTCTAAACTAGAAAGTAAAATCTAGTGCTATAGCAGCAACAATTCTATGAAACAGTAAAAGCAAGCATGCCTTGTCCTATGTGTTCAACAGATAAGGACGATAAAATGAAAGGTAGAACAAATGCAATTCCACTCCATAAAGCAAAGGAAAAAAAGGGCCAGGAGGAATTGGTTTACAGTCTCATGAGAAAAGTGGACAATCACAAAATGGTAGATATGGAGCATGGCAGGTAAATCTTCAGCCTTGTGCATCCACTGGTTTACATGGAGGCATTTTTGCGATGGAGGGAGTGTCACGTGCTATGGGCTCTGTATCAGTATGAAAAGAAAATTTCATCCCTCTTCTTCTTGGCTACTGTGTAGACTCTTTTATAAGAAGGCTATTTGGCTGAGCAGTTTTTGCAATGTTTTTCTTAAAATACATTAAGGAAGTGAGGCACATTTTCCTAACCTTGAGTCTTTCAGCTGGTATAGAAATTACTAAAGAGAAATCTCACATTAGTGAGGTTATTTCAGTAAATCCTCTGTACAGAGACCTAAGTGAGGGAGAAATGAACTATTATTCTTCTCTTTCATTCTCCTAAGTTACCTCTCATCATCTAGGTCCCCTTGTGTTGAAGGCACTTTTCTAAAAACAAGCAAGTAAAAAGCAGAAATGGTACTGTGTTGTAAAAGTGAGACAGAAAACAAAAAAGTTAAAGATTATGGATTTACAGCCAAATGGTAGAAAACATTATTCCTTTAACAGTATTGCTGTTATCTCTTTGGTAAATACTTGCACTTTTTAGATATTTCACTGTGCAATGTATGTTAATAAAGGCTGCTTTGGTGAGTTGGGCAGTCTGATATGAGGGAAGTTCTGAACTCTAGGTATTTAAAGCAAGAAAGTGAGAGACTGGCTCAATGCTTTCCTAGACAGGAAGTGCATTGGAAATGAAGTGAGCTGATAAAATTTGGACCTTAAATGCACGCCTGAAATATGGGACTGAGTGCAATGAGAACAAAAGTAATGGATTGAACGACTTCATGCTGCAATGAAATTAGAAGAAATAAGAGGCTGAGAGGATGGGGTGGGACCCATCTTGTAATGCAGGGCTTTCCTTTAGTCACAGAAGTGCATTAAATCCTTTAGGTGTGGGATGGCTGTTTGTTTAAGATGAGCTGGCTAGGTGCCATTAGAACCGTTTTGTTCTGGTAAAAGTCTATCAAGACTTGACATTTTTGCTGTGAATCTCTGAAAGGGTTACAGGATTTGACAAAAAACTGATGCTGGCTCTTGGGGTATGCGGGTGGGCTGGAGTTGTAAAGATGTGAGTGGGGAAAAAGCAAAGTATGGAGGTTTGATTCAGAGCAGTTCTTTAAAAGACAGAGAAGACTCTGTGGAAGACAAAACATGTGTTCGATGTGCTATTAATTTTTCCTCCTTTTGCTTTTTACTTTCTATCACAAGGCTGCTATTGTGTAGGCAGCTTGTCAATGTACAATATATTGGAAATGCTCTGATAGGAGCAGAGTGATTAATTGGCTTGGCTGTATTGAAGGCATAACAATTTGTAGTCAAATGATTTTTTTGTCAGCATTAAGATCTCTTCTGAGAAATATACTCTATGGGGCACTCCTTTAAAAAATGTGTTTTAAAATTTCATCAGAGTTCAGATTTCTTCCTAAAAAAAGACTATATTAAGTGCTTTTTTGTTTGTTTTATCATCATCAATTATGATCTTGTTACTAATGTGGTAGCTTTCTTCCAGAGCTTTCTTGTTTGTTAACTAATAATGAAACCTATGCTGTTGTGAATTTCAATTTACTATTAGTGTTGTTTAGTAAATAAAGAATGTCAGCAGTAGGCAAAGATATTTTAAATCAACTTCAGATTTAAAACCTAGTATACATTGTATTCTTGTATCCTCTAAGAGCTTTATATTGAGTACTGATTCAGTAAAGCATATGAAGAGCACATCCTTTATTTAGATAATCTGTATTGTGATACAAATGATATAAGGAATGGGAATGAACATTAAAATCAAGTGTCTATATTCAAGTAGTCATCCATTCACTGTTTGAGATTTACTGAAACTATCTAAAGAACTTTGATCTTAATATTTATTTTAAAAAATCCCAAACAAACACTTGTTTTGTTGGTTGTTGTTTTTTTGTTGTTTAGTATTTGTGCTAATATTCTAGCTGCAGATAGAGAGTTTGATCCACTTTAAGAGGATACTTGAAACTAGCTCCGTGTTTGAATGCTGGACAAACATTCCCCCAGTCTTGCTTTTCTTTCAGCTTTCAGTAAGGGTAGAGCCATGACAGTGCTTGGGAAATTGGAGTGTTGCTATGGAAATAGATGTGATACCACCAGTTTATGCTTCATTGCCACATCCAATGCAAACATATAAATGAGGGAGAAATTTCTAGGATACTGTATCTACAGAAAGGAAAAAATAAAATACACCAAATGTTGGTATTAATTATAAGTTAATTGAGGCATTTTCAATATATCATGACATTCAGATTTATTTTTTTTCTGTAGCTGATCAGTAAAGCACTTGTCTGAATTTTGAGAGGTTCATGTTTTGTGCCTGATTCAAACTGATTGGAGACAAACCTATTTCAACCCAGGAATTAGGGTGCTCAACAGAGATGTCAAGTTACAACAGAGTTTACATAAATACTCTGTTGTCCTACTCTCTTGGTTTCATCTGGGATAGAGTTAATTTTCTTCCTAGTAGCTGGTACAATGCTGCATTTTGGATTTAGGATAAGAGTAATGTTGATAACACACTGATGTTTTGTTTGCTGCTAAGCAGTGTTTATACAGCATTTAGGCCTTCTTTGCTTCTCACCACACCCCACCAGTGAGGAAGCTGGAGGTGCACAAGAAACTGTGAGGGGACACAGCCAGGACAGCTGACCCCAGCTGACCAGAGAGATATTCCATATTCCATATATACTGAACATGGCACCATGTTCAGTATATAAACTAGGAGGAAAGCTGGCTGGGGGACACTGCTCGAGAATTGTCTGGATACTGGTTGGTGGATGGCGAGCAACTGCATTGTGCATCAGTTGTTTAGTATATTCTAACTAATTTCTCAAATTGTTGCTGTTATGGTTGTTGTTTTCTCTTCCATTTCTATCCTATTAAACTGTCATTATCTCAACCCACAAATTTAACTTTTTTTTTTTCCCAATTCCCTCCCACATCTCACTGGCAGGAGGCAGTGAGTGAACAAGCAGCTGTGTGGTGTTTAGCTACCTCCTGGATTAAACCACGACACCTGTATTTTCAGTTCCCATGAAACAGGATGACTGTTCTCTAGTAAGCTGCAAGCACAAGTCCTCTTTACTAAATTCAAGAAATTACCAAGGTCGTTGATGAAGGAACTGCCAGCAATCATGTACTTTGAAGTTTCTGCTTGGGTATCTGTGTGTGTACATGCCAGGGAAAAGGTTCTGTCAGACATTTATTTTGCTTACTTTGGAAGGATTAAGTAAAGAAATTGGGGGCAGGGGGAAGGAAAGTTTGGGGGGAGGACAGTACAGGAGGGGAGAGAAATATGGTAATTTCTGAGACTTTGACACTGCTTGTTTTGCTACAATACAGGAAATATCTGTCCTGAGGGTCTGAACAGGATCATTCATGTATGAGATGAATTATTCTTAGGGGTTGTCCTCTAGAGCCACAAGAGCTACTTCTAATACAAAATGTGTGTCTGGGTCATAGCTCTCATCTGAGTTTTCTTGAATGATAATAATGATCAGGTAATTCCTGAGGTAGCTCATTTTTTTGTGGATGGCCATCCTGGCCTTCACCCATGAAGCCAGATAAAACTGCCTCCAAACTGAGTCAGTAGCTGACCCTCTCACTAGATCACAAGTGTACTTCCTTGGACCTCTCTTTTTCTTCCACGTTTTAGTCATTGCTGCTTGAATAGGTGCAAAGTTTCAGGTCTAGAGGTGAAATCCTTGCTCATAAATGAGACAATTGAAGTGTCAACTTCAAATCACTGAGGTACAAACCACCATTTCCACTGGTAAAATTCTCTTGTTTTCAGACTTGGACCATCTGTGAGTCTTTTCTGCAGAGTAAATGTTAATTATTTAATTCTATCTAAAAAATGCTTCTTCAGTGACACAAGATAAAAATTTAGTTCTCGTTTCCTTCTAGTTCTCAGAAATCAAATGAGTTTGTCCAGTTTGTATTTAGCTGTGAACAGTTGCTTCCCTGCAGTGTGATGGATATTTATATGTGATGGATATTTATGTAAGAGAAAAGAAGTAGGGTAATATGAAAAGAAGGATAGCGAATCTCTCTTTGTTTAAATATTTACCACTATCATATTTTCTTAAAAGAACCTACTAATGGGAATTGAAAATGGAAAATTCTTTTAAACTTTTTTGTGCTTCTGGTCTATCTGACTACATGTCAATAGATTGAAGTAACTTGTTCTGCCTGCCTTCAGCAGTACTTGTAGTTGTTTAGATAAAAAAATGAAAGATGTAAAATCTAGTTATTCATCCTAGGTGTTTTCACAAAGAAGTTTTTGTCCTATTCATTCAGTTACATTAATTGCAGATGACATGCAGAAAATCAGATTTTTGCAATGCTTAGAAGTAAATCTTTTCTGTTCAAGCAGTAATTTACATCTGTGGAATCGCATCAGTCTCAGACACTTAGGACTCCTGGATTGTTAATGAAAATGTCCAAAATACAATGAAGGACCATTTTAGGATCAATGAAATTTCGATTTTTAGTTTGCAAGGTGTTAAGTAGGTTTTTGAAATCATCAGAAAGCAGTTGATTTGAGCCTTGGGTCTCTCTAGCTTACATTGTGGTGTAACTCGTGATGGATGTTGCCATCAAAACCACTGCTACAACAGTTGAAGGATTTAAAACACAACATGGAAAAGGGAAGAAAGGTACCATTACACACACACACACACACACACACACAATATTAATTTAAACACCCATGTGTTGACCATATGCTATTTCTTCTCTAAAATTTAACAAAATGGTCATACTTAAGCTGTGCGGCGTGCATGTTTCCTAGACTGATAGGAAAAGGTACAAGATTTGAACTCTCACAGAGATGTCTTGGTACAGATACCTTGATGATGTGATCAAAACTTCAAAAACTTGTAAACAAAGTACATTGTACAGTGGAAAGTAAAAGCAGGTATTTTTATAATAGCATGATCCCAGATACAGAATTATTTCCTTCCCTTCCTACTTTCAGAAGAATGGAAAGCCCCATTCCAGTGTTTGCAGTCTAATTTCTATTCAGCTCTTGTTCAGAGCCTGACATCTGCATGCATGTTTTGAACTTGACAATGTTTAGACTGAAGAGATGAAGTCAGAGAATTATGTGACTTGAAGATATAAAGCCTGATGGATTAAAAAAAAATAAATTACATATTCTTAGTCTAGAGAAAGCAACACCTAACTTTTCTTTAGAAATTACTGAATCTTAATTCTGAGATGTAATCATATTTTACAACTATACAGTGGGCCACAACCGTTGTTAAAAGACCCTTACTTTCACTGAAGTTAACAGTACCTAAACTTTCTAGGAAATCCTTTATTTGGAAGGGAGAAAGTTGAATTTCAGCTCAGAAAGGGAAAGAGCTGCCATCCTAAATGACTTTTTCCAAAAAGTGATGAAAGTTTTGTTGCTGAGAAGAAGGTAGCAATATAAAAATGGGGGAGGGAGACTAAGGTTGGCTTGGGAAAAGGTTGGCTTGGGAAAAGCACACTGTATTAATGCTTTCTACCATTTCAGAAGTAGTCCTGGATAGACAACTGCATTTGCTTGAGAACTCTCCTTCTGGGGTTTACAAGTGGCAAAAGCTCTTGTAGGCTCTGTGGACCAATTTCGCTCCAGCTCATTGAATTCCAATTTTAAAGAGAATAAAGGGCAAAACTGAGAAGAATAAAAAGGCTGTTGTTTAGAGAAAGAGATTTCCAGGTTGTTTTCCCTCAGAAATTCCTTGCATAGACAATTATAATTAAACTTGTCTCTAAAAGAAAGTTTGAGCATTTAAGGTTGAATTCAGTCATTAATTCACATATTTATAGGATCACGAAGGTCAACTAGTCCAACACTCCAAAGTGGGACTGTGAACTACTAGCACCTGACTTCAAAATAATCTCAGCCATCATATCAAACTTTTGCTGTTCATGGTTTGCAGGAATTCTCTTCAGCAGTAATGAAAAGGACACTAAAATACATTTCTTAATGTAAGCACTTTCTTAAAACACGTGAACCATCTCTCTGACAGTTCTAGGAAATTTTAATCACTGGTAGCAAAGTCAGAGAGTGCTGCCCTAAAAGTTAAGAACTTCAGCCAGCAATGCTTGCAAGTGCTTATATTTTTTAATAACCTATACTTTGTTTAAATCTTCTGTGCTAATGAATTTTTTTCTTGAAGTACCTATAAATGAGTTAAATTTCAACATCTTCTGTGCCCTCATTTTGAGGGTTTGCATTCCCCGCAGTAAAACTTCTGAGTAAAGGTATACTTACACACTGAGACTTTTAATTATGGTTGTATTTTTAGAACAAACACCCACTTACATAATTGACTTTCATCTCTGGAGAAGTGTTGTAGTGTTGTTAAAAGGACCGGTGACAAGTAGAATGACACAACAGGCACGACCTTAAAGGAATTAAGTATGTGTTGTATTGTGTTACTGAATTAGCTTATGGCCACTAAGGGATTTTTTTTTTGTGGTTTGTCTTGCTTCTCCTGAAAAAACATCAAAGCCTTATTATATACTTTAATAAATTAAACTATTCTTTTCTATTTATAGGCATGGGGGAAATGGAGAGAACTTTAACTTCTCATTTAAAATAATCTCATTGTAAATAAACAGTAATACTCTAAGACAATGCTGGTCTAATCCAAAGTTTGTTCTAGACAAAAAAAATTTTATCCAAAAATATTTTAGTTAGTCCTGGGCAAAATTATTTGGATGCAAGTGTTTTATATTTCTTCAATTTTAATTTGAGGTAATTTGAAGACTTCTAGAACTAAAGATTAAGATAAAAAATATGTGGCCTTCTCACAATTTCTGAAGATTACAGAAAGACAAACTGAATATATGTGGACTACTTTTGTAAATTCTGTCAGGATAATTCTAATGTTTCTTGCATGGAGGAAGTTTAATACTGTAACATAAAAAAAGATTAATACTACTGTGCCTATAGAAAGAATTTGTCCCAAATGTCAGCTCTAGTATTGATCTGTGTAAAGTATATCTTGTAAAACCTTTTTTTTCCCTATTTTATTTCCTATGTTTTGATTGTGATTTTTTGTTAGCAATGAGAAAAAAAAATCTGAAAAGAAACTGGGGAAATATTTACACTGACCTGTTCAGAGTAATTCTGACCACCCATCTTATGACAGGATTTTGAAGCCAAGCTTGGCTCTCTTTTGTGAAATAGACTCTTCCTTTCTTGTTTCTGCCTGTGGTCAGTGGGAATATTACTCTCACTTCCTTTTGATCAAGCCCTTTGTCTACAAAATATGACTGGAACAGTTCAATATAAATAAGGCATGAAAACCATGTAGTTAACTATGCTATTACTTGCCACAAAGACCAAGTTCTAAAAAAATAAAAACCCCCATAAACCTTCTGTCTTCAGTGCTTGAACCATTGAAAGCTGCATTTGAATGATGTTTCTGTAGCTTTCAGAAACAGTGATAGGAGCATCAAAAAGATCTACAAAAGATTTTAAAACACATTACATCAAAGCAAGTATTGTAAATGATGTTTGCTAATGATTAAGAATAGGAGAATTCAGCTGTCTATGTAGAAAGAGATAAACAAGAGTCCTCTATGGCATTGCATAGTATATCTGCTGGAACATATCCTGTGAGGCAATTACTATTGCTAATAATATTCTTCATTTGCTGTGCTGCTAATAATAAAAGAATGGAGACTGTTTATAGCCGAAAGGAATTCCTGTAATGTAAGTAGCACTATAGAGGGGTATAATTCTGTGAACATGTCAAAAAATTCAGTGTAAATAGGACTGATGTTCTATTACTAGTCTGCTCTATTTATGTAATATTTTATTCATCTATGAAGTCTTAGAGCTTAAATCGTTCATAAACCAAGACTGAACTAATTTAAGGTGATTATTGAAAGATATTTAAAGTCCAGCAGGGCAGACTTAAGGAGACCATAGGGAAAACAGTGGGAAGCAGGGACTTGTTAATTTGAAAGGTAGAGGAGCCAAAGGAGAAATTAGATATTGTGTGCTGTCTGAGAAGAATAGAATTGGATCCTTCTAAAGAAAAATAGAACAAAAGGCTCTGCCATCAAAAGATAAGATGGTACAGCATCCTCAACTGCTGAGTGTCATGGTGGCTGTCTTGCTGTGGCTTGATGCTTTGAGTTTGCTGGTGAATGCTGCATTGAACTACCATGTCTTCACCTGAATATCTCTCTCTGCTGATAGATTCCTTTTAATATATGTTAAAAATGCAAAAGCCAGTAGAAGAATGTACTAAAACAAATGATTTGGACTAAAAGGCAAAAATCCTTTCATGCACATGTTAGCTGCGAGAATTAGATTTTCCACTGGGACAAGGCTCAAAAATTAAATCCCAATAAAAACTGTCTTTCCATAGCACAATGGCTGCATAGTAGCCTTTGAGAAACTGTGAAAACAGAATTACGAATGTGAAATGTCCGGTGTTTTTTCTCCCTGCTACTCCTCAGAAAGGAAATTATTTTTATCCTCATAAGCCAGGACCATGAAGACAACAAGAAAAACTGACATACTTCAAATATCTCCTTAGATATAAATTGTGTGACTAGTAGAGAAGGAGATCAAAAAGTAGCAGGCACCTATTACATGGCTTTCTGCAAGTGAAGGAGACAGGGCTCAGTGACTTGCACATTTTCTCATACATCTATGCCCAACTCTTAGCTAACTCTATTTTGGCTGATACGCAAGCTGGGTCATTTAAGTGCACACTTTAAAACTAAAGGGGAGTATGTGTAGCAATTGCTGCTCTGCAATGCTGGACTTAAACCTGTCTTTATAATGGGAAGAGTTTAATGACCACATAATAAGAGTTGCTTGGATTAATTTCTAAGATACTGGAAATATAACTGTGATTTTAGAAGCCTATTAATAATATAAATACATCAATACATCTATTGGGGAATGACCAGAATATGTATTGATTAACATGCAGGGACTGAATTTTATCTACTGCCGTCGGTATGTATTATCTGATATATATAGATGATGTAAATATAAAAAACCACCCCTCAAACTGTGAATTTTTTGGTGAGGATGACTGAGATTTTGAGTGCTCATTTATTTAATTTTAACTTATTGTCACTATCCCACCTCTAAATCAGAAACTTTAAGGTATTGAAAATCACTTGGAATTCTCCCCATGACTTCATTACAAATAAAACAGGTCAAGAAGATGCACTTTCTGTGGACTCCTTCTGTGTAAGACAGTACTTGTGGTAAGCCAGTCAACTGGCACCGTATACATAAATAAGAAGCTAAGGATTGGTCATAATATTTTGCTTATTTAACTTTTCTAATACAAAAAATGATAATAAAATTGTTAGTTCATTCTCTGACAGTATCTGTATTTACAGACTACAGAATTTGGCAATTTTTTTTGTAGTTCATGATTCATAGTATGTTCTTATTCAGAGTAGCTATTAATAAAGGTAATCATTCTATTAAACCTACTGTGTGTTTTCCATAAAATCTGCATATTTTATTTTGTAACCATAGTTTTTTACTGACTTTTTGCATGGAAGGGTTGCTTATCAAGAAAGCTGGCTTGCTGTGGTTTTGTGAGTTTGCTCATTGCTGTCACTATATAATATAGCTGTATCTGTAATAAGTCTCCTACTCTTTCAGTCTTATCCTTAAACTCTTACTGAAACTTCACAACTAAAATAAAAGGATTAATCAGTTAATACTGCAAAGCCAGATGTTGCTTCTGGTATAATTAATACTAATGAGCACACAACATTCCCCTTCCTTTCTCTTTTATGTTAGACTACGCATTACAGCTTCATACCTTGTATCTGAGACCATCTCAGCAGTGGCAGGAAGTGAGAAGTGAGCAACACAATTTTCTGTTGTCCTCTCTGCACTTTTAATACTGTGAGTGAGAAAAGGTGCTTGTGTTAGCTACTCTTAAACCAACATGCTGGATATTTGTGCTCTAAATTTGACCAGAAATGCTACAATTTTTTTTCTCTTTTTTCTCTTCTTCCACCCAGTCCTGTCCTCAGGTGGTCCCCAGAGCACAGAAAATCGATGTGTTTTCTATTTATATGTGTCTGATGAGAATATCAAAATAAATACCATCAGTTGGGTAGACTAATAATTTTGTTCTGCCCATGGTAAATGATTGTAAAAAGACAGTTTTAGCTCCTACAAGCTCTGGAATGTTGGTGATAAACAACAATAATCAGTGGAAGTGGAGGGAGGGTTGGGAAAGTTTTTTTGAGGTTTTTTTTTTTGCTCTTAGATAATAATATTAGCTTGTTGGGTTGACCATAGTTCCTCTAACAAAGAAATTTGTGTTTGATCTATGATGCATGGAGTGTTACCGATTTGAGTGTGAGCCAAAGCATATGAAGGCATGGCTTCTGTGGATTTACCTGAATAAATTTTTGGTGAATCTCTCAGACACTTCTATGGCAGACTTTATTGAGACCTGTCGCAGGTACAGAGCAGGGAATTTGGAGTGGTCTTTTGGACTTCAGAAGTCTGGATTTGGAAACCATCTGCTTTTCCTCTATGTTATTTCCCTGGGGTCATAACAACATTATTCCTAATCCCCTGTAGTAGCATATTTCCCCACAGGACATCCTGTCTGGGAATGTAACACACCAGCTGCATTTGAGTTCTCAGGGAAGCTATTTCATGCTAGTTTTCTTTGAGTAAAAGCTCTTTTTCTCTGTTAAAAAATTGTTGTAAAGCTGAACAGAACTGGTGTTGGTAGTTACAAGAGCTGAGGGCTATAGCTTTTTCTTTCAAATCCTCTTAGTTGTGTGTAAAAGTGCTTGTTTTCTCATCCTTTTATTGCTTTGGATTATGTCTTTATTTGGTGCAATATTGATGTATTCTAATAACAGACTGGTAACATCTTTAAGCAGATTTTCAGCAAATATAGTAAAAGAAGTATCATAAGAGTGGCAAAAGCAAATCACTAATATGAATGAAGCAGTATTTGAAATATGTATCTTTCTGTCTGCATGCATGTTCCTCTTAAACTTATAAGACCCAGAGGAAATTATGTTGTTTTTTAGGTGGGTGCCTGATTTGACTTTTTTCATTTTGTTTTTTATTTCTACTTTAAAAATTCAAGGTAGTTCTGTGTATAAATATTGCAGAAAATTTCACCGAATTATTCCATTTTTGTATCCATTTAATTTCTGCTGCAGACGATTCTTGCTAACACTTTTAACTATTTCCTCTTACCACGAGATGTGAGTTCGTCTTCCTCCCCTTCAGTTAAGTTAAAAGTAAGAAGTAATGAAGGTCTTTGGGGGCACGCTAGCATCTACTAAAACTGTTAAAATCTATTTGGCAGGAGGAGATTTAACCTATAGGTTACAGTAATGCAGGTGATCAAATTTCAGAAAAATCATCACTGATATTAGACATCCTCTTGAACATTACTATTTGTATTGTCCTCCTTGAACTCTACTGCAGGCTTAATTTTGCAGAACACCTTATTTTTTACAAAGATGAATTTCTCCATAAAATCTAGTGGACATGTCACAGTACTTGAAGGGGAGTCAAAGCAGAATATTTAACTACATAAAAAAGGTTGTATTTGATTTGTAGGAAACCAACATGATTGATTCATACAGTCTGATACTTCAGAGGTTTATTGAATGATATGATATGATGATGTGATATGATTATGATTATGATATGATATGATGTGATACGATTATGATTATGATATGATATGATATGATGATATGATATGATTGATATGATATGTCATGGATAAATGTCATTTTGAAAATCTGTACCTCTTCTGCAGTACAATGCATCAGAGTATATTTGAAGAGCTTTTCTTCTTCATTGTCATTTATATATTGTTTAGTCTCACAATATAAACATATTGCATACACTTCATGCATGCATGTGTACCAGAGGCTTTGACCAGGTATTTAATAGAGTCGCTTATAGATTACAGTGAGCTTTCACCCATATATATCCATGTGGCTGGATTTGCAAGGTTTTCTAAATATATGCTGAAATGACAAAATGCGTTGAAGAATAAAAGACTCTAACTTTCCTTATTCTACTTTGAGGATCGATTGCTGTTAAAAATTGTACACCTACATAAATAGACAGTGGCACTTACCAGTCAGCTCTTGTTGTTTTTTCTTTGCAGAAAGTGCTTTAGACTTAGTGCTGTGCTCAGCTATATTAAATCCCATGCAAAGCAAAGTTTCCACTTATTTATCAGTCAAAACAACAGCATCCTGAGGACTGTGATTCTTCTGCTGAGGTGCATTTCTGATTGATAATGCAGACAAAAATAAAGATAGATGATCAGAGGACTGGAGCACTATATCCTCCTATGAAGACTGGCTGAGTGGATTGAGGTGGTTTAGCCTGGAGTAGAGAAGGCTCTGGAGGGATCTTAGAGCACTTTGCAATATCTAAAGAGGGCCTTCGAGAGAGATGAAGAAGGACTTTTTACAAGGGCATTTAGTGATAGGACAAGGGGGAAATGGCTTCAACTGAAAAAAAAAAAAAGTAGGTTTAGATTGGATATTAGGAAGAAATTCTTTACTGTGAGGATGATGAGGCAATGGAACAGAAAAGTTGTGGATATCCAATTGTGGAAGTGTTCAAGGCCAGGTTGGAGGGGGCTTTGAGAAACCTGGTCTGGTCAGAGGTATCCCTGCTCATGGGCTGAGGATGGGGGTTGTAACTAGATGATCTTTAATGGCCTCTTCCAACCCAAACTATTCTGTGATTGTATGATATGTTAGAATACTAGCTGACGTAAACCTGGGGAATAATTTTGGATTCTGAAGATAAATTCGAGCTTGTAACCCTCTAAATTGAAGCTGTAAAAATTATTTGAGTTTTTGTCCCTCAGTAGTATAGAGTAGAGGTTTGTGATTACTGTTTTGTTCTGAAGCTCTGCTGCATTTTAAGGTATTCAGTTGCATGGTTTTGATTTTTCTAACACTTGCTTTCACAAATCCCTGCTTTCCTAACATAAAGTATTAAGTATCTGAGCAGACAGATACCATGTTTTCAGGGTCTTATTTCAGATTGTGTGTGAAGGTCTGAATTTTGTTTTCTAGAGATGTAAATAAGAAATCTATCTCAATAACTGTCTGTTTCTCAGCATTCGGTTCCCTTGTAGATACATTAAATGATGATATTACAGAATATCAAACCATTCTTTGTGGTTTATCATATTCAAGTGGACTGTGTAATTGTAACTAAATAAAGTAAAATTTAGTAAAAAATGGGGGGGGAAATCTGGTATTTCCACTAAAAAAGCTTCAGATGAGTTAAGTAAGGTAGTTACTCCAGTTCAGTTTGAGAAGTTACTCAAATTTAATATTAAAGTTTTGTGAAACTATAACTTTCTCTGTTGGTATTTTTTTCTGATTACATTTAGAAAAGTACCTGTAGAAGGAAATACGAACTTGGCTACATAATTGCTCCTAAGAAGATGCTGCACATTCAGCTTAAGCTCAGTGAAATGCCTGAGGTTTCTTGAGCATAATAATTTCTTTAAAAGTATTGCAAGATCTGGGATTTTTCTGCTAGATGCATGCTAAAACTGTTGAAACCAAATTTTTGTTCTGGCTTTAAGGGCTTTTTGTCATCAACTCTGAGGGCAGACATGAAGCAAACATGTTCTTCCTCCAAAAGAACCACTACAGTTAGTTAGTTGACCAAAACTGAGTCAGAAATGCAGAAGCAGAAAGAAATGGCTACTTGAACTGATTTTTTTAAATAACCATAAGATCAATTCAAATGTAAGTTATAAATTCTGCTGATCTGCAAGCTACTATGAAGTTGGAGTGTGTTAGTTGTGCAGGCTGTCCTTCTGTCCTTGAATTGCCCTGCTGGTACTTCAAAGCAAATTAACGGTGGTGAGTTTTTAAGCTGTGGGTGCTTAAGGATTGATAAAGTTCTATAACACTTTTCACACGAATACAACATGCAGATCTGTTCAGATATGTATGCTCCACTCTCTTTTAAACACAGAAAAAAAAGACTTCAGATTCCATAACTAAAGTGTTTATACACAGAGTAGGTTAGCTGATAGAGGAATAGTTGGAAAATTGCTATGGTGTATTTTGATTTCACATAAATCTCTAATAATAAAATAAATCCTTTTATGGGCTACATCTATAGACTGTGACTATAGCACCATAAATTATAGTATATTATAGGCATCTATATGAATCTATAATGGCATGTTATGGCAGCAGAAAGATGACGTGTGTATACTATAACTGGGTGAATTGTCCCTAATCATCTCTCTCTAACCATCCTAATTCTCAGACTACAATCAAGCCCACAAGGAATGATCTAATCTTAGATGAAACAGTTTGTAGCAGATGTTTCTGCATTTCTTCAATTCCTAACTTTAAATGGCAGCAGATTTGCAATAATAAAAAATGCTATCAGAAATTTTAGGATTCGAATTGTGACACTAAAATGATCTAAGGCCTAATTGTATTGTTGCAGAAGGTCATGTTACAAGCTCAGTAAACTAAAACTTAACCTTGCTAATGGATGATGAAATTAAGCTAGAGGATACATACAAGGTTATCATATATGAGGAATATTTCCCTGTTGAATATTCTTCATAACAAACTTTGAGACTGCATTTCTTATTAAAGAACTTACTAGTGATCTTTTTGGAATATATTCGTGGGTATTTTAATCCTGACTTTACAGTTTAAACAGCTTTGCTTTAAATGTGGTTGCTTTGTGGTAGATAGTTTGGTAATGTTTGAAGAAAATGTGTTGAAATAGCCAAGAGCAGGTGGAGAGTTAGAATCAATTGAAAAAAAGGAAAAGCTCCCAAGGCTTATCGTATCTTGTGGTAAAGTCTTGGTCCCACAACCCAGAGCTGCTGACAGAAGCAAGTAACCTCTTGCTCATGAGCAGGGCTGTGGGTTATTTTTGCCTCTCCTGTTTGAGGGGTGGATGTCAGATGACTGTGGAGTATCTGCTCTGCTGCTGGGAGATGGGAGTTCCCAGCAGTGTGATAAAGGAGCGGGAGCTGGCCTCAATTCCCTGCCATTCTGCACCCTCTGCGCTAATTCAGGAGCTCAGTGCTGTGCAGCAGTGTTCCGCTTCTCTTACTTCTTCATACGAATACAAATTTGCCACCTGAAATGCACCCAATTAGTGCAGTGGGAACTGCATTTCCAAAAAGTAGACAGTGAGATCAGTCCTGTTCAAGATAGGGAAAACAGTTTCTGGGGCAACTTAATTTCAGTGATGCCCAGAAACCTAAGTGCAGGAGGGATGGCAAGCCTTCTTGCAACAGTACTTACTTTTGCATTCTTAGTGCAAAGCCTTGGTAGCACTAAGCATGTGGATTGCAACCATGAGGTATTTTGGTTTGTGGTTTGGGATGTTTTTTGTTGACTTTACTCAGCAATAGCTTAGATCCTGTAACTTGCTCTTCAGCTGAGGTATGGATGGTTTTGTCTTCCCATTTTCCTCCTGGGCCTTTTTACAGACAATAACTGCTTTTCAGTTTCTCTTAAATTTTACTTGAATGCATGACAAGTGTAGTTTCACTGAATCAGTAAGGTGTCACCCCTTGTCTCTACTCCCTTAGCCAAATATGCACAGAAAAATAAAAAAGTGGTGGGTGTCAAAACAATGGTTAAATATGACTTTACTGTGACAACTATTTTTATTTTTCTTACTGTGAGTGCCACATTTTTAAGTTCTGAATAGATTTTTTTCTAGCTCACGACATACTGCATTTCTCTCACATACCCCATTAAAAACAATATCCATTTTTAATGAAGATAACTATCGAGGTAAATTTGAACATATTCATATTTTAGTGTTTTTAATGCATACCATGCAGGTGTCTTGTCTAACAGGAGAACACTGCACATGGCAAGTCAGGGAGGAGAAATCAACAAGCCTTTCCTGCAGATAATGAGATGTAAATGCAGGACTGAATATTATTATGTAGTTGTCTCCCTGGGAGAACAATTTGATGGGTTATGCTAGCAAAAAGCCCCATGAGTGATGCTTCAGTGCCTGTCCTGGTCAGTGGTGGTTTCTGTTAGTAATTAAGAGCTGACTCATTGCTGCTTCTCTCAAGAGACAGATGTTTCTACAGCTAGTGGCAGAAAATTAGATGGTTTTCCAGTATACCTAAGAAAGCTGTCATTTGTCCTGTCTTTTGAATAGAGGCAGGGAAATTTCAGAGCATTTTAAGTGGTTTGGAAAAAAGGCTTATAGTGTTTTAACTTTCTTTTTTGGCATTATTTAAAAAAAAAATGGATGAGGGGTTATTTTTTTTGTTTCTGGTTTTCTATTGGGTTTTTTGAGTGTTAAGGGAAATTTCTGGAGTAATGTGTAGAGACTAGTCAATAAAAATCCCTTCTCTAAATATTAGTAATGACTGGCAAAGCTTTATTAGCTACAGCTGTGGATAAAAAAAATGTTAAACTGAAAAGCATCTATTGTAAATGACTAGGAAGAGGCTTTAGAAATCTGTGGGAAAATGGATAATCATACAAAAGATTTCCACTGTAAACCAATTATTTAAAATTATTTTAGAAAAAGTAAAAAGTTTTTCTTTTTTTTTAAAAAAAAAAAGTGGCCAGTGAATTTCCTGTAATATGTATTTTAATGGATTTATTATGAACAACCATGGCAAAAATAAAACATAACTGTATGATATGACCATGAAATGTAATGGTCCATTCAGAGGCCAAAATTTTGCATAAATTAGTCAAGAATATTAAAAAATATGATCATGCTGGAAAGGTGAGATGAGTGCTGAATTAAGCAGAAGAAAAAGTACAAAAAGAAGATTATGCAGAGATTTTATATTAATTGATCTTTTACAGCATTTTGAGTAAAATATAAAAGAAAGGATCTCTGAAGATTAATAGAAATGGGAATCAAATTTCTGACTGGAAAGATTTCAGAAATCATTTAGGGGGTGGTAAGGCTATATAATTCCAGGTCTGGAATCCTTTTCTCTCACTAACGGGATGAGCCTATTCAGGGTCCATCCTGAGGAATAGAGACTACTGTCCCCTGCAAGCTTGTACATTGTAATGAGTATCATTCCCATATGTTATTGCAATGGGCAACTGAATCAGTTCTCACTAGACCACAAGTGTGCTGGGTTACTGCCATGGTTTACTGATACATAATTGCATAGAAGGTAATGAGATCTAGAGGAATATTTTATTCTGCTTTGCTCATCTTGTAGAATTCAGAGAGGAAGGGTTTTTTTTTAAAGAAGTTCTGCTATGCCTAGGGCTCAGCAGATAATTTCAGTAGAATCCTTCTTAAGTTTGTAATGAACAAGTTTTGGTCCTTCTAATTGACACAGTAATAAAAGAAAACCTAAAAATAATGTGTACTTAATGCTGTCTTTCTGAATGTCTGCAGTAAAAAAAGCAATGGCATAGGGTGCCATTTGTATTGTTTACCCTCGATACAAAATTTTAAAATCATATTCGTTCAGCAGTGAGTGCTCATCCAAGTATGTAAACCTGATAAAGTGATCAAATGCATTTCTTCAACTATGCATATGTGGANCAGACACTTAAATCTCACAGGAAATATCTAAGTATTATGGAGGCAACACTGTGACTGGTTCTCATTCCCTCTGTTGTTTAAGGACTGATGCTGATTTCTCTCACGATGGCTACCCCAATTATCTGAGGACTTTAGAAGTCTTTCAGAAGTTTTGATTACAGCCAATGGCATCCTAAAGTAGGCCAGGGATAAAAGACTATCTCACAGTTCGTGAATAATTGAGTAGGCTTTTGTATAACAATGAGGTGCCTTATGAAAGGCAAATGTTTGTTTGCTGTTTGCTTGCATCTGCACCTATTTATTCATATTTATAGGTAAATTCATATGCTAATGCTTTTTCAAACACTGAAATACAAACTTTCTGTTGGTATAATGAAGTAAAAGGCTGCTGAAATGCAGTGGAACTCTATATGTTTAAACCAGCTTTAAAATTAGGTTAAAAATGTAAAATCCAGATTCAAGGATGTACCTTGGTGTATGCACATACTGTATCAGGAGTCTTCTTTAAGCCATTCCATTCTTCAGATTTCTTCTCTTCCTAAAGGTCTGGAAAAAACAGATGCCAATAAATTGAAACCATAACAGTTTAAAGGACAGACTCATGGAACTCTCAATTTAGTGTTCTTTAAAAGCAAAGACTGTTCATTCCTGCAGTCTATGTCCCAGTTCTGAAATTTGGGGAAAGGACTGGTAAGGAGCATCCTTAAAGATAACGAGCATCAAGCCCTAGAATTCCACAGAGACTTTGCAGCACCCATTAATGAGGTTCTTCCTCTAGAATTTCATCAGCTTAGCTGCAAACCCTCAAACTCACTTTCACGCTGTCCTGAATTGATTTCCACTGAAAAAAAGCCTGAAACTGTCATTCAGGATAACCTTCTCGTTTGTCACTGAAGGAAATGCTTTAGAGTATGCACTAGATGACCCTTTATCCAGAAAATGTTCTCATCCTCACAGAGAGAAATCTGACTCCTCAACTGTGATGTCTACTTTGCCTTTTTTTAGGGATATTTCTAGTGTACTGGATCTAACGTACTTTGCATTAAAACGAAATATGACTCTGCCGTATATGTGTATATATATTTTAAAAAACCAAAACCAACTCCTACCAACCTTACAAAAATTTCAGTTAATTAACATAAAATGTCTGTTACATTATCACCAGCTGTCCAAAATTCAGGTAATCTGTAAAATGAGGATTCCATGGCTGTGCTAAAACCCACCATCAGCGATGATCTGGCCTTGGGTTGTTCTGTATTTTCTAAAGAGAATTTTTTGAAGACTGTAAACAATTAAGGGCAGATAATGAAAATAAGAAAATCAAGAAAATGAAATGAAGAGAGTGGGTTTTACCTTGAAAAAGAACTTTCTCCTCAGAGTAAGACAGATGAACCGAAAATACACATAGACTAAAAAAAACATCCAGAAGATGTTTTTTTAATAAAACTCCTGGCTCTTTCCAGAAGAGCCAGGAGTGTTATTAAAAGTGACACTTTTATTAAATTAATAAATATGTCCGCTTTGGACAGTTGGTGCTGTTGCTTTTAGTAAGGTCTAGATAGTGCGAGTATTCTATACCTGTGTGTGCAGCTTTTCACCCTATAGCATTGTGTAGTTAATACTGTTTAATCAAGAAATAACTGTGGGACCACTGCTGTAGCTTTGGTGAAGTCAAGTTGTAACACTGCCTTGATGTTATTCAAAGAAAGTACTATCTAATAAAGATGGTTTGTGATGTCTCACAGTGTAATGTCATTTTTTTCAGGAAATATGATATTGTCTTTGCTTTTCCCCAGGTTAGGTGAAGTAATTTCTGAGACAGGAAGTACAATTGTACAGTTGACACTTTACAACCTTAGTTGAAAAAGCCTAGGAGTTGTATGCTTTGTAAGCTGTATGCTTGCAGAGGATTTAATTAAATGCTGTGCTTTCTTCCAAAAGTCTTCATAATTAAATGTATTGATACTGTAGTCCAATGGTATTTTTTTTAAAGAAAACACTTATTTTGACTGATAACATTCATCTGAGATAATGGCAACAGTGTAGTGTCAGTATTATTATATCATAACATGGTTAATTAAGCTTAATTATTTTAATGACACTATATTTTTGCTGCATATACTCAATTTAAACAGTATCACGTTGAGGGGAAAACTCTCTGCTCATACTTCCTTGATATTTTTAATTCTTTTTTTTTGGTAATGAGAGATGTGGTTGATTCAAATTAAATAGTACCGTTTTTCTTGTGCTGTGTCATTAAATTCTGTAGAATTTATACAAAAATAAGGCTTTTCACATATAGCCAGTGGAATCATTTTGTTCATGTTTTTTTTTCCCAATATATCCTTGAATTAATAACATAAAATTCTGTATGGTATTGTTTATAGAGCTGTACCAGTACTGAATAGGATAATGAAGTAAACTGCTGTCATAGATTATAAAACTAGATTAATATCTAATCTCTTACTTGCATAATATAGTCTAGAGGATTATCATTAATCAGCTTCTCTTTGAACTGCAAATGTATGATTATATGATAATTCAATTCTTATTTTAAAATTCTGGTTACAGCAATACAGTGAGAATGCTTGGTAGGTAGTCTATAATAAAGTACCCTTGTTGTTTAAAAATGCTTTTAAAGCAAAATCGAGTGCATTTCTCATTAAATTGAGAGGATAATACTATTTTGCCTTGTACTTTCTGAAGGATTTTATTTTTCACTACATGATCTCAATGTTTAATAATCCACATAGTTTTTCCTTAGAAAGTTTGTCATTGAACTGAGAGAACTAGATGTGTTGTCCAATAATGGTCACATTAGTGCTTGCTTCAACCTTGTGTTTTCTTTTCTGGGTACACAAGGCAATGCCGACTGCTGATTACTGTGTTCTGTTAAAAGCTGCAACAAGTGTTTCTCAATGGTATCACTACTGTCATAGAAATAGAGCACAGACAAATGTGAAAGACAGAAATGTGTGAAGTGATTTCTGAAAGTACTTTCTCTAAAGACAGTCTTACAATTCCTTTCATACTCGAAGTTCATGGATTTACTTACATCTCAGGAATTGTCAAATTTGGCATTCGTGAAAGAAATTGAAGCAAAAAGGTCTACAAATGACTGACAATCAAAAAGTATAAAAAGACAGATTGGGTATACTTGTATAGAAATTGTTGATGTTCTCAGAATTTTCCAGACTTTGTCATTTTAAAATATCTTCCTAAGTCAGTTATGTAACTGAATGCATTTATGTTACTGTCCACCTTTAAAGAAAAAACTAATAGAAACCATTAATTTTGTTTGCAGATTTTCAGGCGTTGTTGGTTGGTTTTCAAGAAGGCTTCCAGTAAAGGGCCCAGGAGATTAGAAAAATTTCCGGATGAGAAGGCAGCATATTTCAGGAACTTTCACAAGGTAAGTCGTGTCATGAACTGAAGCATTGCCTGTTTACCACTCATCTTTGGGAAGAGTGTGGTCTTGGTATGTCTACCTTGCAAACAATACAGTGAGTCTTGTTGAAAACCTAATCCTGACAATAAAAGCACGGTAAAATGTCTCTAAGTCTCAGTGATGCAGGTGAGATATCACACTGTTTTTTCCCAGATGAGCACAAAACCCTCAGTGTGTGTGAAGTGACAGAATAATGTGGGGTTTTTTATTTAAACATTAGCAGTTCGTGAATGTGTAAAATTGTGTGCCTATTCAAATGTTGAATAGATATTTATTAACTAAGTATTGAACAAATTCTGAAAATGCTAAATGCCTCAGTTGTAATGGTGACACTCATTGAATACATAAGGTTTTTCTGAGAACTCTTCGAGATTTACAGGGTCTGTCAACAACAAGAATTTTTAGCAGTAAGAAGATGGGATTCACTGAGTGAGATACTCCCTGCTTTCTCTGTCACCTGCACTTCTGTGATGGGAAACAAGATATTTGAGCATGGGTTCTTCTTTCTGTCTTGTAAAGTATGTTATCAGCCTCCCCCCCCAAAGTCTGTCAGTAGACTTCACGTTAGTTAATCCTAAAATAGGGCAGGGCTTGGTGCTTGTACTATCGTCTTCTATCAATTCATCTTTAGCTTATGTCATGTCAATGTTAGATATTACATTAAAACTGTCAAGTTGAAACACAAAGAAGACTCAACCAGGGGCCACACAGCAAACAGTGAAAAAGTGTGGATGTAAGCCCAGATCTCTTGAAGGCAAATCTGATGTTTTCATCATAAAACTACAAATTAGCCTTTAAGTTCTAGTAGCCATATGGTATCTCTAAATGAAAAATGTATATCTAATAAATTCCAGGAAATTATCCTGTGAATATTTGTAAGAAAAAGAGCCCTGGTAATTTCATTTTGACAAAAATCCAACTTCTTACATTCAGTTGCTATCTGGGTTTAAGACTGACAAGTACTAGACTATCGGCACTTTCACTAATGTACCACAATGTCAGTGTTTGTTCCCTGTTTGGAGGAGGGCAAAAGTGATTCTGCCCCTCAACATAAATTAAAAAAAAAAACAACAACAAACTTTTGCTTTCAAAATGTAACAATGATAGGTCTTTAAAAGGATTAATTGGATGATTTGAGTTTATAGCTATGGTGGATTCACCCTGGCTAGATGCCAGGTGACCATGAAAGCTGCTCTGTCACTCCTCTCCTTGGTTAGACAGGGGAGAGAAAATATAGTGAAAGGCTCATGGGTCAAAATAAGAACAGGGAGAGATCAGTCTCCAGTTACCATCACAGGCACACTCAACTCAGGGAAATAATTTAATTTATTACTAATCAAATCAGAGTAGGGTAAAGAGAAATAAAATCAAATCTTAAAAATACCTTTCCCCCACCCCTCCCTTCTTCCTGAGCTCAACTTGATGCATGGTTTTCTCTCCCTCCTCCCCACTCTAAGTAGCACAGGGGAATGGGGAATGGAAGCTGCCATCAGTCCATCACACATTGTCTCTACTGTTCCTTTCTCCTCAGGGAGAGGACTCTTCATACCCTTCCCCTGCTCCAGCATGGGGTCCCTCGCATGGGATACAGTCCTCCACAAACTACTCCAGAGTGAGTCCTTCCCACAGGCTGCAGTTCTGCATGAACTGCTGTGGCATGTGTCCCTCCCATGGGGTGCAGTCATTCAGGAACAGTCTGCTCCAGCGTGGGTACCCCATGGAATCACAAGTCCTGCCAACATCCGCAGCATAAGCTCCTCTCTCCATGGGCCCACAGGCCTGGAGCCTGCTCCAACGTGGGCTTCCAACGTGGCCACAGCTTTTGTAGAAGCCTTTGGGGGAAGTTATTTTTTCTTAGTTCTTTTTTGAGCATGTTATGCCTATAGCATACTTTATTTTAAAAGGGACTCAGACTTTCCATGTTGCTTGTCAACTGTTGTCATTTTAGAAAAATAATATGAAATACAAGAATCGTTTGAGAAGCTAAGGAAATAACCAGAGATACAGATGCAGATGAATGTTGTAGTATTGATGGAAGAACGGCCACCTGCAAAATGGAAAGCAGGGGTGTTACTCTTTTTCATCCCTTTTTTCCTTCTTATTCCGTTTCTTGAGCAAAATGAGTGGGATGAGAAAGAAATGAATACTCTTTCCTATTTAAAAGGATAATGGGCTTCTGGCTGTAGAGAAAGAGGAATTCTATATATTCGCTTGGATTGTACCCATTTTTCAAATAAAGCCATGAAATAATTTCTGAAGGTATATATTCAAAAATAGAAATCCTGAATCTTATTATTTGGCTTGATTTTTTTTTCAAGGATATTTTATTATTTTATAGCGATTATTCTCCTCAGTTGCCTCCACTCCAATAAATGAAATAGTGGTGAAATTGATGTGCATGACTTGTGAATAGTCGTCAAGTGTAACTATTGATGGAACAGTGTAGGTCGCTGTAGGATCAAGTATAATTATTCGATTCCTGGTATTGGATGAAAATGCTCTGATTCTCTTTCTTTTCTAGAGCTGTTTAGTGGTTTGTTATATTTTGAAGTTGTTCAAAATGCATATTTATTTCTAGCCAGTGCAAACTGTTAGCCCTGTTTTGAAATTCTCCATTTCTTTATTCACTCACAAAATATAAGGAAAGCATATAGTATACAAGTTTAAGATTAAATCTGAACTCTGAGAATCAATGGAGAATAATTATTAAATATTGAGGAAAGGAAAGCTGGTGTTTTAAGAGATATTAAAATATAAGTTGCAAGCCTGAATCCTTATGAAAGGACAACATGCTTAAAGGGGCAAGAGGCACTGCTCACACTCTAATATTCATATAAGACTATATATATCAAACCTGAGATCCTTTTTTCTTGTACAGTCTCTTTGTAACTAGTAGAAGAAAGTGGGTACTATGGCATGGGACTGTTATTGTCCACTGTGATTGTCTAGGAAGTTATGTCCTTCAGACTTTCAGATCAGTCTGGGTTACACTGGAGGAAGGTCTAGAAGTAGCACAGAGATTGTATTGTATTGTGCAATTTTTTTAGCTCTCATGCAGAATTATAGAAGAAAATGTTACATCTCAAGCGGAAACAACAAAAATTAGTATCTTTGATTTATCTGCTTTCAAATCAGTATCCAGGATCACAAGCAGTACCTCAATAAAAGATATCCATCAAGATCTCCACTATGTTTGAGCTTGAAATGAGGGTCAATGAAATTCCTCTTTAAAGTATTTTACCTAGATGATTATACATCTGCTATACTTAGGTAATAAACTTGTGTACTGGGCAATGTGAGTTACAGAAGGGGCTAAACAAAGGAAAAAACAGGAACTGGTAGCATAAAGCTAAGAGAATTAAAAATAAAGACTTTCTGGTATACATATGCTAAAGAAATATTCATTAATGAGTAAATAAGCTGGCATCTTTAGAAAGTAGACTCCCTCCCCCTCAGCCACTATCCAGTTTATATATGGGTTTATTTGTTATTCTACAATTTCTGTAAATTGCTGTTGTGCATTGCTTCCCTGTTGTTTTTTTAACTAGTAATTTTCTTATTATAAATAACAGTAATGACATTAGTCCTAGACAAGTGCCTCCTGACAGCAGCAGTGCATATTACATTCATTAACCAAAATGTGACCTCATCTGTTCACTCCAGTTTCTGGTATCAAATTAAAACTTCTCATTACTGTAAATGTATATCATTACTCTCTTGCTCAGGTAAGTTATTGCTCAGCTGTACTGTTTTCCCTTGCACATTCATTGTAGAGGTTGTGCAGAACATCTGTGTTAACTCCCAGTGCTCCCTCCAAAAGGGGCATAAAATGGCAGTAGCTCTGTACCCCTCCCAGGGGTGGGTAAGTTCTTGATATCTGTTTCTACACTATCAGAAAGGGCCAAAAACAGACACCACAGCTTTACCAGCTTAAAAGAGGTCATATATAACAAGCTTGCCTATTTCTGTAATAGAAGATATAAGGTATGTAAAAAGTGAAATTCTTTCAGGCTTTGGAGACATATTGATCAGGCAGTACCAGTGCCTGTTACCCATTAGGAGAGGTTTGCAGGAGCATTACAGGAGGTAAAAGTGGTTAAGTAACAACATGAAGGTTACTAGTAATAAGCATAAAACCTGAAGTGCATCCAAGTGAACCAGGAAAAACATTACACAGTTGACCAATGAATTGTTAAAGCGGAATTAGAAAGGGCAAAGTAAAGTTTGAAGAGCAACTAACCAGAATAAAGACTGGTTATAAATACAGATTCTGAACCATGAGGGGCAAAAAGCTTGCCAGAGACCCAAGAGTATGAAGAAAATGTGCAAAAAAGAGAATAGAAATAAGCACTTTTGCATTGGGGTTTACTGTAGAGAAAAGTGACATGTTCTAGTGTAGTTATGCAAGGGAGGATTCTGCAGAGATGTCTGTGTGTCATAAACTTGATCATAGATACTTTAGGCCCAGCTACAAGGAGAACATTGTTACTCAAGAGCCCAAATGGAACTTAATGATGACATAGCTGAATTAGTAATGGTAGTCCATAAATACCAGAATGAGAATCAAGAGACAAGGATTCTTCCATTCCTTGTAAAATTTCCAATTCCATTCATGCATGCTTCTTTTTCACTTATAAGTTAAATAACCTTTACTTGAAGCAAAGGTCTTGTGAGTTGGGTCTGTTCCTGACAAGATATAGCTATCTTGGGGCAAGAGGAGTTTGAATCTGTAAATAGCTGATGTCTAATATAGAGTTCAAGACCTACTGACTTAATCCCCCCAATATGTGAGATTGTTCTGTTAAGATTGTGTAAACAACAGCTATATCTAAGGTTTTAAGTTACCAAGATTTAAGTAGGATAAGGTTTTCAGATTTATGTTATTTAATAGTTTTTCCTGTCATTTCGTTCGATTATGATGAGCTTTATATAAATCTGCAAATGCAAAATGAAATAAATTGCACATTTTAGTAATGACTTCTGATAGTCAAAAATATATATGAGACAGATGGTGTTAAGCACGTGTTATATAATGGGTCCACAAAAATAGATAGTAATCAAGAAAAAGAATAGCAGTACCCTTTTAACTGTAATTCACTGAATTATATTTGTGACCAGGGCCACACAGTGGGAGATACCTTACAATTTTCTTTCCCTGCCTGATTGTCCTGAAGAAACTTGTGGAATGCAATCCCAGTGATTTATGGCAAGTTCTTATATCAGCTACAGCAGTTTCTTGAACAAGTCTTGGCATTATGACTCCTGTGCATGTGTGCACAAGCACACATCCATAGTTTCTGTTGTACGTTCATAGTCCTGTTTGGTAAGAGGAAGGAGGGGATAGGTTATATTTATGTTTAAAAACACTATATTCAGGAACAATAAGATATTCATTCTTCTACAGCACAGTTCCTAGTCTGTAATTGAGATGATCTTAAATCACAAGGTGTTTATTCAGGATAAGTGAATTCCAGATTCCTTTGAAAACAACTAAATTTTGCCACAGTCATCTACATACTAGCTCATACAATTCTCAAATGTAATTACAACTCTGAAATGAAAAATAAAAATCTTTATATATGGTAACATTACCATAATCCTTATAAGAACTTCCCTCCCATGGTTTCCATTTAGTTACCTTTGGGTTGTTCTGATTTGTTCTTTTCCTTCGTGTACTCTAGACACTGCCAAATTGCGTAAGTAACACTTCTAGTTACTAAAAAAATGTGAACTGGCCTACCGTTTACTGTAGGTTTGTCCAAGAGTCCTGTTTTATTGCGGGGTATTTCAGACTCTTGTGTTGCTCATGTTCACTACAAATCAGAAGTTGTGCAAGGCTCCTTATGGGCATCTATAATCTGGCATGCTACTATTATTACTTATGATATTGCATGGCTTCTTAGATGCACAGGCATTCTCAAAAAGGAAGTTGGATAACCATCCGTCAAAATGTAATTGTTAGGCTTGATTGATGTGCTTTTTGTGATACGATATATTGTAACACTTGATTTGCATTCAAATTTGAATATTATTTGAATTCCCCTTCTGTGCTTTTTTTTTTCCCTTGGTATAATTGTTATGCTGTCTGTTTTTCAAAATCTCAATTTCAAACCTGTCTGATTTTGCTCTGTTGACCATTATGCTTCTATTATTTGTTTGTTGATCTGTAGTTCCTCAGTAAGTCTTTACTTTCTCATCTGATTAAATTCACTCAAAAATTCATATTCTACAAAGCATGAATAGGAATACCTTATGAAGATCTGGTCACATTCACAAATTTTGAATTTTTGCTTTGAAAATCATCCCAATCTTTGAACACTTTCTCCTTTCCCTCTGTTCCCCCTATGGTCCTTCTTTAAAAGAATTGTTGCCTAAAGAAAATTCAGGGAGAAAAAAACTCCAGGGCAACTTAATTTGGAGAGAAGGTAAGGGAAGGTTTTAATGATGCCTCTCAGTCATTGGGGTTACGATGGTGACGCCCTGCCCCCCGACCCAGTGTTACAATTTTATAATAATGTCCATCCAATCCCTGATTTGTCCACCCCCTGGCCTTTGCCCCGTTCCACCCCTGACCTGCCCCTCTGGAATTGAGTCTGGGGTTGTTTTGGGACCTTTCTCTCATCATCTTCCTCTTCTTCAGGGCACACTATCCTTGGAGCTTGTCCAAAGTTCTGGGTGATATCTGGTGGTCCATGCCAGGGAGCAGATGTTCTTAAAATGAAGGCCTACCTTGAAAAGAAGACTAAATATGCTACTGGAAATTAGGGGAACTTGATATGGGGAATATGGAATGGGGTAAGAGGGTTGGGTGTATGTGTAACTACTGTGCTAAAGGGTGAGGGATTAAATGCAACTGCTTCTAAAATCTACATAACTACTTCTAAAAATTAAAAATCAAAAATAAAATAAAAAAAACCCAAACAACAACAAAAAACCTTAAGGCAACAGTATGGTCATTTTTTTTCCACAGAATTTCTTTCAGAAAATGTGATAATAGTGATCTCAAAGTAACATTTTCTTAGGAACCCAGTGAATGTGTGTGTGACTATGTTAGTTTTGAGTAATATTTTGCAAGCTTTTATCTGCAAATAATCAAGAATTTGACAGTTATTTTTTGTAAGTCTTTGCTCTTTGATGCTTAAAGAGGTGCCCAGATATACTTTTTGTGGTTTTTACACCCTTATTTGCCAAGTCTTCCAAAGAAGAGATAACTAAATTTTCCTAAAAACTATGTTCTTATTTTCCCCCATTTTGACACATAATTCTCTTCAAATATTTGTTTACAGCACTTTCGAGTAATGTCTTCTAGTAGAATCATCTGGTTGGTATGAGAAGGTTATGAAGGACATTGCTTTCGTAGGCTGCTATTACTCAACTGATGATATTAAAATGAACGCTATTTAAATGAATAACTGTTAATTAAATTACTCAGTTCTGTACACCAAACAAAAAGATTTGCAGTAATTATCAGATCCCTCTTAAAATATAGAAGTATTTGATCAACACAGTTGTTCAAAGCAAGCATTCTATGCACCAGAAAGCAAACTGCAGGAATAATTGGAGCTGTGCTAGTAATAAAGCTGTTAATAGATTCTGAGCACATCAAAGGGCAGCATGCAAACTAATAAAACAAAATCTTTTTTCAACAAAGATTGTATTAAGACAATATCATCTTCTTTCCTTAGCAATGTAATGAAGAAATCTAGTTGAGCATGCTGACGTGATTTTGAGCTGCTACAAACATGTATCTAAAATGCATAAATAGTCCCTTCCTATATAGGACTCCATTCATCTGTCTAAACCTTGGAGTCACAATGTATTAATTTGAAGAGTCAATTCACAGGGTAAATAAAGAAGCAATGTCAATGGGTGACATTAAACTCCTCAACAGTGGCATCAGTGGCTGAATCTAAGTATCAAGGAGGGAAATAAAAGTGTGAAAAATAATCTCTACTTGTAACACAAAGCAACACCAAGACCTATTGGTGGTGATTCTTATATGAAGATCCATGTACACTTTATTACAGTAAATTCATACTAGTAGTTGAGTGTGTGTACAGTTTGGCAGCAAAAGGGACGCTCTTGCCCTTACAAATCACCTATTTAAATAAAGCCTGTATTCCCATTATGTTATTAACACAAGCTGGAAGACTGAAACTTTTTCTTGGAAAAAACTAATATTGGACAGAGGAGGAATGTTTAAACATTTCAGCAGGAGGAGAAAAAACAATTACAATGTAAAACTTCCAAAATGCCATTCATGCATAGAACAAACCTCTGGAGCCCATGTAGTTCAATCCCCTGCTCAAAGCAGCATCAGTCAGATCACACTGTTCTTGGCCATGTCAACTGGGCTTTGAATATCTCCAGGCATGGAGGCTCCGTAATCTCTACAAAACTAAACATGAAGTCCTGCACCTGAGACCTGATAACCAAAGCAGTAAAAGAGACTGGGAACTGAATGGCTGGAGTGCAACTCTTCTGAGAAGGCCCCGAGGCCAGTGGGCTGAGCTGAGCCAGCTGTGCGGCAGCAATGAAGGCAAACACTGTCCTGGATTGCCTCAGGAGGATTACGGGCAGCAGAGCGAGGATGCTCGACCTGGAAGGCTTCTCTCTACTGAGTGCTTATTAAGCCATACCTGTAGTATTGTGCCTAATTCTGGTCCCCTCACTGCTCCATTCAAGACAGGGATAAAAAAAGAGTGCCAGTAAGGAATCTGGAGGTTGGAGAACTTGAGGAAAGACTGAAGGAACTGAGACTGAAGCAAAGACTGAAGGAAGGTTTGCACTAGCAAAGAGAGAAGGCTTGGGGGCAACTAATAGCAGGCTTCCAGTTTTGATAAGGTGACTGAGGTGTTCTCTTCTCAAGGATGCCCAGAAGAAAAGTGGCAATGGGAAGAGGTTACTTCAGGGGAAATTACCTTGATATAAAGAATAAAAAAAAAATAGCCATGAGAACAACTAAAATTCAGAACAGACTAAGCAGAGAGGTCAGTATTTCCTTGTTCGAAATCTTGAAGGCCTAGTTTAGAAAGGCCCTGGCAACCTCATCAAAGACCCTGCTTTCAAGGTGGACCAGGAGTTCCATCCAACACAGACTTTTCTGTGAACCATGAATTAAAGTTGCTACTAGCTCTTGATATATTCCTGAGCCGCATGTATTGTGTCAAACTGGTCTTGTCCTCTCCTGAGTATGCTTCAGCTATTTTTAATGATGGAAAAAATATACTTAATCTTCCTAGCGTCCCTTAAAACAGTCTCAAGAGAACTCTTCTTTAAACTGCTCTTGTGTTGTTGCTTTACAGCAGAGAACACAGTGTCTCAGTTATGTATATTCAGCTTTTGCCATGAAAATCTAGCCATGTTTTGGCAAAGTTTAAAGCCTTGCAAACCTGTGTTTTGTGTGTATTTTTTTGAAACACTTCTGACTTTGACAGCTAAAATGTCACATGTAATCTGTAAAGCTTCAAATATGATGGAAATTCAGATAATTTTCTCTCTTGAGTAATGAAATATGTTTCCTCCAGTTCTTTCAGACCTAAAGCCTGACATTCACTGTAATAACTACTTGTCATTTCTGTAGACTAGTACAGGGGCAGGTGTTTGAGATGAGATCATGGAGCCATTCTCTGTATGTATATCCTCTGGCACTTGGTAACAGGGAAAGGAAAATCGTTAAATTAAAACTTAGAGAAGAAATAGACCAAATAGAGCAAGGGAGAAAAATAAAGAAATAAATGTTCTACTACTTTGTGAGAGACCTTATCCACTGGATATCTGTGGGAAACATCAAGGTTGATAGAAAGCAGGCTGTTCAAAGAATTGATATGAGAAATGCTAAAGCGAAGAATGGAATGCAAAAATTTTGAAGTGTATATTACTAGAGGTAATAAATCTATTTTAGTTGACTGCACAAAACCAAGGAGACTGGTGCAGAAATAAAAATCCTTACAATGAGAGAGAGGTGAACAAGGAAGTAAAGAGCATGGACATAGTCTCCCTCTTCTGCTCCATTATACCTGGGGCAAAGACAGTCTTGCAGCAGGACTGGTGCACATTAACAGAAAGCAAGGAGGGATTGTTCAGTCTTTGGCACCCAAGCAAATTGCTCTCTGATGATACTACCTCATTTGTTCCAGCAGCAGGGAGGTGTGCACTTCTCAGACATTGCCCAGGAGTGACCAGTTCTGAAATACGAAGAGCATGTGTTTGGAAGTGAGGGTTTCAGTAGCAGGGACCTTGATGAAGCTGGGGAATAGGCACTTACGAGAAGAGAGACTGGAATTAAGGTCTCTGAAGCAGGTCCTCACTGGTCCTTGGGGGGAAATCAAGAAGAAACAATTGAGCTAGGATATAAAACAGCTGGCTTCTGCTGTGGAGATTTGCACTAATCGAATTCCCCTTTTTAATGCAGCATTGTTGAAAAACTGAGTCCTGTATATCTTAAATTCAAATCAATAGTTTAAAGGACATATTTTTGATTTTCACCATGTTCTTCCCTGCCAACATAATCCACACCTCTCAGAACTGAGGAAGGCGGGAAAGAAAATTATTATTTTTGAAATCATCTGTGGGAAATATACTTGTGTGATGACCATTACAGTAGAACCACAAGAGCAATCAGGTTGTATACTATTGAGTCAGAAAAACGGTATGAATTTAAGACAATCAAACAAATTTATAAAGCCTCCATTCAACAGAATGGTATTTATCATTTTTTCTGACTGCAGTGAAAAATAGTTATGAAAAATCAAATGCAATCATATAATTATGACTATGTGTAAATAGTCATAATATGCATAAAAGAATGTATGTATAGAAAGGGTGCCATTAAACATAAAGGTATTTATTTGTCTTAAGATACAGGGTAGGAAGGCTGTAAATCACACCCAGTGGGGTCCACTGCCATAAACAACAAGAAAATTATGGACTAGACCTATAGAACTAGCAGTCAAAGTTGTATTGAGGTCTTCCTTTCCTAGCCTTTAGCACTCAAATCTGCTTTTTTTTTTTCCAGTATTCTCTGTGTCTATTTTCACTATTCAAGTGTATACTGCATAAATAATAAAAGTTCATGATGAAAGTTAAAGACCTAATTATCTAGCCTGCTGTTTATAACACTAGTAAAACAGTGTTATGTGAGAATTTTTTTTTTCTTTCCTAATGACAACGTTTTCCCTTGAAACTGCTCTGAATTATGTGTCTGTGTTGCTGGGGAATGTTTACCATTTCAGTGTGGAAATGGGAGTAGGCATGGGCCCTTGTACAATAACTATAAAAGGAAGCAGGCAGGTACAAACAACAGGTTATGGTATATGAGGGAGGGCGGACAGGTTTGTCACTGTAATTTACTTTTTCTTAATAAAGGGAGATGAAATATAGTCAGTCTTATGAGTACTAGGTTTCATTTAAAGTTTTGATTTACTTAGAGTAAGGGAGGCTTTGCAACGTAAATAAAGAGCAATTTATTATGAAAATTAGCTCAAAACTATCTAATTTTTACTTCTTACTAGAAGGAAATTTGAAATTCAAATCACTGCCTGATGAAGGTTATTAAAAATGCATTAGAATTGAAAATGTAGCTGTATGTAATTGTCATAATAGATACTCAAAATTAATTTATCCCCAATGACAATTAAGCTAAAAGAATTTTCAAATTATCAGCCAACAAGTTTCAGTTAATTTTAAAAACAAATAAAATGAAAACATTTCAAAAAGTTTATAAAAAACCCCACCCCCTTTTAAATAATCATAAAAAAAGAATTTTTCTGTTTAGAATCATTCCTTTTCTTCTTTTCCAAATTACTGCACTCTTTTAATTTTCTTTTACCTCAGTTTTGCTTTATTACATTTTTCTCTCTTTTGCCTTTTTCTCCCAAAGAATTTTGGACTACTTTGGGTGTATGTGTACACACGCATGTACAGGCATGAACTGATTTTAGATTAAACCAAAGTAACTAATTTTCTTTCTATATCTGGTAGTTTTTCATCTAGTTCATGCGTTTTTCTGATGAGCACCCAGGAATCTCATAGGTAGTCTGATGCTATTAATACTTCCTTCAGAATATCTGAAATGCCTATTATATCTATGTATATGTTTAAGAACAGCATCAAAATCCATTGGGTTGGGAGTTATTTTTAAAGACACTGGGACAAATTTACACCCTTTAAAAATCAACAGAGGAAAGTTGTTCTAAAAATACTGGGTTTGTGCTGGGTGTGTATTTATTGTTTTAATGCTTTCTAAAACCAAACCAAACAAAACCATTTAGGCTAGTGGATATGTCTTTGGTTGTGCTTCTACATATACACACATGGGCTTGCACCACTTGCTGTTGTCCACGACCATCAATGTGGCAGAGACCCTGACTGAGCCCTGTGTCTGTGTGTGTCTTCCTCCCCTTTGGCAAAAGGTGGTGAGAAAGCCAGGAACAGAGAGGGCAGTGTCTCTTCTCCTTTCCTGGCTAATGTAATTTATTTTTTTTCAGAATATAGCTCTTGATGGTTCAACAGATACTCAGCATCTGAGAGGTCCTTAAAATCTGCATCAAGAGTTTCCTCTCAACTCTTACTATTTTTCTCCTGTGATTGTTACAATGGAAGTAAGCCAGCATTTTTGTCACCTGATTCTGACCCAAGGCTCCCCAATGGATTCAAGATCTGCCTGAAATGACCTACAGCCAAAGTCTTTCATAGTTTTGAAAGGGATAGGAAGGGGAGTTAAGTCTGTGGCTCAGCCACTGGCATCATGTGTGGCATAGATACAGCCATAATAATTTATGTGCATTGAAAGCCTGTGGTTACTTGTAAACACTTCTGACCCAGTTTGTCAATCCAGTGACAACTTTCATGGTTAGGGTTATAACTAGCAGTTTAGGAGGAAGAATTATATACCCATCACTGACTGCACTCAAGCAATTACTGCACGTAAGTGATTTGTTTTCAAATTTAGTCTGTGTTAATAAACACTGATTTTTAATTGAGCTGTTCTAACAAGATAAGTTTGGAAACTATTACAGGTCAGCCAATTTAAGTAAACCAAGAGAAAAATTTAAAGAAAGTTTTGGAAAAGTACGTTTTTTCTTTTTCTTTCTAGTCAAAGACAGGTAACATATTCTTTTTAATTAACCAATACCTTTGGGCTAAAAATTGAAAAGATCTGAGCATAATCATGTACTTAGAGAATGTTAAAAGCAAAAACTCTAAAACATAGAAACAGTTTCTAGCTGTCTAGTATATTTTAGAAGCCTCATAATGGTATTAACACTCATATAGTGATCTAATTCATTTACACATTCATTGTGAAGTGTTGTCTACTCGGATAATTAAGCTACAGTAACGAAATGCCCAATTTTATTTCTCAGGCATAAGCATTGTTTGCATGCCTACTAACTCTAGCAGGAAGTTAGGTATTGAAAGCATTTTTTTATTGTATCTGAAATTTGGAAAGATAACTGTGAAACCTATTTTATTTCAGTTGTGAATCATCTTCACTCTCTGCCGTCTCTCTAGCGTAGTGTTATTTTTCCAGTGTGAACCCGGGTTTCAAATTAGAGTGTTCTTTCAGCATTAAGGCAGTAGTTTAAACTTTGTCAACATTCATTTTTATAGAAGTCTGTATTTTCCCCTTTTTATTCTAGTGCTATACACAGTACTCTGGTATTCAGATTGCACTTCAAAATGAAAGGTCTTTCAAAGGGTCTTTAGGACAGCAAGGAAATGGGATTTTTGTATTGCAAATGAATGTCTATACAAATAGTCTTTAAAGTGTGAATGCATTTTTTTTCAGTATGTATTTAAAAATCCTAATTAAAATTTTGTTAAGGGAATAGGTCCACGTACACATGAACTGATCATATTTTAACTGTTGCTTTAGAACACCAGGCTACGAGCCAAAACTAGAATAATCCCAGCAGGCTGTTTGTTTTTATGGGTTAGGCAGATCAACTCTGACAGTATTAGAGCAACACAGTTTGATAAAAAGTAACTTGGCTTGGGAAAATCCCTACATCCTTCCCTGCTAAAGGTAGCTTATATGACTTAATATGGGTACTCTGCCCTGGTAGGTTTGATTTAAAAACACTGTCAGATAATCTAGCATTTAAGGTGGCATAACAAAAGCTAGTCAAGCAAGTTTGGTTACCGTTCCTAATTTTTTTAGATTTCACTGAGACTAAGTGAAGATTTTGTAACTGCTTATGCGATAGGTGGTCAGAGTACAAAGAGAAAATGGGTACCCTGGTGGTAGCCCATGTGAAAGTCAGATATACTAATGTTTAGCAATAGTGAAGACTTAAAGAAAGGGGAGACTTGAGGTAAATATTAAAAATTTCTCTTTCTCTTGCATTTATTTAAATTTTTAAAAATTAAAATAGTTATTTTATATTCAATCTAAATTTACATAATGCCATGTACATTCTCAAAAAATGCTGAAAAATTTAAACTTCTTCATTTTTTTAAATCTCAGTTTTATCTGGAGGGCAAAAAGGAATTATTCATTGTCCATCTACTATCAGATGTACGCATATTTCTTCCCATCAAAGTTCACTTTCTTGCCCTGACGTTACTACCTTATACTTAGCCTAATTTATTTTTAATATATTCATTCATTCTGTCCATTTTTGTTTATTTATTTTTATTATCTACTTTTTCAGTTAATGGACAAGATTCTTACTGTTGTTATAGGCGTGGTTTCCATTTAGTACTTACAGGGATCAACGTTTACTTGGTAGAACTTTCTTAAACGCTTAATCCTTTGAAATAGCAGCTGGAGACCTGCCCTAGAGGCTGATATGCCATTCTTTGGAAAAATTCCTTGAGACTGTTGTTACCATAACAGCTTATATTCCAAGGGTAAATTCACATTGCAGAGATGGGGAAAACTGTTCTCTTCGTGAATTGTTTTTGCCCTTTTATGATCCATTCTTTCACTTCTCTGATTTTGGGATTTCTCCTCTCCCCCATTATGTTGCTTTATTATGTTTCTTTTGTAATCTTGTGGTTTAAGACTTGCTATTCCGTCATGAAATTTTTTTTTTCTTTTTTTTTTTTAATGCCTCTTAGTACATTTTTACCTCAAGTTGTTTTTCAGTTTCTTGTATCCCCTGGTCCTGTTGTTGATTACTGTTCTTTTTCAAAATATGCTGAAGTCAGGAAAATGTGTTTTATCTTAAATACTCTGAATGCCTAATCCCCTAAGGGTTTGCCCAAGCCCACAAGGGCCAAATATCCTTAGAGGTTTGTTAGCATCCCTTTCTTAGACTCAAAAGTTAATGGAACTGAAGAGTTCTCTTGTTCAACTCCTGCTCACAGTAGAGCCACCTCTGAGGTCAAAGGTCTGAGCAAACGTGGTTGCACAGGGTACTGTCCAGTTGGGTTGCCAGGGGTGGAGACCACAGTCTCTCTGGGCTGCCTGCCCCACTGCTTGGCTTTTTTTCTGATGAAAATATTGCTCTTTGTATGCATTCTCAACATCTCTTGTCTCAATTTATGCCTGTTGTCCCTCTTCCTCCCACCAGACACAGTTGTGAAAAGCTTGACTCTGTTTCCTAGATAACCTACCTGCAGGCACTGGGGCAGTTTGATGCCCCCAAAGCCATCCCTGCTGCAGGCTGGAGAAGCTACCCTGCACAGGGCAGGTGGTCCAGCTCTGGCTGTCCTGGGGACCCTCCTCTGAACTCACTTTGTCTTATCAATTTCACTGGAGTCCCAGAACTGGACATGGTATTATACATGTGATCTAATGAGTGCTGAGTAAAGAAGAAGAGTCCCTTCACTTGATGTACAGCCTGTGCTTCTGTTAATGCAGCCATTTCCCTGGTCCCAAAGGTCTTTACGCTTTTCAGGCAGCACACTGCCTTTTTTAAGAGCCAAGATCACATCCAGCTCTGTCTGAAGCTGTAGCAAAACTTCTATTCTGTGGCAATTGGATTTAGTAATGTCAAAGGAGCTGCTGCTAGCTGCAGATAGTATGACTGAAAACCAAGCTGGAGGCAGATGTTTAGTTGCTTTGAGATCCTGTCTGTAGTCCTTTCATCCACAGTGAGCCCTTTCTCCTTTTGCAGACTGGCAGCAGCATTCGGAGTAGTTTTAGCATGTTGGTGCCTCCTTTGCCCTTTTCTTGAGATGATAATTAACATAACTCTTGCTTCTTGTATCACTCTCTTGCTGTTGCCATGCTGTCTCTGTTTCGAGGTGGTTCTTTAACTGTCTGGGCATCACTCACTGGAGTTCCTGCTCCTTGCCGCCGTGTTGGTTTTTGCTCTGTTACATTACTACTTGTGTGGTATTACACAACAGATGGTAGTATGTGGGCCATTATTAAGAAATAAGAGGATGAACGGTTGCATTTTGTAGCTCTCTCTTCTGCTTCTAATTTTTTTTGGTTGGAAATTAAGTGATAGGAAGGTAGTGTGCAATGCAAAACAGAAACCTATGTATGTAAATTCAGACCTTTTCCTCTGCCCAGGCAATTTCCAGGTCTCTGCACAGTGGAAATAACATTCAGTAGATGAAGTCGCAGAATCATTTCCCTCCCAGTTTCATATGGGAGGCACATGTTTGGAAGAATTCAAGTAGGATATAACTCAGAATGGAGCACTTACGATTTTATGTATGATTTTTATGGTTTTCATCTCTTTTGAACCTCCTTTCTTATTTACTGTGGAATTATAATTTCTGTAGTGATGCAAATGTAATATGTGATTTGGAAGTAATATTTTTGTAACTGTGGAAGAGTTATCTATTTAAACATATAATTTGATCACCAAAGCCCTAGATGTGTTATGTACAGTCTTTACATGTTCAGGTAACATAAAAGTAAATCCTAGATCTTGAGCTGCGTGGCAGATTTTTAGTACAACAAGCAAACAAATAAATGTCCAGTGTGGGTCAGTGATGAGGTATGACAAATTAAAGAGAAAGTGTATTGAATTGTTCTTAAAATCCTTCTTCTTTGATAGAAATAAACTTAGTTCCGAAGAAAAAAAACAAATTACATTAACTGTTAAGAAACAATGCATCCCAGTTAATATAACCCTTTGCTTAAATTAAATGTATTTTGTAATTTAATAGCTTTTCACACCTAAGAATGTAATTAAGATATCTAAAACAAAAGAAAAAATAACACAACTTCCAAACATGTTAAAGAATAAGTATCTTAAGATGCATTGACATTGACTGTTTCATAATATAAAATATTTTACTAGCATAATGAAAATGATCTTGTAATTATTTCCTCTTATTTACCTAAGTAAAAAATGGTCTTTCAAAAAGAAGACTTTAAGTTGATAAAACATGGGTCACAGAAAAATTGTAGGTATTTTTTCCTTGTAAAAATAGGCTCTTTAACATGGATGAGTTGTTACGTCCAGTGGTCAGATGGAGAGAAGGGGAGTTCTGAAATGTCATGTCAAGACAGGCAAGGGCTAAAATGTTTTTAGAGAGGCCAGAAGTTTGTTACTAGCAATAGTTACTTAATCTATTATCTGATCTTTCCTGGCTAGACAGAGGTAATTGTCTACTTCAAAGGCTTGGTCTACTGTTCAGAGGTTTTATTTTTCATATAACAATCCTGAATAATTTCCTTAATTGTCAGCCTATACCTGTGTATCTTGCTTGGATTTAGGCCATGGCTACCTGACACCGCAAACTTTCTTATGTTAGTAATTTTCCTGCACTTGAATTATTTACTAGGAATTCGCATCATGACTTTACACAAATGAAATTACAGTCAGTTTAGCTACAGACAAGTGGAGTTGACGTCTGAAATCTATCAAGATGTTTTTCATATGTTTTCATATGGTTGGCACAGAAATGCACTAAAACTAATATAGACAATCCTTTCGCGTTCCTTGTAACTCACTCCCCTGGCATCAGACAATGCTTGGGCGTTCTGGCAGGGAGTAGGGAGTTGAAGCAATTTGGTATAAGCATCAAATTTGGGATCTTCATACCGAAAGGTGACTTCAGGTTTCTGTGAACCTCTCAGATTACAAATTATTCTCATAAAACATCAGATTAGGGAAATCTTCAAGGAAACAAAAATTCTATTTTTTTTGTTTTTCAAAGTGAGGGCATTAACTTTCTACTTCTCTGATCCTCCTGCCTTTTTGACCCTGTAACATGGGATTTGTTAACTGTTGGTTCATTTAGAGTCCTTCTTAGCTTCTCTTGTTTTTAAGCTTGATGCACTGTTCTATATTTTATTAATTTATTTTATTTAGAAAAAATTATAGAATTTTTATACTGTCATGATAAAAAGAAGCAGGGAGCTTGGTTTTTTTCTTTTTTTTTCTTTTTTTTTTTTCTTATGGTTAATCCACCCAGATGTGGCTAGACAGCATTTACAAGGCGTTGATGTTTATGGACTTTATTATTCCTACATAACATTTACTTAAAGGAAGCAAGTAGAAGCTCTGAATGTGGTGCTCTTTTCAGATGAGGTTTTACACCAACATATTTAAGTTTTGGGCTTATCTGCAGACCAAGATAAACAGTGAGAATGAGAGGAAGTGCATTGCATTATTTGAAGCAATATTCGGATAATTCATGAGATAACAAAAAGCTTATGATAGGGTCTTTTACTTTCTTGCTTAGTGCTTGATGTACATCTGTGAAAAAGTTTTACATTTTGGTGAACAATCTGAGACTCATTAAAAAAGAATTGTGTCCAGATCAAGTGCATTTATTTTCAGCTGTGCTTTTAAAGAATATTTGAGGTGATCCAAATTCCCGACTGTGAGAGGAACCAAGTTACAGTAACTAACATTGATGTGTAGCCCTGAGACCCTGATGCAAGCCATGCCTAGTTTAATTTTGCAGGAGTGAGATGCTGCCTTACCAATCCTAGAAATTATCCTACCTAGTAGCCCTTCAGGCTTATGTAGGCTTTGATGTCCATTCATCAAATATTAATGAGAAGTAAAGAACAAGGATGTCTCTGATATAGTTATGTCAAACCTTCAAGAAAGAAAAAAACCTGTTAGATATGAAAATTAAAAAAAAAAAAAAAAAGCTTGGCAAAGGAAAGTTTATTAACTTATAATTTAAGTAACAATTCTACATCTTTTCATCAACAAGTGTAAATTGTCTTTCTAGGGGAAAGTGAAGTGGTCTTAGAGACTGATACAAAAATAGATCAACAAACCAAACAGAAAAAAAGAACCAGCAAGGAAATGTATGCGTGGGATGTTGAGTGATGTACATATGAGGCAGGAACTATTGATGAGGAGTAGGAGAACTGAGAAATGGTCCAGGTGCTAAGAGTCCTTATTACGGACCACACTGAGCAACATATGGAGAATGGCACTGAATGGTAGCACCACCGTATAGTAAAGAACGTCTAAGTTAACAAGCTAATGTTAGTGAAAAGTTGTAAACTATAAAGGATATATTTAGCTACTGGAAGAAATCAAAGGATAGTGGTAGACAAGAAAACAATTTGCAAGATTGCTCACTGAGCAGGTAATACTAGGGATTTTATTTATTGATGAAGTTAATTTCGTTCTAGAGAGTTACAAATGGGGAAAATAAGAAAACTGGTTTTCAAAGTCTTTTTGGTTTTGGTTGTTTTTAACTTTGCCAAAGCTTTAGGCAAAGTATAATCCCACAATGGGAAAATGCCCATCTTTTTTTTGTGGAAAGTCTAGGTAAGACTCTTACATCTGTAATGGCACAGTAAATTTCCTCATTTTTTTTTTCCTACTGGTGCAAGTTAAACAATGGTCTAAGTAGTTTCAAAGTGCTATTTTGTTGTTGTGAAGAACAGCCATTATAATACCACAGGGAGCATATTTTGGTATAATATTCCTTCCTTAAAAAATAGAATTACCTAATGTACTATTCATAAAAAAGGAGGACTTTTTTATATAATTTTTCAATTTTATTAGTCTTTTAAAACCTCTTAAAGTCTGCAAAGAGATATTTTAAATTGTTTCAAAACAGTTCTGACTTTTTACTGGCTTTTTTTGTCTTTTTGGTAGCTTTGATACTTTTGTCCATTTAAAAGAGTTTATTGATTTATATGTTTTTAAAAAATGGTAGATAAAATTTAAGACAGAGATTTAAAAATCCCTGAGATAAAGCAGTCTGGTTGCCAAGGCAAAGTTAATTTTTTCCTTCATACAAAATAATCTAAACTCTCAGATGTTAATTTTTTAATTTTAAGTGTTCAGCAAGTAGAGAAATGACTCATGCTCCACTGGCATTAAACCCAGAATTCAGAATTTGATTAACTTAATTCTCTCTAGCAATGGGAGGATAGACTTTCACAGTCTTGCCTCTGTCTTTCTGCTCTGATTATGGAGGGAAGCATACAGTATTTTTTAAAAGATTCATCATGGCCAGTCTTCGCAAACGAAGATTTGGGAAAGGTCTTTATCCTTCGAGCCTGCGCAGTGGATTTTTTAGGTGAGACCCAGCGTGTGCTGAACTGAGCCCACCCTTTAATCCTGAGGTTCATCTACCGGGGCCAAGCGAACTTGGACAGTGGCAGCGAGGTCCTCAGGACGTAGGTTTGTTTAGAGTGACCTTCTCTTAGATGATGGCCTCACAGGGCTAACGAGCTCCATCTGCCCGGGGAAGTCCCCTGACCGGGAATTGAACCTGAGTCGCGGTGGTGAGAGTGCCACATCCTAAACACTAGACCACGGGGGGGCCCCTTTAAAAGATTAATATGGAAGCAAATATTCATCTCTATTTGATATTAAAAATTACACAACCAATATAAATACTAAGGGACTTATTTGATAATATGGCTCCTCTTGTGGCTAGAGTCAACTTGTGTTCCTGAAATGTGAACCGCTGGGGTTTCTTTCTGTCAACCTGCTGACTTGTCCAACAGATAAAAATAAAACTGTTCCTTCAGCTTGTATATGGTTTGGTGTACACAAGCCAGCAACATGCTCTTTCTGCAAAGGAAGATAACAGTATCCTGGGCTGCTTTAGGAGGAGTGTAGCCAGAAGGTTGAGGGATGTGATCCTGACCCACTACTCTACACTAATGTGGCCACACCTGGAGTGCTGGGTCCAGTTGTGGGCTCCTAGTATCAAAGAAGCATGGACATACTGGAGGGAGTACAATGAAGGGTCAAAAAAAGGATGAGGGAACTGGACTGAAGGTTCTCATCTATTAGGAAAGGCTGAGAGAGCTGAAACTGTTTAGCCTGAATATGAGAAGGCTCATTCATTATATATTTATTAATGAGAATATTCTCTACACTTGAAGGGTTTAGAGAAGACAGAGCCAGGATCTTTTCATTGATGCCCAGTGACAGGACCAGAGGCAGTGGGCATAAACTGAAATGCAGGAGGTTCCCTCTGAATATTAGGAAACACTGAACAAACACTGATACAGATTGCCTGGGAAGGTTGCCGAGTCTAACTCACCTTGGAGATACTCAAAGATCATCTGGATGTGGTCCCAGGCAATTAGGTGGTCCTGCATGAGCAGGGTGGCTGGACCAGATGACCTGCAGAGATTCCTTTCAACCTCAGCCAATCTGTGAATCTGTGAAATGTGCTGCTTTCTCAGATATGATGGGGCTGAGTGCTAAAGCTCAGTTACTTTTTTTCTCTTTTTTCTCTGTCTGTTAGCTTGCCCAGTAAAATTAGTTGTTTTTCCTAAAATGTGTATAAATTCCCTATATCCTCAGAATATTATAATGACAATTATTATTTCTTTTGGTTCTTGTAAAACAAAGCATTTCAATGAGAAAGATATAATTTTTAAAATTTTTTTTCAACTGGCAGAAATATTTTGTCCACCCATTTTACACCATTAAAGCATTTGACAAGACAGTAGAATGTCACAGTATCTCATGGTAGTTTCAAACAGGTCCATATTTGTGCAAAGTTATACACAAGAGGAATGTGACTTCTGTGTGAAACTACAAATGGCTCAAAAAACCTTGACTTTAAGAAAGAGAGTAAAAGGGAGTTTGGAAGAGGCAATTCATATAACTTTGCCTGTTACATTGGAGTTATAAGAAGTTTTGTGCTGTCTAGGGAGGCAGTATGATTCCAGAGACAAAGGAAAATCAAAATGGATCCCCTGCAACAACACAGGCTTGGGATGGGCAGTCTGGGAGCAGGCCTGTGGGTAGGGTCCTGGATCTTGTTGCCTCAGCTAGTAAAGCTCCATGGGCAGTATGAACAGCACCATGGCCAGTCAATGCAGGCAATGATTATCCCCCTCTGTTCAGCACACATTAGACAATATTTACAGAACTTCATCTGGTTTTGGCCCACTTGTTACAACAAAGATATTTACAAACTGGAGTTAGTTTTGCTGAAGGCTGTCAAGATAGACCCTAGAGCAATCTTCAGTTCTAATCTCAAGTTAATCGTCAACACGTAAACTTTACATTTCATGCTTGTCTCAGTTTCTTTTGCTGGCTTCTTGATGCCTCTCACTGCTCATCTGTTATAAATATTATTTGAAATATCTTTGCCCCAACATGTTCCATTTCTTTACTGCACCATATAAAATTTCTGTTGCCTTAAAAACAGTTCTTCCAGCCTATGAGAAGGAATGCTAGACCTGTATACTGGGAGCATAAGAATTTCAAAGAAAAACAAAAAAAAACGCACCTACTTTCAGTCCATTTTTTCCATAGTCATAGATGGCCAAACTCATATGAATGACATTTTTTTAGAAATTAATTCTACCTGAGGCAAATGTCCTGCCTGAATAAACCAACTATAAACAGATAAATTTTGCCCAGAGTTCCAAGAAACTGAGAAAAAGATTTTATAATATGAGGTGTTAAGCAGATTAATATCAGCTGTGCCACCAGCTCTGGTTTTAATAACGTATTTTTCTTCCATTTGTATTAATAGTAGTTATCTACTTGCATCAAAAGAAAATGGAAATAGACTGAATTTTTTATGCCTTAAATTTGCTGGAAGGGTATTTTTTTGTAGATAAGCTTTTCAGATATTTAGAAAATAAAATAAAACTTTGAGTTCTTTTGGGGGTGAATGTTACACTTTAAAGACAGATGAGGATCTATTCTTACAAATGTAGTGATACTATTTGACATATTAATTGAGTTACCACACTTAACTAATAAAACACTGTCCTTCCTACATTAGGTTTTCTATTTGATGTAGTTTCTGAAACTGATCCAAGTCGTATGAATATAGAAACTGAAAAATAGATTGCTGAAAATCATAAGGCTGAGTTGATGTCATTGTAAACAATGATTTCAAGTAGGACTTTATTAGAGAAATAGAGCATTCCCTTTTTAATACATTATATTTTATAGAAAGTTTTGCAACTTTAGATTCTACCAATGTATGTGTTTTTATCAATTAAAAAGCTTATAAATATAAATAAACTTAGGGGGTGTTGTGGTTTAGGAATGGTATTCTCCCGTTTAGTTCTCCCACCAAAACTTAAGGCCACAGTGCCATTCACTCATTCCCCCCTTCCCTTCCCCCTTCCTGGTCTGGAAGGACAGAGTTGAGATTTGGAGGCACAAAAGGTGCAAATCACTGGTTGAGATAAGAACAATTGACTGGAAACAGTGATGAGATAAGAAAAATAACACTAACAGCAACAATATTAATAAAAAAATGTGTAAGGCTAAGAAACAATTTACACAGAAAGCCCACGACAAATATGGACCAGCTCTTCCCCACCAGACTTTTTCTCCACTGGAAGGAACGCCCTTCTCCTGGGAAGTGAGAGTCTCTTACTCCTGACCTGGCAATGTGTCATGGTTTGAGATAGCCTCAAAATCCAATCCCCTAGTCTAAGCCCCCTCCCACATCCCAACCTAATGTGAGATGGGTTTTTCCAGACAAAACACACCAGACTCAGAATGGGGAAAGGGAATATATTACAATGACTGTACAAATAAATACTACAATACATTATACACACGATCACAATATCTCTACCATGACATATAGTATTTACAATGGACCAGATCTCTTCTCTCCTCCAAATAAAGTCCAGGAGGGAAAGAAG